>NC_046635.1:4592500-5192500 GCF_900324485.2 Mastacembelus armatus | reverse complement strand
GGCGTATCAGTGCACAAGAGGACAGCATTGAGAAATGAAAGTTGTCTGTTCCTGTTTTCCAGTACCTGGCGACATGGGCGATCAGGGTTTGACAACACTAGTCCTGGCCCAATGATGTTAAACGTGGCATCAATGTGCATGGGGTTCGGGTCCTTAAATGAGATTATGTGAATCTTGTAGTCTGGGGCCAAGTGACGTCGCATCCATTCAATTCCCATGAAATTTGTAACCTGCAAAAAACGAGACTTAGTCGAGATTTACTCCTCTGTTTATTCACATGCAAATTCTTACTGTCTGTAGTGCAGCATTCGGTAATGTATCAATTTAATATATAAATTTTCTACTGAATACATTGTGAATTGGGGTTTACTGATCCAAAGACCTGTAAATATTTTATCTATGGTTTTGCAGTAACAAAATTTCACCTGATCTAATTTTTATTTTTGCACATTATATATTGTTTTGCACTCTTGAATAAATGAAGGATTTGCCCGTTTGTTACTTTGAGAAAAGTGCATAGCCATATCGGACACACTAACACTTTGAGTTTGGGCTCACTTTCCCATTACTGGTCGTGTAAATGTTTATAAGTTTAAGAGTCTTCATACCTGACTCCTCTGGACAAAAATGTCCCTCCCAGCTCGAATAAAATCAGCAGCATCGAAGCAGGGCTCGTGCTCTGTGGTCACAAACTTCCCCAGGGCAGCCAGCTTGTGTCTGTCCTCCACTGTGCGGATGGGGTAATCCTGAATGACACCAATAAATGGTGATTTACAATTAAGAGCACAGTTTCTCACCATGTACAATGCAATAGATATGGGCATGCAAACAGATTAATAGTGATATGAAAAGCTTTAAAACTGCTTAATCCTTAAAAACTCATTAGGTCACACTTGAATCATTTAACATGTGCTGTCTTGAGCATTTAATTGCTGCAAGTACAGTATCTCAGCTTAATCTCACAAGATAAGGCCTCACCTGATCATACAGCTCATCCGACATGGTGGGTTTGGGAGCAGTGGTCCATTTAGCGCCTTTTCTGAAGTACTCCTTGATCAAAGGTCTGTAGGCACGGTACTCAAAGAAGCGAGCCCTCCAGGCCATAGGTGCCTCGATAATCTCGTTTCCCACAACTAAAAGGATGTCTCTGGGCATGGCAGCATACATGCCTACAAAAGATTATAAAATCTAAGGTGATGCATTAACACATAAATAAGAAACCAGCAGGTTTCTTAAATATGGGTATTATTAACTGAAATATTTACTCACAGTTTAATTGTGTTATGTGTTATCAGCAAAATGTATTTAAAGAATCAAAGGTGACAGCAGTTGTTAGGCAGAACAGGCCCTCTGGGTTTTATAGCATTATACTGCTGAACCACAGCCACATATACAATTTTGCAGTATCTTCTATAGATATACATTATATTTCATATATTTCAACATTATATATGTTGTATGCAAAATATCAATCTTGTTATAGTTAAAAGTAACTATGGCTGTTCAATAGGTATAGTGGAATAAAAGTACAGTGTCTCTATCTGGTATGCAATGGAGGAGAACTGGAAAGAGTAATAGAAATACACAAGTACCACAAAGCTGTACTTAAATACAGTACAGTGTGTATGTACATGTATCTTCATGGATTACTTGCTTGGAGTTATTACTGTGGATGGATCTTTTTACCTGATGATTTGAAATCTGGAGTTTTGTACTGCATGGACCAGTCGATGGGTTCTGGCCTCCTCACACTGACGCCTTCATGATGCAGAATATTGCACATTTCTTCAATCTCAGCAACAGCTTTTTTTAAGTGGTCCACAGGAAAAGACTGGCCCCCATACTTCTGGTAGAAGGGCCAGTACTTCTCATATGTGTTAGCCTGTTGAAAGGTTTACAGTCATTAACCACATTTTCTGTCTGTTTTTAGTGCATTTTATTGGACCTTCTCCTGCAATGGCTTACATATAGAGACGTGTCAGAGTTCCCTGATGTTACATAATCTACATGTTTCAAATAGGCGCTTTTGACGTTCTAACTTACTTTCACTTCCACAGTGAATGGAGGCACATGGGCGTTTTCAGCACGACCCACAATCACTTCTTCAAGAGGGTCCCATTCATTGTAGCTGCATACAGGACATTCCTGTTGAATGGGCTCAGTAACAAGTTCCTCTTCCACTGCATGGTGTGACTGTGCAGCTGCAGCACTCGAAGAACTCTGAAAGGCCCTCTGCACCCATCCAGTCACTGCCCGGCCAAGCTGCGGTGGGAAAAAATGCATCACAACTTTCTACTTCTTCTTTTTAATATTCTGCACCTCAAAATGACTCAGGCAAAGAAAGAGTAGCCTTTGTATAAAACATTGCCATTCTTTTAATTCCAAGTCAAACCTACAATTGACAGCCTGTTAATCTGCACAGACGCTGTTGTATGTTGATTTTATGTATTTTATTTAGAAATAAAAGTGAAAAGTGAAATAGTGCGCTTGATTAGCAGTGGCAATTGCCAGCAGTAAGGTGGATTGCTTTGGTGTCAAAGTACACATTATTGTAGTGTTAAGTAAGTAGTGTTATCTCCTCGACTAGAGGCGTTACAGTATGACAACTGCTGGTTCAGGACCAGCTCTAAGGTCACTAAGTTCGAGAGCGCATCTGTGCCAAACAACTGTTCACTGTCACTCAGGGACCAAAGGAAATGCGCTTTCTCAGCAGTTACAGAGAACAGAGAAATCAATCCTAGGACTAAGGTTTCTTTGATAAAATCACTGTTTCAACATGTTTGGGGTGTTTTTCCCAATCAGTTGATTAGATTGATTTTTTATTTAGTCAACTAAAACGCTGCATAAGCAGAAAAACAGTAAATCAACAAATCAGTTAAAATGATCTTCAGTGAAAGGAGTAGCTCAGATGTGCCTAGTGAAGAAAATGTCAAGCATCTTTTCTTTATTCCCGTTGACGTGCTCCCCCCCCCCCCCGGAAAAGAAAAACATTTCCTAAAATAATTAAAAAATAATAAAATACAGAAGACATGAAACCACCATTTTACCAACCATGGCTCCGATCAGATGGGCAGCCTCGGCCCCCCTGCTACCTCCTCTCAGACACCTTACTCGCAGCATTGTCCGATGTAATAGTGAGTATGTCAGTGAAATCAAACGCAGCGCAGGATCCACTTCTCAGTTTGATCATGAATGAAGACGCCTCAGCTCACTTTATAAGACCGCGTCTACGTGCCCCTTGGTGTCATTGGTCGCTTTCAGGTCGTGGGGCAACGTGACTTGTAGGAAAAAAAGCATTTCTGAAACATTATCCCTTACGCCAGCAAATTCCTATCAACTGGACTAATAGCTTTAAAAGTCCCCACGCACATCTGAAAAAGTCTCATGAATTATTTTCTCCTCCTTCAAACTTCTGAATTGTCATTTCTATAGAAAATTACTGCATAAATAAATGAATAAATCAACTAACGCCAACAAATTAATGCATAATTAAATACATGCATTACAAATAAAAAAATATTAATGAATAAATATAACACCAGTATAAAAAACTTAAAGACATGATGGTGTCATTGCAGAAATATCTGCAAATTTAGGGACCTAATGCATAAACCTGCATAAATTAAGCTTTTTTTAATTTAGTGTATATTCTGTAATTCAAAACCACAAGTAGGTCTATAAATCTTTTTCTCCACCAATATTCTCTGTGTCGGTTACACAAAAGGCCATCAATAGCATTATTTAAAAAGAAGTTAATTTAATAAAATTGCAAATCTAGACATTATTATACTCGTTAGCTTTACATTATAACACATTACATACTGTATACAGTAGTATACTGTCATCACGTTGTTAGGTAACATTATCAAACACACCCTGGAAAGTGGAGCAAAGGGTGAAAAAGGATAAAAGTAGTAGATAGCCTTGTCCAGGCAACCACATGTTTCACTGGACTGTGCTCACAGGAGTTTCACAAGCCCAAGACCTTGGTGACCCCTGATATTACCTTGGCATCGAAAATTATCTCTGACTGACGCCAAAGGTTCAAAGAATAGGCTCCGATGATGCCTTTGTCTCCCAGTAGCATCATTTGTTAGACCATAAGTCACAAGGAAAATTTTGTGAAATCTATGAGCATTTTATTTTTAAGGCTGCACTGATCAACTCATGGTCACTGAGGGCCAGAAGAACACCCACTGATACACTGTACACTGCAACCTGCTGATCTGAGCTTTCTGCTTTCTGCATCAACTGAGATGCAACATGCTATTTACTAAGCTTTAGAGATTCTGGTACGTGGATTTTATGACCCATGGACAAAGCTGGGCTGGACATTTACCTCTGCTTCCATTATTTATGCAAAGTTACAGCCTATTAATCTATGGTATGTCATGTCAGTTCATACTGTGCCTTGACAATGCATTTTCCCCAAGTTACAATAAGTCAACTAACAGGCCATAAATCAAAATGTTGAGCTATAACAGTTGCAGAGTTCAGTGTTAGTGCTCCACATTTGTTGTCCAGACTGATTCTTCCACTTTACAGATTTGCCTAATCAGACGGAGACAGGGTATAGTGGTAACAGGGGGTGAGTTGTAACACCGCCAATGTAATCAGTCAGGGACAAGATAGTAGCCATATGATCAGTTCACTGTTTGCTCATTTCCCCCTGGTGTTAGTGAAATTAGGTTCTGTGCCTTTAAGAAAGTGAGAGAGAGAGAGAGAGTATCGCGAGAAGGCTCTATGGAGTAGAATAAGTTAGAGGATAAGCGGGATCGCGGAAAGAGGGTTGAGAGAGTTGAGAATGGAGAGTGAGAACTGTGAGAGGAGAAGGCACATGTTGTAATCGTGTGGACGATCCCCGTTTGGGTCAAATAAACCAGTGTTGAGACCAGTGCTGAGTTGCTGTTCTTTCTCCACGGAACGACGACGCAACAACGACGCGTTACATTTGTACTAAACACACGTGGGAACTTTGAATTTGGTTGAGAAGCAGCTCAGAAATTCAGTGAGTTTCAGATGCTGAAGCAAAAATGTTCCCATCATACCTGGTCTCCCCAATTATCGGGATACTGACGCAGAGTTAAAGAAATAAAATGAGAACGTTTAGCAGTTTCAAGTCCAGTTTTCAGGCGCGCTGCTGAGGGTGCTCCAGCACCCCCTGTTGGAGGAAACGCAGGGGTGCCTTTGAATAGAATACCTGTTATTTGACTGGGGAAGAGTCATTTCACGTTTGCTGCCGTTTAACATCGCCAATCCGATCGATGATGAGAGATTTCAGGAGTTTGTAAGTTTTTGGTTTTTGGAAGCGCCCCTGACAGGAAAAAGCGTGTGTCGATGGAGTCAGAGCAGTGGCAGTGTTTTATAGTACCAAGGCTTTTTGTCCGTTTTAGCCTTCGCTCACTGTTTTGACGTGCAGGGGAGGGCTGTGAGGGGCGGGGCTAAGAAAGACGCGATTACTTGCGTTTTCAGCAGCATCTGCACAGCAAAGAGAGACCGTCTGGCTGCACACTGCTGCTGCCACTCTGCAAACTCCTCAAAACCAAGATTCACATTTTATGTTGGAAAACATTAATTCTGAATTGTGTTTGACAAATTCCAAGTGGGCCATTTAATTCTTCTGGCAAAATATGTAAGGCATAAGTGTAGAGTGTAGAGTGCATCCTTGTTTGACAGCTTTTGGAAATGAACACTTTCCTACCCAGACACGCATGACTGTTGTCACTGTTGTTTGATATTTCCCTGGCTTGTCTTAGTTTATTTTTTCGTTTTGTCCTGCAGCATTGTTTCATGTTGTGTTGTCTTGAATCTTTCTGCTGTGTGTGTGGTTAGGCAACATTTGCTGAATATGTCGATGGTTGTCACTGCCATTGTCTCTGTAAATTCACGTTTCAATAAATGAAAACAAGAAAAGGAATAGCTTGCTGGACTAGGAAACAAGCTGCATTACTACTCTGTTTTCAGCACATGGTGCACCAACCCAGTAAAGCATTTTCTCATACACAATTACTGGAAATGCAATGCCTAACAGGGGAACTCAGCCCATGTTCTTCAAAGGCCACTGCCCAGTTTATTTTACAGCTATGCCTGACACATCCACTGCTGATTACCTGGATCAGGCATGTTCAGCCCACCAGAAACTGAATGATACCAATTCACCGTTTCTTTCCCAACTCAGCCCTCATCTGAGATGGGCAGTGGGTAGGGCTGTAAAACAGGCAGGTCTGGCCCTCTAGGACCAGAGTTGGTTACAGTAATTTTCTTGTAGTATTTCTCTGAGAATCTATCATGTCAAATTTGAATATTTTTGTACATTTTTCCTATGGTTGCATGAGATTTCTCTTTTTGCTTTTTCCCAACTGCAGCTCAGCAACATGACAGGACGCTGCCCCACCTAGCCATCAGTGAAGCAGTCACAAAATGTCTGCATTACACTTTAGAGCAGGACAGCAGCATTGAAAGGACCGCAAAACAAAGTGTTTTCTTTCTTATTCTCTTCTTTACATTTGTGAGAAGTCTGAACAGTGCTGTAGTTTGTGATGATTTGTTCAGTGGACAAAAAGTCCAAGGGACTGAATTCAATGTCCATAAGATGATTTATTTTTCTTTATTCTGAAAAAAGATGAAAGGCTGAAAAAATAAAAAGAATAAAAAAGATTTATTTTCAGCAAAAAATGTGTAAGGAAGCAAAAACCTTTTGGAACAGATGGTGCCTTAGAATTTTTTTTAATAACATCAATTAGTACAACATATATTATTTAAGGATTTTTGTAAAGATGGTAAAAGTTAACTGCAGGTTGCCTTGGCTTTTAGATGATATCAATATTGATGCAGCAGAATCATTTCAAAATAGACCAGCTACAATTTAGTTGCAGGCAGTCCTTTTAGATTACAATTGAGTCAATACTGTGTCAAAACCGCATAACGTTTAGCAGCACATAAACTCAGTGTTTCTCTGTGACAACATGTCTAGCTAGAGGAGTATTTCAGATCACTGTTGCATTTTGTGCTGTAGTGTACTTTCCCACAGAAGTCAATATGCTTAGGGTATAGCGTATACATTATATAATAACTTGATCTGGTTGAACAACTCTGCTCTCTACATTACAGACCCATCGTCTGTAGCTATAAACTTTCTTAGGAGGGGACTTAAACATCTACTTCAACTGGGGATTCATATGTTTTTTGAATCAATATTTTCTGATTATATGCCCAAACTGGCCTCTGTTACTGCATATACATCGCAATTAATGTCAAAGTGCTGCTTCTGTTCCATAGTTAATGATGATAATAATGTGTGAAGTAGGCCAGAAGAAATGTAAAACACATTAACCAACATTAACCAGCCCAGAGTTTAGTAAATTACTATTCACTATTCTGTAATGTAGGATTGCTCATTTGTATTAAATTATTATATATAAAACTGTAATTATCAAATATTTTACCTTCAATCTTAATAAAAAAAACTACCGAAGGTGTATTTCCACTCTCACCAGGAAACTACATTTTTAAACCCTGACTTGGTCCTTTCATTCATAGACAATCTCATGTTATAGTAAGTATGTCCATCTACTCCTACACAAATCTTCTTTCCATGAATTGCTTCATAATTCTGGTTCAAATAATCAAGTCCAGTGTTTTCCTTGTGATATACTGATGTCATTTTGAGATCTTCAGCCTATTTGAATAAAAGCAACAGAATAGGATCCATCATGAAGCAGTTTGACTTTGATGTCACAAAGCAGCACCCAAGCTTCAATTGCACAATTATGGTTAAACCTGCTTTCATCAGGCTCGGACTCCCAGACGTAAAGGCACACATGGAGCACAATAGCCACAGTGTACTCTGCTCCATATTAACATCTAGTTCTATTATACCACACACAGACACACATACAACCATTCTTCATTGCCTACCTCAAGACTTGCTGTCTTTAACAGGATCAAAAGTCTGTGCTGCAGGTAGTCTGTTGCTCGGGTTCAGCACGTGTAGCTTGTGACTCAGACGATCTGCAAGAATAAACTTAAAAGTCATGTTTTTTGACAAAAACAAAAAAGTTTATTCACAAACTTGGGTGTAACCAGTGGAACAGTTACACAGACGCTGTAATAAAATGTATGTGATGAATCACAAGTGTGAAACATATGTATTGAAATATTGTGCTGATTTAATCCAGCACAAGAAACACATTTAAATAAATTAAAGGCAAAAACTCATCATTGAATGTGTCACAGAATTCACCAGGGTAACAAAGCAGCAATTACCATGTACATCCTAAATTCCACCAGGTGTTAAATCGAAAAATAAAAATAGCATTTGAAGAGTTTGTCTAAAGAATCACTTGTATGTGGGGTTAATACAATTAACTTAACCAAACATGAACTGAATTAACTTATTGAAAACAACCTTGGTTAATGAAAATGCAATTTTATATTACTATTTATGACAACAGGTTTCAAAATACTTAGATAAACATCATCTGGTGCATTATTATTGTCATTAAATTAATTGATTACCTTTCTGGTATAACATTGATCTGTGCTTAGCATTTTTGAATTATGATTAGATTGTTGTCTAACCATTTGTTTACTCAGAAATCTCGATGAGATCTAGTACACGTCAAACACAGTAAACAACAGTGTGTGAAAAGCCCAGGTGCTGCTTCAGCTTTTGTCAGAGGTTAAATGACAGTGATAAGCTTTGACATTGATGGGATTTCCCCTTACCATTCTATTACCCTTTACTGTGTGTTCAGTCATTGCGCATGTTGCCCAAACTTTACCTTAGTCTTTGTTTGTGAAGCGTCATCCTGAAATGTAAGTGATTTGCTCTAAGAGTCATCTGTTATGCATTCAAGCACATGGGAAGAGGAAATAGCAAAGAATATTCATTGTATTAGTCATGAAAACATCATTACTACAGGCCACTACATATAATCTGAGTCAAATATTCTGCTTAAACCTTGACTATATTAAAAAGCACAATTTTACATCTCATCAAGTCTTAGATGAAAAAAATGATACCATTCATATATGGTACCACACAGTATTTTTACTTTAAAATATTAAACAAGTAAATAAGTATGTAAAATTTATTTATATAGCACTTTTCAGTTAAAACAGTACAAAGCATCACAGAAATATAAGACATGAAAACCTCACCCACAACACAGAATGACTTAGCATTAAAATTAAACAAAATACATAAATCATCAAGTAGAAAAAAAAGATGATATAAATAACTCTCTCAAATGTTTTTAAAAACGCCAGCTGGACTGGAAGATCCAGGTGAATTAACAGAAAATGCAGTCTCCTTTAGTTTCAAGTGGAGACCTGGGACTATCCTGAAGGCCCAAGTCAGCCTACCTGAGAGATTGTGGGTCTTTATATTGGTTCAGTGATTTAATCAGGAGCTTCACCATGCAGCAGTGTCAAACTCCAGTCCTCATGACTTAGAGAACCAAATGTTAACATGTATAGAAAGTAAAATGGGACCTAGAACAGACCCTTGAGGCATTAAAGTTCAAAGCAGCTATGTAAGACACCTCCGTCCATACTGCAGCACTTTCTGTGTTGTGTTTCTGGCAAAATCCAGACTGAAATTTCTCAAAAATGCAGTTTGCTTAATTAAGTGGCAACATTCATTTCCAGGAGTTTTGACATAAAAGGTTATTTTTGAAGAAATGGCTGAATACCGGCAAATTTGAAATATTTAAGCGCATAACCAGAGATCTGGGATGCATTTAGGCTGCTATGACAAGCCACCAAGGGACAACTTGTTTGAGAAAATTGATTGGAATGTTATTGTAGGGACTGGAAGATGATCACAGATGCAATACTGTGTGCAATAAAATACTGATGGTGAAAATAATGGTGAGATGAAGCTGGTCTGGAAAAACTGGATTAACACAAAGTGGAGTTGTATCAATACTTGTAAAAGGAGCAGCAACAAAAGTCCTAATAGTTTGTGTGTTTTCAGCAAAGAGTTGTAAAGAACAAATTACAATCAATTCTAGTTTCAAGGAGGGCAGCATTTAAAAGACAATCAGTTTTGAGGAATAAAGACCTAGGCTCATTGACTTCTTGACCTCTATAAGCGCATTAAAATCGGATGCTCCAGCATCCTTGACCTTTACATTAAAGGACGTCAAAACATCCTTCATGTGAAGGTGATGAACTTGTAGTTTTGACTTTTTACAATGAGGTTTAGCCTTCCAACATGGACTTCTCAAACTATTTCATTTCATTTAGCCAGGAAGAATCATTTGTTTGTCTTGTCCTTAAAGGAAAATCATGTCCAACATTATGGGACAATAATTTAAACCATCTACAAAGTCATCAGTGTCAGCAAAACATCAGGAAGTCAGGATTTATGGGGGTGAAGAAAAATGAAAATTTAGCTGCAGAATCATCAGTATGAACATGGGCTGAACATGCTCCATGTTAGAATAAATACTAGCTTGGAGGATAATGTTCAACACAATGCAAAAAACCTTCCAAACATAAGGAATGGACATTAAGAGCAAAGGTAAAAATCAAATCTAAATGTATATGACCATGTGTGTGTTTAATCATTGCTTAATGTTGTATTATGTGGTGTGTATAATCCATACAAATCAAAGTGTAAAAACAAACTTTGCTGATTGTTTGTAGATTACCTATATTTTGTTCAATCTTTATAATAAAATATTATATTTTAGAAATGAAAGTTGCTGCACCTATACTGCTTATCCTGTTGAGACTCAAACTGACCTCTGGTCACCCCAACTCTGACACTAATCTCAACAATGTTAGTATTTTAGTTGGGTCAAATCCATTTATAGGGCTAAGTTTGATCTCTTTGTGAGAAAAAGATAAAGCTAATGTAGACTTGCATTCAGATAATTCACTGCATGGTGACTTTTTTGACAGTTTTGAAAGTCCAGCTCTAAAGTACTTCCACGTACAAAGAAAAAAAATGCTAAACATTTTGTTATGACAGAGAAGATGATGTTGGAATAAAGTGAAGACACACATTTCAGGTTGAGATGTTCAGTGCTGCTGCATTGACACACTTTCCGTTAGAGTCTGACCTGGATGACAATTTGGATAACAAACTAATTCATTTTCAGGTCATTCATAACGGCCAATATGAAAGCCCAACTTGATCAGGACCTTAATTTTGTACTGTGGACTTCTAATATTTATTTTACACTACAGGTGTTTCACTGAAACAGGAGTATAAAACAATTACCTCAAGAGGTGGGTAATGTAGGGAAGAGCTTGGTTTATTCAGAGAAAGTAAACATGCGTCACTGGTTTAGGGCGTGTTCTTTACAGTTGGGTCTTTATATTTCTGTGATGTCTCTTACTGAATAAACAAAGCATCACTGCAGTCCCCTGATACAGCGAATTAACCCAGAGAGCTCTCATCTTTACAAAACATGCAGGCTGAGGAATACAATCGCAGAGGTAATTCAATTTCCATTTTACTATTATGACTCTTTTGTCTTTTTTGTGTTGTACTTCATTGTAAGTAATAGAAAAAGGAATAAAAATGAGTAACAGGTAAAATAAAAATGTTTTAATATAAATGTCATTCCAGTTAAAGTGTGTGTTACTGATCAGGTAAGGAGCTGGTGGACTACATCACGCAGTATCTGGGCTCCATCAGGGAGAGGAGAGTGATTCCAGATGTGAAACCAGGGTACATGAAGGAGCTTCTCCCTGACACACCACCCACAGAGCCACAGGACTGGGACACCATCTTCAATGACTTCGAGAAAGTCATCATGCCGGGAGTAAGTTGCTGCTGTCGCCTAGCATCATATCAGAAAATTGAAATTATGGTGAGGAAACAAGTGTTTTCTCATCCTTTTTTTCTCTAGGTGGTCCACTGGCAGAGCCCACATATGCATGCCTACTTCCCCTGTTTGTCTTCATGGCCATCTTTGCTGGGGGACATGCTGGCTGACGCCATCAACTGTCTTGGATTCACTTGGGTAAGGGAGGACACTACACTCTGTTTTTCTCATAGAAACGTTGAAAAGTATCAGAAGACTGAACTGAGAATAACTGATCATTTTTGACACTCATATTGTCTATATTTTGTTGTTGTTTTTTGGTTGTTTTTTACCAGGCTTCCAGCCCAGCATGTACAGAGCTGGAAATCATTGTGATGGACTGGTTGTGTAAAGCTATAGGACTCCCCTCCTTCTTCCAGCATCACCATCCTGACAGCAGAGGTGGAGGCATACTGCAGGTTTATTATGCTTTATGTGTTTTAAGGCCAGTACCTTTCCATAATAGTCTGTGTGGTGACTGGGAGCTTATCATCTTGTCTTGACTCTCCTGTTAGAGCACAGTCAGCGAAAGCACACTGGTTGCTCTGCTGGCAGCCAGGAAAGACAAAATCTTGCAGCTGAGAGCTGAGCTCAACCAGGATGTGGACGATTCCATCCTGAATTCAAGACTAGTGGTCTATACTTCAGATCAGGTCACTGTTAACACGACTTGTAAAATAACTTTCTATGCATCTGATGAAATCAACTGAGATGCTGATCTGATGTTTATATTTGATGATGCTTTAATAGGCTCATTCCTCAGTTGAGAAGGCAGGTCTGATCTCTCTGGTGAGGGTCAGGTTTCTGCCCACTGACGAGCAGTTGTGTCTGAGGGGGGAAACTTTGAAACAAGCCATACAAGAAGACAGGAAGAGAGGGCTGGTGCCTTTCATGGTAGGTGTTTGTCACTAAGGGGTGAATCATGGGTGTATTTAGGTGCATAATTTAAAAATCATACTGGTATTTTTTCATAAGTCAGCTGATACTATACAATATGCTTCACTATACTCACACCAGTTTGGAAGAATACACTCCTGTACTGTACAATTTTAGTGTTTTGTCATGCCAGATCATGTACAGTCACTGAGCACCGGTAACACATTGATTCATCAGTATTAACATTATAATGTAGGTTATAATGTCATATCTGTAACAGGGGAGATTTTACTGCCATGTGTCTTTAAAAGTAATGAAAAAATGCAAGAAGTACATCACATGTTATGTCTTAGCTGTGATTCTTTTTCTCTTTTCAGCTGTGTGCAACTTTGGGAACTACAGGAGTATGCGCCTTCGACAAGCTCTCTGAACTGGGGCCCATATGTATGTTAGATGTTAGATGGACCTTCAATGATATCTGCTTTAAACATTGTAAAGTCTGTGTAGCACAGTAAATGCATTTAAACCCTTTTTACAGGTGCAGAGGAGGGACTGTGGCTCCATGTTGATGCTGCATATGCAGGTGCGGCCTACTTTTGCCCTGAGCTGCGTTGGTCCCTAGAGGGCATTGAATTTGCACAATCTTTTGTCTTTAACCTTTCCAAGTGGATGATGGTCCATTTTGACTGCACAGCCTTCTGGTAAGTCATAATATTTAAGCCTTATCTCACTTTTATAGAAATAAACATGCTCTATTAAAATGCACTAGCTCTGACATTAAAAATCAATAAATCCAGTTAAAGATAATTGAAGGATGGTGGTTAGTTGGTAATATGGTTGAACTCTTTTCTTTAGGGTAAAGGATAAATATAAGCTGCATCAGACCTTCGTTGTCGATCCTGTTTATCTCAGACATGAAAACTCACTGGAAGCCACTGATTTTATGGTATTTTATTATCATATCTACACCCAGTTAAACATTTGGCTACCACAGAGAATTATTTTATCCAATAACACTATTTTTTTCTGGTGTTCAGCACTGGCAGATTCCCCTCAGCCGGCGTTTCCGTTCCCTCAAAGTCTGGTTTGTGATGCGTGCCTTTGGACTGAAAAACCTTCAGGCTCATATCAGACATGTAAGTGTCATTCAGCTGACTTTGAATTGTCAAATCAGGGAAGAAAGCACAAAATGTATTTACAGTAGGAAATTTTGTAAATGTGACAAACCACCAAATTTTATTTTGTGTTTAAGTTTCTGAATTTAAATGTGCATATTTTGCTGTTGTCTTTAGGGAATTGAGATGGCAAAGCTCTTGGAGTCTCACATTAGGAGTGACCCAAATTTTGAGATTCCTGCTGAGAGGCACCTTGGCTTGGTCGTATTTTGTCTGAAAGTATGGTGCAAATTTAAACTACTACTGAAGTTGTGAGCTATAAAACATTTGTGTTACGTTGAGTGTCTTTCACCTGTTTCTTGACTAATCATTACTGAGCCGTAAATTCTCCAGTCACACCTTGTTCAAAGGTAAGCTATTTGAATAAAGTCAACTGGTGCTATCAAGCACAGGTAAAAAGCAGATCAATATCAGTGATGATCAAAAAGAGGTGAAACCAGAAAACAGTTATAGTTTTGTCTTGCGTGTCTATTTTATCACATTTTCTTATTTTAGGGAGGAAACAATTTGACTCAGGAGCTGCTGAAGAGACTGACCCGGTCGGGCACCATGTACCTCATCCCTGCAGACATTCACACGAAACGCATCATCCGATTCACAGTAACCTCACAGTTCACTACTGCAGATGACATCTTAAAGGACTGGGACATCATCTCCAAAACAGCTTCCACTCTTCTGGCTGAGACACAGGCTATGAATAATGCAGGCCAAAAAAACTCAGGAGGAGATGAGGCCATAGTAGCTGGAGAAGACCAAAACCCTGACTCCGACGCAAGGTCTAATGACAAAGAGGATGCTGCTTCCCTGCAAGTGGAGCTGTGGATTGACAAGGCTTGGAATCAATCTAGGAAACCAATGCGCTCTCTGAGCTGCACCAGCGAGCCTTTGCCTTACACTCACGCTGGGCTGGTGTCTGGCTACGACTTTGACACAAGGCCTAGTATTAAAGATGGCGCAGGTGTCGTCCCTACACCATTAACTAGAGGATCTGGTCCTATGATTACAATTCCAGAGATGCCTTCAAACCTTACAGGTAAACAGAACCTTAAAAGGCTGACAAAGTTCTACAGTATGCCCAGTTTCTCTAACCAGTGGGTGCAGTGTGGTCGGAACCAGCTGTGCTGCCCTCTGAAGGTTTCACAAGCAGCTCAGAAACACTTATCCTCCACCTGCAGAAGAATGATCTGTATGTGCTCTTCTCCTGTCGCATACACTGATCCCTCTCCTCCTCCACTGGAAACTGCCATTGCACCTACGCACCAGCAATGATCATGAAAGCAGTCTAGTTCATACACACACAGTAATTGAGCTATTGATAAATAAGCAGTTTAGTACTATGCTGTCTGTCGTGTTGAGCCAGCACAGTCAGTTCATGGCAAATTAAAGATCACTATCTATTTTTTCTTTGTTCATTTACAATTATGTTTTTAAGGTATTGTTTTATTAAAAGGTATTTCAAACAAAATTCTACTCCAGTGCACAATATTACTCACAGAACGTAAAGTAAATGCTTAATGCGTAATCTTTTAGGATTCTTTTGCATCCTCAATCTAAGGTGTTTTTGAAGTTGGCAGTTTAATAAACACTGAATTCATTCAGAGCCTGATTCTTCCCTCTGCAATGGACTTGAATATCTCCTCAGTCATGGGTATGTAGCCCTCATTGTCCTCCAGATAGTACAAAGGGTCTCTGATGACGGCAGGGTTAAATCCCTCCTCTGCCAGTTTCGCCTTAATTTGTTTAAATGTGCCAGTCACTGACAGATTCTCCTGCCAGAGATAAAAAAAAATGTTATATTCGGTTTTGAAATATGTTATAATCTTGTGAGTAAATCCAGCAGGACTTAGTTTACCTTTATGCGAATGAAGCGTGGCCTTGCATAGGTGGGGAGATAGCGTTTGACTTGCTGATATGTAGCTTTGCTGTCAAAGTCTATGTTTTCCTTCAGCTTCAGTGCTGCCATTCCAATTCTTCCCTCATGTCCTAATCAGGGTCAAGGTAGAAAGAGGACGTGGGTATAAACAGCTTTTTATCTTTGATAATTTGGATTACATGACTCATGATTACAAACATTAACAACCAATAGGTTTTATGAAATCTTATAAACCTCAAACACACATAACAGTCAGACAAAAGGCTTTTAGTAAAAATTTCAGTGATAGCTTAATACAGGTTTTCACCAGCAGAAGAGCTTTCTAATAAAGGTGTGTCTTTTATAAACGTTATATCATTGCCAATAATATAATTATTACCTGGCACCTTCACTCCATAGACATTAACCTCCTCGATGCAGTCCACCATGAGCAAATAATCAGCCACCTCTGTGGTTGCCACATTTTCTCCTTTCCACCTGTATCAGATGAAAACACAAATGCAGTACATGTAGAACCTAACTGAAATGTATATTCGTTTAGATACAAGCATAGTCATGGAAAAACCTCTCATTTTGCAGACAATTCTGAAATAATAAAATGAATATTTTAAACCTTATTCTAGTCCATCTTCCATTTCTTCTGAAATTTAGGGAAACAAATACTAAAAGCAGAATAACCAGGGTGTTTGCATACCTGAAATCTAAAATTATAATATTTATATTCAAGTCCTTTAGTGGTTCTGAATAAAGTCAAATGCAATATTTTGTGATCAAGTGGTTTTATTTTCCAACAAACTGGCTTTAAAAATCAAATGCAGTCTAACAAGACCTGCTGGGATTATGAATAACACTCCTACCAAGGTCAGTTCAAGCTTAGTTCTGCCTTTGATGCTGTTATCTACCTAACAATGTTTCAAGATGTGAGCACCTTGTCTTCAAATTTGCTCAGCTTGTCAGTTTGTTCTCTTGGTTTCTTTCACACACCTGAAAGTGTCTCCTATGCGGTCCTGAAAGAAGACAAATCCCTCATTGTCTATCTTTAGCAGGTCGCCACTGTTAAAGTAGAGATCCCCCTTCACAAACACATCTCTCAGCTTCTTCTTCTCTGTCTGCTGCTTGTTCTTGGCGTAGCCGATAAAAGGCGTTCTTTTTCCAATCTTTGACACTAACAAACCAGTCTCTCCTGCCAATTAAAGCATCGAGCATAATATTAGTGAGAGCTAAAAGGCCAAGAAAGGGCAATGTGTTTGAAGGACATTAGTTCACCTCTGGGGACTTTGATACAAAATCCTCTGGAGTCTTTGACTGGCTCCTCTTTCTCTGTATCGTACCTTATGAGGACATATGGGTATCCCATCTGAAACAGTCCAAAGCAGTAGCACTTATTGAACATGAAAGCAGACCAGCCGGGTTCTGTTCATTCAGCTTGTGGTTCTAAATGTTGCTTTTCCCTCAAAAGCAAAATGAAATATTTTATTCCCACTCTTACTTTTTGTAGAAAATGTTCTTTGCCAATAGCTCCAATTTTCCCAACATAGTTAACAAAACCACAGTTTCCTTCTGTTGCTCCGTAGCATTCACAGATACGAATGTCACCAAATCGCTGCAGGAACTCTGTCCAGGTGTCAGCCCTGATCCCATTCCCCACCGCCAGTCGGACTTTATGATCTCTGTCATTGTCTTTCTAGAGAAGAGTGAAGGTGAGTTGACACTGTAAATAAACATTAGAGGATATTTACCTTGGGCTTAGAGTGCAAACTATGAGCCTGACAACTGTTGCACATACTTTTAGTAAACATTGCAACATATTGTTAGTTACACTGCCTTAGACAGTGCTAATTATGACAATATGTGATAGTAAACATGGGTTTACCTTTGGTGTGTTGCAGAGGTAGCGCATAATTTCTCCTATGTACTGAATGACAGTCACGTTGTACCTTCTACAGTCACTCCAGAAATGGGAAGCAGAGAATTTGCGTCTTAAAACAACAGTGAGGCCTAGAAATGGGGACACAGAAATTTTAGCGACAGACAGTGTCACCTGGAAGCTCAGGAGCTGTTCTGTTAGGACTTTGAAATACAAAGAGACAAATAAGAGCTATTTAAGTTATAAGTTATTTAAGGTCATATGCTTGTTAGTTTAACCTTTAATATACTCAATGTCATTAGCATTTCAATGCAGCTTTGAAATTGTGTTTTGTCATTCACTTTCATTCTGCGTACTGTAAAATTCTCATGCATGACCTTTTTCTATGGCTCCACAAAGTCCCATCAAAAAACCAGCACTGTGGTAGAGAGGCAGGTATATGTAGATGATGTCGCTGGCATGTACACCAGCAAAAGACAGAAGAAAAGATGACATCCATAGCCTCTCATGGTTAATTACAGCTGCCTTGGGGAGCCCTAAAAAAGATATTGCCATTAGAGGGATATTGGAAATATTGGTTCTTCTTCTGACGCTCAGTGCCTGCGCACTAAAAACAAAAACACAGAAGAAGTGAAGATCAGATGACCTGTGGTTCCTGAGGTGTAGATGTACAATGCAGGACTATTCATCTGAACGTTGGCTCTTAGTTGGGGTGACAGGGGCTGGTCTGAGGCCTGCTGAACTTTATCAGACAGGCTTTCAATGCCCTCCACGTTGCAGTCCTCACTGAGGATAAACACACGGACACCCTGCTGACTCAAGGTGGGCAGCACCTCCTCCACAGCTCCCTGCAAGTCTGAAAGAAACATGCAAAAGAGAGCTCACACAGGCTTCATCAATGAAGTAGAGATAAAACTGGGAAAGAATCAAAACAGATGCACTCAAAAAACTGTTGGCAATAGAAATGTTCATTGAATAATCTAAACAAGAACAAAGCATTTTGCAAAAGTAAACGTTATATTCATGCTTTTCAAATGTGTTTATTTTGTAAATCAAACACATGCCTTAGTTGAGTTTTTTGACTGTGGGGAAAATGATTCTTGTTTTCAGTATATTTTAAACTAGAGCTACATACATTTAGGCCCACAATTCATCAGATAGTATCAGCTTACTACATGTAATGTATCTGTATTCAGTTATATGGTGGCTGATAAATCAGAAAAAAATGGAAGGAAATGCCAAAATAGATTGAGTCATTTAGAGACAGTGTCTCCAATAAATAGTATATTCACCAGAGACAGCTGGCACCACATGACCATGGGCTTGATCGAGATTGTAAGACCATGTTAAAGAAAATACATTAAATATCAAAGAGTATATAGTTATACAAACTATTATATCCTTAAAAAGTAACAGAAACTGATTAGAAATTAAAATTTCTATGTGACAGCTGTGATTAATAACATGAATTTATGACTCAGAGGAATGTCTGGTAAATTACTGCCCCCCTACATTCAACATCTAGTACTAGACAAATAAATTATGCAGAAAGCCTGAAACTGAGTACACTCACATGGAGGATAAGAGTCTATCACAGTCTTATTTCTTCATCTTACCAGCACCTGCCACCAGCATCTTGGCTTCGCAGCAGGAGAAGCAGTGCAGCAAAGATTTGGATCTGATGTTGTAGTTCAGCAGAGAAGCTGTGCATCCCAGCTTGGCCAGCGCGAGCCAGGTCCACACAAACTGAGGCTCATTGCCCAAGAACAGGGCCACCGTGTCCCCCCTTTTCAGGTGGGCATGTGTGGAAAGAGCTCTGGCCATTTTGTTGCTTTCTTTGTCAGCTTGGCTATAGGTGTACGACCTGTCCTCGAAAACTATAAACGTCTTATGCCCCTGTCTCGACGCTTTATCTAAAAAACAATCCAAAATACTGTAAAACGGTTTCTGCTTCTTGAACCGGTTCATGCGTATGGCGACGTGAAGTGCAGTGACTGCGAAACTCACATCTTTCAAAAAATAAGGATTTCTCAAGAAAAGCAAAAACAGCAAAACTGCCAGACCCACAATAGCGGTAACGAAAAGATCTACAGTCATTATTATCTGGAAAAATGTGCCGGTTCTGCGACGCTAAGAATCCCCCCAAAACTCCACTTTCAGCAGCATAGTTCGATCAGCTGAATATAAACCTATGAAGTTACGCCTGTTGAACTTTGAGCGATTTTCTCCACAGGGTGTGTACCAAAAGAGAAAACACTTAAGACCAGGTTAAAACGAGTCAGAATAAAACCATTAGATTATGATTATGAAGATTAGGATGCGGTAATTAGAATGAAATGAAAGATGAAGTTACAATTAAGGTCATGTTCTCGGTTTTTTTTTTTTTTTGCATCTTTTATTGCAGTGACAGGCAGAAACCCACTTTTTTGAATTAATGAAACGTTTAGGCCAATTTCATCAAGGGTCGATTGTTACTATTCACTTTGGACTAGGTGTCCAAAACAACTACTTGTCAAATCAGGACCAGACTCTCCCAGACAAGTTAAATACTCACAGGCCAAAGTCACTTTTGGGACTAGAAATTCATTCAGAATCTGAAAGGCTGAGGATTTTAGCAGAGAGACGCAAGATGATTTCACAATGAGTCAATTAACTCAATGAAGACATGACTGTATTAGGTATAAAAACGGTCTAGTTTTCCGTTTAAGTGAAAAACATGTTTAATAGAATCCAAAATAAAACAAAGAAAATTATGTTTCCCAAAGACATTAAAGTTTGTTTCAAACACAGTTAATATGTTTTTTAATATAAGGATCACCTTCCTGTGAAACTGTTTTTAAATCCTTTTACTGCTTATCCTCTGTTGGACCTTGGACCTTTAACTAGTTGGGAAAGAAAATTTGAGCAACAAACTAAATCACACAAGCAAACTATATTTGTTCTAGACAAACTATAACAAACTGTATTTGTTACTAGATTTGTTCTTAAGCATAGAAAAACTTTGCAACTCAAAACTTATTTACACAAGACAAGGGAAAATTATGGCCCTAATCCATGAAAAGCAGAGTTACTGTTATTATTGGTCATTGAAACAAGTTTGTCATCACCGGTAACAGCTTTATTGTGAGGGCTCCACCAAGCCTTTGTCAGATTTAAGAAATGAAATTTAAACAGAAATTAGTGTATAAAAACTAAGAAATTATACTTTTATAAAATATCCATATGACCCATTGCTTTAGTTTAGCCAAAATCAAAGAGTGAAGCAAAGTTGTTGACCTTGATAGTTATCAAATCAAAGATTAACTTCCTATAAAGCTCTCCATCTTTTTTCAACCAAAGCAGCAAACTGATCATAAAAGAATAAAACCATCTTTTCGTCCATCAGGATATCTGAAGAACAATGTATATTACACAACAATTGTACAGCACTGCACTGTTATGAGATTAGTCTCAGATGGTTTCAGGTCAAAGTCTGGTATGTGTTTTCCTTCGTTAAATTATTTTCCTTTCCATAGATTTTACTATTGTTTACTAAGTGAAAATAGTGACGTAACTAATTAGAACTGAAAGATTTTGACAGTATTGTACCAATGGACCTACAGCAGTTTGTGAGGACTTTGTTCCTCTAAAAGAAAAATATCATTTTTAAAAATTATTGATTTATTTAATTATTTTTTTTACTATTATTTTGGCCTGTCACTGTTTTTCGTGTCTCAGGCTTCTTAGTTCCATCTAAGAGAAATCTTTGTGCTTTTGCATCCATCCAGATAAAGACAATAGCATGTTTGCATGATTGTAGCACTAGTGTGTGGATACCTTTTTTGTGCTGTTTCAACAAGACAATGCCATGATTAATAAAGGAACTTCCCAGTTCATCCAGCAGAACAGAAACACGGACTGATTCATATTTTACTGATACCAACCATCAC
The DNA here is from genome assembly GCF_900324485.2 of Mastacembelus armatus. Classification (NCBI taxonomy): domain Eukaryota; kingdom Metazoa; phylum Chordata; class Actinopteri; order Synbranchiformes; family Mastacembelidae; genus Mastacembelus; species Mastacembelus armatus. The sequence goes on along the minus strand of NC_046635.1, from coordinate 5,170,958 downwards.
CCAACATCAAAGGACGACCTCTCTAATGCAGGCAGACACTTAACTCTTGTGGAAATCTTTCCCAACAAAGGAGACATTGTTACACCAGCGCACTGATGAGCATGGCTTTGGACAAGAATTCAGTGATCACACATGGGTCTAATTTTTTAACAGGAATCACTTTATTGCTTAGGAATGTAATTTACAAGTACTGGCATATCAATATAAAATGTGTGTTAGTAGCTGTTTGAGACTAGACAATCTGTATTTGTAAGTTTTAAAACAACTTCATACTAAAAGCAAAGTCTTCTGTTGAATACATCACATATTTCCTGTGACAGTCACTGCGTTTGACACATCTCATTAAACATCCCGATTATTACACTCAAAAAAGATAAAGCACCATGTCTTCATCCTGAAGAGCAATCATCATGTTAGTAAATTTACTATTTTTATGAGCAAACTTCCTGCTCCCCTTGCAGGCTCAACTTTCAGGCCGGTGCATGAATCTTTACACTCCTGATCTTCTGATTTCCATATCCTGTTTTTAATAAGCATGATTCATTATATCACCATAGTACTTCACTGCACAAAATTTGTATTAGTAAAACGATTTTTCAGTCCCTGAGCCCGAAGTTCATTATTAAAAGTATCAATGAAAAGCCTGCTCATAGTTTGAGGTTTCCTGATATGATGGAGCTGTAGACCTGAGTCGTCAGTAGTATATAACTCTTCTCATTATCATCAAGGATGTAAACAGGGTCCTGCATACGTCCTGGATCAAAACCCTCCTCCACTAACTTCACCTTCATCTGCTTAAATGTTGCTGTCAGCTCAACGGCAGTCTAAATGGAAGAGAAGTACAAAACACAGCTGTCAGACCACTATCATCTTCCACAAACACATGGAGAAAAATGCATAGTTCAATTCTGGAAAGATCACAATCTTTATTTACTGTACATTTTTTGATCAAAGCAGAATGTTTGTTCTGTTTTAACATTACTTTTTAGTTTAATATACCTGCTGATTATTTCACAGGTGAAATGCAGTATAGAGTGTGTTAAATTAAAGTACCTGAATCCTTATAAAGCGAGGCCGGGCATATGAGGGCAGGTAGCTAACCACATGCTTATATATTTTATGTCCATCAAACTGGGCACCTTGTTTGACAGTGACTGCTGCCATTCCTACCCGCCCCTCATTCCCTGCATTGCAAAACAAACAATATGCAGGAGAGAAATTCCATTAGCATCACATATTCTTAGTTAATCTTTTATTGTACTGTGAGGTAAAATGTACAGAGTAAACGACCATCACCTGGAACCTGGACTCCGTAAACGTTGGCTTCTTTGAGACAATCGCTCATTGTTAGGATGTCAGACACCTCAGTTGTAGCCACATTCTCACCTTTCCATCTGTCACATCAAAAAGCTACACATTTATATCACTTCATTTTTAACCAAAAGCAAAAGTAGAATTTACAGGTCTGTGCATGTGGAGAAACAAAAACATTAAAATATCCTTCTCTATTCTAAAAGCACATTTCTGACGAATATATGTTTCCCCTTTAAACTTCAAACATTTTCTGTGATTTCTGTGATGAATAATATAGAGGAAAAATTAGTGTTGCAGGACTGCTAATGAATTGCATTCAGTGGTCAGTAGGAAATGTGTAAGTTGTTAAAATTTTGTCCCAGAAACATGCTGACTTGTATATTCAGTATAAAGAGCACTGGACATAAGGGCCTGTATAAATGTTGATATATGTATAAATGTTTAATTCTGCTGAGGTGCTGAGCATCCCTAAAAGTCTGATCCTATAATCTTTTTTTTTTTTTTTTTTTTTTTTTTTTTTCGCCCCTCTCTTAAAAGTTACAAAACCAGGCAGGATCTCTCTTAAACTTATTGGAGGTAAAACCTTAAATGCCTAAAACAGACACAAAATAACTATAAACAATTATTCTGTAAAGACAATAAGCTAAAAAAAAATTCTGTACCTGAATGTGTCACCTATACGATCCTGAAAGTAAATGAAGTTGTCTTTATCGATCCTCATTAGGTCTCCACTGTTGAAGTAAAGATCTCCTTTCCTGAGAACATTACGAATTCGTTTCTTCTCAGTTTGTTCTTCATTGTGAGAGTAGCCAAGAAATGGAGCGATGTCTGTGATCTTTGACACCAGCAGCCCCGTCTCACCTTAAATACACAGCCAAGAAACACGTCTTTTACTGATATTGTCATTCAGTGGACTATTAGTCCCATCAATTGGGTATCAAGTGCATAGAGATGAGGTTGAAAATGTGTGATAATCTAATTTATATTAATATTTGCTTCACCTTTGGGTGACTCCACGCAGAGGCCATTAGCATCTCGAATCGGTTCATCTCGCTTTGTGTCATATTTAATAAGCATGTAGGGAAACAGCTTCTACAGGGGAAATTGAAGATGTCAGTACTGGAATATGTCAACAGTCCATCATTATACCAACAGAATAAACTACTGTTTACAAATGTGTGTGTGTTTCTTGTATATTATTGATGTATACAAGCAAAATGCAGATTGTTTTGGCATGAGCTCTAAAGAAGTTGCCTGAGTTAATTACAATTTTCATTTATAAATTTCTATTTAAACTAGATAAATACTGGAATATGAACACTCATTCTTGACCGTAGGATCAATATTTGTGGTAAAAAAAAAAGTGACTTACATTTTTTTCAGGTTTTAAATCAGATCTCACAGTTTCTAGTGTAGACCGCCTTTAACAGCTGTTCTGTGACATGCCACTGCATGCTCACAAAAAGCTAAGAAGTTGTGTTGAGATTGTTTTGACACACTACCTACTAGAGGTAGTTTTAGAAGTAGTAAAGATGTAATGTTTTTGTTTGAATGTTCTTATTCTTACCCGATACAAAAAGTTGACTCGTCCAATAGCTCCAATTTTCCCTGCGTAGTTGACAAATCCCACATTTCCCTCAGTGGAGGCGTAAAACTCTCGAACCTGAATGTTTCCAAAGCGATTCAGAAACTCTTTCCACACCTCTGCTCTGATACCATTCCCAATGGCCAGTCTTACTTTATGGTCCCTGTCATTTTCTCTCTGCATTTTCATAGAAAAATAAAAAAAACCCACAGCATTGAGCATAGAGCATTGTGCAGTTACTACAGAAATAAATGACTAGTCAAAGCAAAGTAAAAATCTTAAAATGTAGTGATGGGGCCAAAAACCACCTGGCAGCATTTAGAAATGTATATGTGAGACAGCACTACATTTAAACACACTATATACAAACTCATACGCTTTACAATAAACAATGTCAGTCATGAAATCAGGCTCTCAAATAAGACTAGGCACCTTTCTGATCATGTATGCCTAGTCCCAGTCTATTGTCAGTGAAAGACATTCACACTAACAAAAATACTTCTCTGTCACTTAAAAATACTCGTCAATCTAAAAACCTCACAAATACTGTATATGAAATAACTGCTACTACTGTAAATGTGACCCTTAGGTATAGTACTAGCACAGGGAGATTTGTTTGCAATGTTATTCAATATGGCCCTCCTAAGTAAAGGCCAGAATCTATTCCTAGAAGTGATCAGATACAGACAAACCACCTCCTCTGACTGCAGCAGGGTCATGCAGTAAACTGAGACTGCACTCCATGTGATGCAATTAGATACCCCAATTACCCATACATGTATGCAGAATGTGTACAGTGCATACATTTTAAGATATATCAGAGGTAATTACTCTAATACCTCAAATATTTATTATCTCAGCTACACATATTGGCACGTATCCACTATATTTCGTGCTGTTCAAACTCATTCAGATGATGACGAAGAAGGCTGGAGCCTGATAGTTGAGATTCAATGATTTCTATTTTGGTAAGCCAGTGGTGCAGTTCTGTGGGAATGTACAGATTTGGAAGTTATCTCTGTCTTAAACTGTCTCAGTAGCAGTTTGTTGGAGCCAGTTCACAATACTCTGCCTCTGCAGCTGTCAAAGAAGTTTTACAGCAGCTTAGATGCCAGAGTAGAGGCACGGTGCCCACAGCAACCAGCCAAAGGTCCTTTGTAAGCTTGTTTTACTTGAACTCTAACTCCGGTAATTACACTAATAGATAAGGGCTATTAAATAGGGCTACAGCAATATGTCAGCCTGTCAACACATTAGACTGATATTTTTCCATAACGGGCATTAGGGACAACCAAGACAGCTGCTTTACAACCACAAATGGCAAAAACTGCAATTATGTATATTTATTTTTAACACTTTTTAGTTACAATACATTTTTTAGTTATATTCTGTCCAAAAGGTTTATCAGGCCACAGCAAACCATGTTTCCTGAGTCAGAGGGAGGGTCATTCATTTCTTGCCAACTCTAAAAGACTGTCCCTGGTTTGGGTTTCAGATGAGAGTTTTAGCTGTAACATGAAGCAGTTACCAAATATTATTGGTAATATTGATATTATTAATATCAGCCTTCAAATACTTCATCTGCAGAACAAATACAGTATTGTAGTACTGCTTAATGTTAAGTTTTGCAGTAATTAGGTTTGCTTGGCCGAGCATTGCTGTTTGAAAAGCTGGGAGAAGTAAAACATATCTTACCTTTGGTGTGTTACAGAGGTAACGCATTATCTCTCCTATGTACTGGACAACTGTCACATTGTGTTTTCTGCAGTCATCCCAAAACTGCGAGGCAGAAAACTTTCTCTTAAGAATGATTGTTGACCCTTCAAAATAAGACAGCACAAAAAAATGACTACGAGCTTAAGAGATTTGGTTTCATTTTTTTTTAGACTTCAATGCAGTTCACTTTTTAAAAGTCTTTTTCTTTTTAAAAGTCTAAACATGCAGTTATAAAAGCAGTGATGCAAATGACAGACACAATGTTCGTTAAGGGTGTTTATCGACATTTTCATAACTTTTAATGTTTTGAACTTATACTTTGTGTAAGATGTATATTTCCAAAAACTCATGTCAAAATTACTGCATCTACTGCACAACAGGACTGTGATTGTTCTGGGCTAGTATTGGATATCTTCTAATATGTGTGTAACTCAAACTGCTTTACAGTGACATAACTGTGGTCTGAACTTTAGACTATTTTAAGAAAAGCAATTACAGAGATGCAGGTAATCTGGTCTTGGTTGCCCCAGCTCTATTCAGATTACTTATTCCGGGTAACAAAAGAGTCTTTCATTTAGTTTCCCAGAGGCGGCAAGAAGGAGGAGTCAGGATATCGCTTCTGTGTAGTGTAGAAATTTTTTTTGGTTGTTTAAATCTCACAGTAATCACCTCACATTTAAATCATGTAAAAGAAATATTATGAAGACCTTGTAACAAAGGTACCACTTCTATGAGGCTGCATCAGAGCACAGCCGATGCATGGGTAAATTACTTATCCTCCACCATAGAGGTTATATCTCCAACACCAAACAGTATTCTCAGTGATAGCATCATTGACATTTAAATAAATCTAAAAGAAGCCTAGGTATCTGATCATTCTGACCTGCTGTATGAGGCAAGGTTAAATCTGCTAATTTTTTCTAGCTATTTAACTAGCTAATTTCTAGTTAACATTTTGCAGTAACACCTGCCATAATGTCTGTTTCTCCACAACAGTAAAAAACTCAGTGCTCATTTGGAACCAGTGAAATCATTCACCTAGCGATTGTTGGTGTCCTGTGAAAATCAAGGATCTGTAAAACATTAACTTTTTACAAGATAAGAAGAACAGCTTCATTCAACTTGATAAACTTCTGGATATATAGAAAACTGTTGCACAGCGTTTGGTTCAAATTGTAATTCTTGCTGTACTACATTTTGAATTTGAATGTAAAGATTGACCTGAAATGTGACAACACAGGCGTGTCATCCCTACTGAGATCAACAGTGGCATTAGGATAATAAGTCTGAAATGGTAAAACAACTTAACAACCCCTTCTGTGAGGAATCTCACACAACCTTGTCAGTCGTTTTTGTTTAACACGCCACTCTGAGGTTACGACTGTCTGCCTACAACTCAATCCCCTCACCTGTCTCAACAGAGCCGATAAAGCCTATCATAAATCCAGCTGTGTGGCACAGAGGCAGGTTGACATAGATGACATCACTAGACATTACACCATTTGAAGACAAAACAGCCATAGTTTTTAAGAGGTGGTTCTGATTGATCACAGCTGCCTTAGGGAGACCTGAAAATACAACACACAGACAGCATAAAACAAAACTTCTGTTGTTGTGCGTACAGATTATCATGTGAAATTTAAAAAACAAAACATAAATGCAGCCAGTCCAATCAATACCTGTAGTTCCAGAGGTGTAAATATAAACCGCAGGACTTTTGAATGTGATGTGTGATCTGAAGGATGGTGGGACTGGGGCTTGTGATGCCTCGTCCACTTTAACAGAGAAGCTCTCGAGTCCAGCTGTGCTGCAGTGTGTGGTCATCAGGAGGACAGTGACGCCCTGCTCTAAAAGTGAGGGCAGCACATCCTCCACTGCTTGCTTTAGCTCTGGAGAGGGCACAATGATCAGATACTAGTTTTAGATTGATGTGCAAACTTGTCTACAATAATTCCACAAAAATATGAAGTTTTATAGAAACTGCAAGTATAATCAAAGCTTTAGGACAGCCAAGCAAATCCAAGCCCAGTTTTCACTTTGACTTAATAGTGTGGACAACAGTTATTGAGCCTAGAAGCTGAAATATCGGGGTGAGCTTAGGAGACAATGTGAGGAGCAGCATTTTGAGAAAGAATATAGTATTTATATCCCTGACTTTGTTAAATGCAATACCAGTAACCTGAAAGCATTTTCCTGTGAAAATTTGTACCTGAATGCGTTCTAGTTTTTTTAAACTTTTTTTATTACTATTTTAAATATAAAAACTTTGAATCCAAAATATAAATATTGGTTCAAGTCCCCTTCACTCCAGATGTGTTACATCGATCTGGCAGCGGTTTTCAGGGGAAGTTGTAAAATATCTCTTGGCCAACTGGTTAGTTGAAATGAAAACAATACAACATGCAATCATAATCATGAAGACTTTCAGAGTTCAAACATGAATGTGAAAGGCATTTTGCACTTGAGCCTTTAGGCACAGTTGCAGAGGTTAGACTAACAGCAGAAACCAAATCATTTCATTTTTCCTACGCATACCCGAGGCTGCTATCAACACGTTGGCCTTGCAGCAGTTAAAGCAGTGGAGCAGAGACTTGGTGCGGATGTTGTGATTGAGAAGAACCACGGGAGAGCCTAATTTAGCCAAGGCCAGCCAGGTAAACATGAACGCGGGTTCATTCCCCATGAAAAGCGCCACGGTGCCTCCGGCTTCATACCCAGGGTGAGACCGAAGGGCGTTGGCAATTTGGTTACTCCTTTTATCTGTGTAAGTGTACGAGTAGCTTTCATTTTCAAACACAATGAACGGCCTGTCTGGGTGCGCAGCGGTCTGCTCAAAGAAACGGTCCAACGCAAAGAATAAAGGTATGCGCCTTCGCCTGGAAACAAACCTCACTAAAATGCGCAACAAATCCCCGAAATACAGAAAATCCATCCAGAGATAGGGAAAAAAAGTTTTGAGGGCGAATGGTATGATGACAATACTTGCTAAAATTACTGAAATGATATATATCTCCATCTTTTTCTTTTGTTTAAATGCCACAGATCCTGTAAAAAATGTTCAGCCCCTGCTCCAAAATGAGGAATGTTCCAAATAGGCCAAAGGGGTTTTGTCAGTGGGGCGGGGCATTTTCTCAAAAGTGGGTTTAGTTCGTAGAAAAGGTAAAATATTTCAATATTTGGGACAATCTGTAAGCAGCTACATGTGTTATGTGAAGAATTAACTTAGTCTGCTGCTTGGGGAAGAAGTGTTTTTTAGAGTGCGCCAGAACTGCTCCTAACCAAATTTAAAACATGTAGGATCATTTGGTAGTCAAATCTCTCAGTTAACATCTGGCTGAGCTAAAAAAGGCTGATGAGGTTATCTGATGTCCTGGGTCAAGAGGTACAGTAGGAGGGGCCAAATGCCAAACAAGTAAGTGAAGAGCAAGACATGGCCAAACGGCACTTTTTGTTGTATCCTTAATATATCTAGTAGAATATGCACATTTGCTGCTCTCCTTAATCTGCCGCTTGGAGGTTTAGTACAGGTTCCTAACTGAAGGGCCAGGTCCCTCTAAACTCAGGGTCATAAGATGTTAATATTAAAAAGAAAAAGAAAATACTCAGCTTTTCTCTCTCTCTGCTTTGCTTTATGTTAAAAGTTGATAGTTTCACTGCTCTGGGCCTCAAATAGTTTTAGGCTATTTAAATGCAACCATATGAGATGTTTAGAGGGGTGGTCCCTGAGGAGAAACTGCTTACAACTCATACATCTGATACATAGCAAGGGGCATCAACTAGACCCTGCCTGCTTTTTTTGTTAGCTATATATATATTGTTATAAATAAGTATATAAATTTCGTTTATAAATTAAAAGAGTGGTATTTCTGTTAGCTGTCTTTTTATCTGTTTATGAAAGTTTTAAATTCCTGTAGATGGCACTTTTTTCTGTTTTTTCCACAGACTGGATGGGGCAGATCAGAAAAGTGACAGGTCACTGTATTAAGTTGAATGCATTGGCGTGCAGATGCAACTTTCACTTTTTATCATGTTTTATTTAGATTTTACAAGATCACCATAATTTTCAAATTTGGAATTACATTTTCAAAACTAACTAAACTGAAATACATTTTAATTAAATACTCATTGTTTATTTTCCATGACCGTAGGGAGCCGCAGCAGAGGGATAAAAGAGCCGCATGCGGCTCCGGAGCCGTGGGCTGCCGACCCCTGACCTAGACACACTGTGGTGCATCTGATGCCCAGCAAAAGTCCTCACATGCTGCCTACAGGCAACTGGATGTCCCGGTCCTCTGTTGGTGGTGGTGGTGGTGGTGGTTAAGATCCGGAGAGCCAAGACACACTGTGGTACATCTGATGCCCAGAGAAAGTGCTCACATGCTGGCTATAGGTAGCTGGACGTCCCAGTCCTCTGGTGGTGGTTAAGATCCAAAGAATCAAGGCTTGCTGTGGTACAGACCATGCCCTCCTAAGGTGCTCACATTCTGGCTACAGGTGGCTGGATGTCCTGGTCCTCTGGTGGTGGTTAAGATCCAGAGAACCTACACGCACAGTGGTACATTCCATGCTCAGCAAAGGTCCTCACAGGCCGTCTACAGGCGGCTTGACATCTCGGTTAGTTTAAACACACAACATTCAAATTATTTCATCATATTGTGTATATTTGTGCTCCATGCAGTAGATGTATGGGGTTTGGTTTTCTGTTACATATATTTTTCTAAGTTGTTAAAAGAAACAGAGGAGTCCGATGATACCATTTCTCATGACCTTTTGTTTGTGCTGAAATGTACCTTTTATCTCTGTTACTTAATGTCTTTTTAAAAAAATAATACATTTTGTTGTCTTCATCATCATGGTTACAAAACAGCTAAGAATCTTGCACGGTTCTCACATGCTGAATCCATGGTTGAACATGTCTCTGTGTTTTGTGGTGTCCTGATTCAGGAGATTTTGTCTCTGTTTACTGTGCTCGTTCCCCTTTTCCTCCAGTGGTTTCTCTTCTGTTTTCATCTTCTTTGCTGTGGGAATAACAGTGATTTCTATTTATTGGCTATGCTCCGATGCTGGGGAGATGCAACCTCATGGGATTTCTTTACAACTATCCCTGTTCACTCTTCCTCTTTCTCTTCATCCCCTCCTGTCCTTTATTTGTCTGTCTGAGCACACCTTCGCTTTACATGTTGCCAATAAAGCAACTGGAGCTTATAGATTCTCAATTATCTTTGGCTGTGTGAATTGTGATTAAACTGTAATGACCATAATTGTTCTCTTTGAGCCACTCATCCATAGCATTAAGTATCTAACCAGCATATTGATTTATCCTAAACCTAAAATAGTTTCTTACATCAGAATTTAGAGGCTTTTAAAAGAAGTTTTCTTTCTTTGCAGAAATGCCTGTGATGTTATTCAGTTAGTATCAGTGCAACAGAAAACTCCAGTTAGTTTTCAGTAAGATGGAAGTACAGTGACACGCACATATGGATGGTGACAGATACATCGATACTGTATGCTGCAGACAGGAATCCCCTCCAGTAATGAGACTCTTGCAAATATTCTTATCCCCTAAGTGGGTTATGCATATTTAGCTGCCTGGTTGCACTGATACTAACTGAGTAACATCATCATTACTTATCTGAACATGACATTTATGCGCACCATTATTGTCTAGACTCAGTGTGTTTTATGAGATTTATCCCAATCAATGTGTGAACAAGTCACTAATTTAATTATTTGTCTAAATTTCAGGATCTATTCATGCATGTTTTTGATGATTTCACAGCAAGATCCCTCTCCCATTTAAAATGAAAATTGTGTTAAATCACAAGAGACATGTACTTATGATACTACTGATAATACATTACAGGGTGACAAATGTGACTTTGGATTTGAGCTGCATCTCTTTAAATCAGTTTTATTATTGTCCAACAGTGAACTGTTTAACTTGACTTTGTATTTAGTATTGTACACATTTAACTGCCAATGTGGTCATGCATCAGTCAGATAGAAACCAAATCTGGAAATGCATTTATGTACTTTTTATATTGAGTACTTGTTTGTTTATTTGCTTGCTTTTTTTATTGAGTAGATATTTCAACAATTAATGGTTTATACTAAACCTAACAAACAAGTTTGTCCATGACTTAGCTGTGCACTTTTGCACTGCACTGTTCTGTCAATACACACTGTATATATTTATTGGTGTGTCTGCTGTTTTCCATTAATAACTCAGTTAATTAAAATGTATTTTAGTTTAGTTAGTTTTTAAAATGTAATTCCAAATTTGAAAATTATGGTGATCTTGTAAAATCTAAATAAAACATGATAAAAGGGCAAACGCGCTGCAACGGCCAAAACACCTGCAAAAGAGAAACGCTGCAAGAAAGAAACTCTGCAAAAGAGAAAACACAACGGATGTGCACCAGGCCGATAGGGGGACCCCGAACTGAAGGGTGCTATGAACAAAGAACATTTACAGAGGCGAGAGAGACACACGTCGCGATATAAGTCACGTGTCACTTCGGAGGCTGCGTAATGATGCAGCTTATAGTTTTGAATTGCAACAGAATGAGCGTCCTCTGATGAGTGTTCTCGTGTGCTAATATGTGCTAACAATGTTCTATTACATTTGTTTACTTGATCAAAAGTGTCATACAACGTTGGAAGACATGGGGGGGGGGGGGTCTGAAGGTAGGTTTTCCATTTATTATTTTAAACATGACACTTTTGATCAAGTAAACATGTAATAGAACATTGTTAGCACATATTAGCACATGAGAACAATCATCGGAGGACGCTCATTCTGTTGCAATTCAAAACTATAAGCTGCGTCATTACGCAGCCAATGTGCGACAGCTGCCTGCGCGCGATTTCTATAATTTTTTGACCCCAGGTAAACTAACTATGGAGAACTCTAAGAAAAGAAAAGTATCTGAAGAAAACAACGTTTAATGCTATGTGGGCAGATTCATTTGCTTTCACTGCTGACGAGACTGATTTACCAGTCTGCTTAATATGTGATGAGAAACTAGCAAACAACAAAAAGTCAAATGTTGCAAGATATTTCCAGAATAAACACGCAGCCTTTGCTCAAGAATATCCGGATGGAGATGAGAGAAAAAGCCGTTTCAGAACTGAAGCGGAAGGTTGATATGAGCAAAAAAAATTTTAAGAAGTGGATGAAGTCTGCAAATCCAAACCACATACGCTGGTTTTGTTGCCGCTCATGAAATGGCCAGGCACGGGAAGCTGTTCACAGAGGAAGAATATTTAAAAGACATAGAATAAAGGCAAGAAACATTTTATCCTGTGTTATTTTATTTTATATTTCAAAAGGGTTTTGCGCCTCCCGGTATATTCTTTTCTGTGGAAAATGGCTCTTTGAGTGTTTAAGGTTGCCAACCCTTGGTCTAGGTTCTCTGGATCTTCACCACCAGCACCACCACCACCACCACCACCACCAGAGGATTGGGACGTCAAGCCGCTTGTACCCAGCTTGTGAGCATCTTCGCTGGGCATGGGAAGTACCACTGTGTCTAAGTTCTCTGGATCTTAACCACCACGACCAGAGGACCAGAACATCCAGTCGCCTATAGCCAGCATGTGAGCACCGTAGCTGGGCATAGCATACCACAGTGTGTCGTGGTTCTCTGGGTCTTAACCACCACCAGAGGACCGGGGCGTCCAGCCGCCTGTAACCAGCATGTGAGCACCTTAGCTGGTTATAGTATACCACACTGTGTCGTGGTTCTCTGGATCTTAACCACCAGCAGATGACCGAGGCATCCAGCCGCCTGTAGCCAGCATGTGAGCACCTTCGCTGGGCATGGGAACTACCACTATGCGTCTTGGTTCTCTGGATCTTAACCACCAGCAGATGACCGGGGCGTCTAGCCGCCTGTAGCCAGCATGTGAGCGCTGTAGCTGGGCATAGTATACCACAGTGTGTCGTGGTTCTCTGGGTCTTAACCACCACCAGAAGATCGGGATGTCCAGCCGCCTGTAGCCAGCATGTGAGCACATTCGCTGGGCATGGAAACTACCACTATGCGTCTTGGTTTCTCTGGATCTTAACCACCACCACCAGAGGATCGGGACGTCAAGCCGCTTGTACCCAGCTTGTGAGCATCTTCGCTGGGCATGGGAAGTGCCACTATGTGTCTTAAGTTCTCTGGATCTTAACCGCCACTAGAGGACTGAGACATACAGCCGCCTGTAGCCAGCATGTGAGCGCTGTAGCTGGGCATAGTATACCACAGTGTGTCGTGGTTCTCTGGGTCTTAACCACCACCAGAAGATCGGGATGTCCAGCCGCCTGTAGCCAGCACGTGAGCACTTTCGCTGGGCATCTGATTTACCACAGTGTGTGTTGGTTCTCTGGATCTTAACCACCACGACCAGAGGACCAGAACGTCCAGCTGCCTATAGCCAGCATGTGAGCACCGTAGCTGGGCATAGTATACCACAGTGTGTCTTGGTTCTCTGGATCTTAACCACCATCAGAGGACCGGAACGTCCAGCCGCCTGTAGCCAGCATGTGAGCACCTTCGCTGGGCATGGGAACTACCACTATGCGTCTTGGTTCTCTGGATCTTAACCACCACCAGAGGACCAGGACATCCAGACGCCTGTAGCCAGCATGTGAGCGCTGTAGCTGGGCATAGTATACCACAGTGTGTCTAGGTTCTCTGGATCTTAACCACCAACACCAGAGGATCGGGACGTCAAGCCGCTTGTAGCTAGCACGTGAGCACTTTCGCTGGGCATCTGATTTACCACAGTGTGCCTTGGTTCTCTGGATCTTAACCACCACCACCACCAGAGGACCACGATGTCCAGCCGCCTGTAGCCAGCACGTGAACACCTTCGCTGGGCATGGGAACTACCACTATGCGTCGTGGTTCTCTGGATCTTAACCACCAGCAGATGACCGGGGCATCCAGCCGCCTGTAGCCTGCATGTGAGCACCTTAGCTGGGCATAGCATACCACAGTGTGTCTTGGTTCTCTGGATCTTAACCTCCTCCACCACCACCACCACCACCAGAGGATCGGGACGTCAAGCCGCTTGTAGCCAGCACGTGAGCACATTCGCTGGGCATCTGATTTACCACAGTGTGCCTTGGTTCTCTGGATCTTAACCACCACCACCACCAGAGGACCAGGATGTCCAGCCGCTTGTACCCAGCTTGTGAGCATCTTTGCTGGGCATGGGAAGTACCACTATGTGTCTTAAGTTTTCTGGATCTGAACCACCACCAGAGGACTGAGACATACAGCCGCCTGTAGCCAGCATGTGAGAACCTCAGCTGTGCACAGCATACCAGTGTGTGTCGTGGTTCTCTGGGTCTTAACCACCACCAGAGGACCGGGGCGTCCAGCCGCCTATAGCCAGCATGTGAACACCGTAGCTGGGCATAGTATATCACAGTGAGTCTTGGTTGTCTGGATCTTAACCACCACCAGAGGATCGGGAGGTCAAGCCACTTGTACCCAGCTTGTGAGCATCTTTGCTGGGCATGGGAAGTACCACTATGTGTCTTAAGTTCTCTGGGTCTTAACCACCACGACCAGAGGACCAGAACGTCCAGCTGCCTATAGCCAGCATGTGAGCACCTTAGCTCGGCATAGCATACCATAGTGTGTCTTGGTTCTCAGCCACCATCAGAGGACTGGAACGTCCAGCCGCCTGTAGCCAGCATGTGAGCACCTTAGCTGGGCATAGCATACCATAGTGTGTCTTGGTTCTCTGTGTCTTAGCCACCATCAGAGGACCGGAACGTCCAGCCGCCTGTAGCCAGCATGTGAACACCTACGCTTGGCATGGGAAGTACCACTATGTGTCTTGGTTCTCTGGATCTTAACCACCACCAGAGGACCGGGGCGTCCAGCCACCTGTAACCAGCATGTGAGCACCTTAGCTGCTATAGTATACCACACTGTGTCGTGGTTCTCTGGATCTTAACCACCAGCAGATGACCGAGGCATCCAGCCGCCTGTAGCCAGCATGTGAGCACCTTCGCTGGGCATGGGAACTACCACTATGCGTCTTGGTTCTCTGGATCTTAACCACCAGCAGATGACCGGGGCGTCTAGCCGCCTGTAGCCAGCATGTGAGCGCTGTAGCTGGGCATAGTATACCACAATGTGTCGTGGTTCTCTGGGTCTTAACCACCACCAGAAGATCGGGATGTCCAGCCGCCTGTAGCCAGCATGTGAACACCTTCGCTGGGCATGGAAACTACCACTATGCGTCTTGGTTTCTCTGGATCTTAACACCACCACCACCACCAGAGGATCGGGACGTCAAGCCGCTTGTACCCAGCTTGTGAGCATCTTCGCTGGGCATGGGAAGTGCCACTATGTGTCTTAAGTTCTCTGGATCTTAACCGCCACTAGAGGACTGAGACATACAGCCGCCTGTAGCCAGCATGTGAGCACCTCAGCTGTGCACAGCATACCATAGTGTGTCGTGGTTCTCTGGGTCTTAACCACCAGCAGAAGACCGGGATGTCCAGCCGCCTGTAGCCAGCACGTGAGCACTTTCGCTGGGCATCTGATTTACCACAGTGTGTGTTGGTTCTCTGGATCTTAACCACCACGACCAGAGGACCAGAACGTCCAGCTGCCTATAGCCAGCATGTGAGCACCGTAGCTGGGCATAGTATACCACAGTGTGTCGTGGTTCTCTGGATCTTAACCAC
The DNA here is from genome assembly GCF_900324485.2 of Mastacembelus armatus. Taxonomy (NCBI): domain Eukaryota; kingdom Metazoa; phylum Chordata; class Actinopteri; order Synbranchiformes; family Mastacembelidae; genus Mastacembelus; species Mastacembelus armatus. Next base: position 5,155,644 of record NC_046635.1, on the reverse strand, counting down.
CATCAGAGGACCGGAACGTCCAGCCGCCTGTAGCCAGCATGTGAGCACCTTCGCTGGGCATGGGAACTACCACTATGCGTCTTGGTTCTCTGGATCTTAACCACCACCAGAGGACCAGGACATCCAGACGCCTGTAGCCAGCATGTGAGCGCTGTAGCTGGGCATAGTATACCACAGTGTGTCTAGGTTCTCTGGATCTTAACCACCAACACCAGAGGATCGGGACGTCAAGCCGCTTGTAGCTAGCACGTGAGCACTTTCGCTGGGCATCTGATTTACCACAGTGTGCCTTGGTTCTCTGGATCTTAACCACCACACCACCCAGAGGACCACGATGTCCAGCCGCCTGTAGCCAGCACGTGAAACACCTTCGCTGGGCATTGGGAACTACCACTATGCGTCGTGGTTCTCTGGATCTTAACCACCAGCAGATGACCGGGGAATCCAGCCGCATGTAGCATGCATGTGAGCACCCTTAGCTGGGCATAGCATACCACAGTGGTGTCTTGGTTCTCTGGATCTATACACTCTCGCACCACCACACAACCGACCACCACCAGAGGATCGGTGACGTCAAGGAGCCGCTTGTAGCCAGCACGTGAGCACATTCGCTGGCATCGATTTACCACGTGTGCCTTGGTTCTCTGGATCTTAACCACCACCAGAGGACCGGGGACGTCACGCGCCATAGCCAGCAATGTGACACACCGTAGCTGGCCTAAGTAAAGACCACAGTGTGTCGTGGTTTCTCTGCTGGTCTTAACAACCACCACCACCACCACCACCACCAAAGGATCGGGACTCAAGCGCTTGTGCCAGCACGTAGCACATTCGCTGGGCATCTGATTGAACCACAGTGTGCCTTGGTTCTCTGGATCTTAACCACCACCAGAGGACCGGGGCGTCCAGGCGCCTGTAACCACCATGTGGCCCCTTGCGGGGTATAGTATACAGCAACTGTGTCGTGGTTCTCTGGATTCTAACCACCAGCGATGACGGTGCATCCAGCCGCCTATATAGCCAGCATGTGAGCACCAGTAGCTGGGCATAGTATACCACAGTCGTGTCTGTTGTTCTCTGGACTTAACCACCACCACCACCACCACCACCCCAGAGGATCGGGACGTCCAAGCCGCTGGTACCCAGCTTGTGAGCATCTTGCGGACATGGGAAGTACACAACATGTGGTCCTTAAGTTCCTCGGATCTTAACCACACACGACAGATGACGCGCGCACCACCACGCTTTTAGCCAGTGATGAGCACCGTAGCTGTGCTATTCTCACCACAGTGTTCATTTTGTTCTCTGGATCTTAACCACATAGCGGACCAGGACATCCATAGCCGCCCTGTAGCAGCATGTGAGCACCTTCGCTTGGGCATGGGAACTACCACTATGCGTCGTGGTTTCTGGATCTTAACCACCAGCAGATGACCGCGGGCATCCAGGCCAGCCCGCCTGTAGCCAGCATGTGAGCCCTACTGGGCATAGTATAGACACAGTGTGACTTGGTTCTCTGGATCGTAACCACAACCAGAGGCCGGACACCCAGCCGCTGTAGCCCAGCATGTGGCACCTTAGCTGGGCATAGCATAACCACAGTGGCCTTGGTTTCTCTGGATCTTAACCACCACCACACAGAGGACCACACGATGTCCCAGGCCGCCTGTAGCCAGCACGTGAAACCATTCGCGGGGCATGGGACTACAACATGGTCGTGGTTCTCTGGATCTTAAACCACCAGACAATGAACGGGGCATCCAGCCGCCTGTGCCACATGTGGCACCTTAGCTGGGCATAGGTAATACCACAGTGTGACTTGGGTTTCTCTGGATCTTAACCACACCAGAGGACCGGGACACCCAGCCCGCCTGTAGCCTGCATGTGAGCAACTTAGCTGGGCATAGCATACACAGTGTGTCTTGGGTTCTCGGGAGTCGTAACTCCTCCTCAACCACCACACCACACCGACACCAGAGGACGGGAGCGTCAAGCCGCTGTAGCCAGCACGTGAGCACATTCGCTGGGCTACTGATTTACCACAGTGTGCCTTGGTTTCTGATCTTAACCACCACCACCAGAGGACCAGGAGGTCCAGCCGCTTTGTACCCAGCTTGTGAGCACTTTTGCTGGCATGGGAAGTAACCACATGTGTCTTAAGTTTTCTGGATCTTAACCACCACAGAGACCGGGAAGTCCAGACACCGCCTGTAGCCAGCACGTGAGCATTCGCTGGGCATCTATTACCACAGTGTGCTTGGTTTCTCTGATCTTAACCACCACCACCACCAGAGGACCACGATGTCCAGCCGCCTGTAGCCAGCCGTGAACACCGTCTCTGTGGCATGGGAATACCACTATGCGTCTTGGTTCTCTGGATCTTAACCACCACCAGAGACGGAGGTCCAGACCGCCTGTAGCCAGCATGTGAGCCTGTAGCTGGGCATGTATACCACAGTGTTCTTGGTTCTCTGGATCTTAACCACCACTAGAGGACCAGGACTCCAGCCGCCTGTAGCCAGCAGGTGAGCACTTAGCTGGGCATAGCATACCACCATGTGTCGTTGTCTCTGTCTTACCACCACCCCACAGATGGACATACAGCCACTGTAGCCAGCATGGTGAGCGCTGTAGCTGGGCATAGCTACCACATGTGTCGTGGTTCGCTGGTCGTAGCACCACCCACCAGAAGACCGGATGTCCAGCCGTGTAGCCAGCACGTGAGACACTTTCGCTGGGCTATGATTACCCAAGGTGTCTGGGTTTCTCTGGATCTTAACCACCAACCACCACCCCACCACCAAGAGGAGGGGTATCCAGCCGCCATTAGCCAGCATGTGAGCACCTTAGCTGGGCATAGCATACCACAGTGTGTCTGTTCTCTGGATCTTAACTTCCTCTCCACCACCAGCACCACACCACCACCAAGGAGCGAGAGTCCAAGCCGCTTGTAGCCAGCAGTGAGCACATTCGCTGGCATCACTACCAAGTGTGCCTTGGTTCTCTGATCTTAACCACCAGCCACCACCACAGGACCAGGATGTGCCAGTCCCCGCTTTGTTTAACCCACTTGTGAGCATTTGCTGGAGGGATGTACCACATGTGTCTTTTTCTGGATCTTAACAACCACAGAGACCGGATGTCCAGCCGCCTGTACCAGCACGGTGAGCAACCTTCGCTGGCATCGATACCACAGTTGCGTCTTGGTTCCTCGGATCTTAACCACCACCACCACACACAGGGACCACATGTCCAGACCGCCTGTAACCAGCACGTGAAGCACTTCTACTGGCATGGGATACCACTATGCGTCTTAGTTCCTGGTCTTAACCACACAGAGGACCAGGACACGACCCTGTAGCCAGCATGTGGCGTGTAGCTGGGCATAGTATTACCACAGTGTGTCTTGGTTCTCTGGATTCTAACCCCCACAGAGGGACCAGATCCAGCCGCCGGTAGCCAGCATGTAGCACTTACGGGGCATGCGATACCACAGTGTGTCGTGGTTCTCTGGATCTTACCCACCACCACGCAGAGACCGGGATGTCCAAGCCGCCCTGTAGCCAGCACTGTGAGCACTTCGCTGGGCACTGATTACCACAGTGTGGCCTTGGTTCTCTGGATTTAACTACACAACCTCCACACCACCATCACACCACCACCCCACCCAGAGGAGGGTTATCCAGCCGCCATTAGCCAGCATGTGGAGCACCTTCGCGGGCATGGGAACTACCACAATCTCGTTGGTTCCTGGATTCTTAACCACCACGACACCAGAGGCCAGGGGCGCTAGGGAAGCTACCACTTATACACTTTGGTTCTCTGGATCTTAACCAACCACGACCAAGGACCAGAACGTCCAGCCTGCTTAGCAAGCATGTGAGCACCTGCTGGGCTAGCATACCATACGTGTGTCTTGGGTTCTCTGTGTCTTACACCACCAGCAGATAGCCCACGGGGCGTCCAGCACCTTACCGCATGTGAGCACCTAGCTGTTATAGTATCCACAACTGTGTCGTGGTTCTCTGGATCTTAACCACCAGCAGATGACCGGGGATCCAAGCCGCCTGTAGCCAGCTGTGAGCGCTGTAGCTGGGCATAGTATACCAGCAGTGTGTCCGGGTCTCTGGATCTTAACTCCCACACGACCAGAGGATCGGGAACGTCAAGCCGCTGTAGCCCAGCACGTGAGCACATTGTGGGCACTATTACCACAGTGTGCCTTGGTTCTCTGGATCTTAAACCACCACCAGAGGACCGGGGGTCCAGCCGCCTATGCCAGCATGTGAGCACCCGTAGCTGGGCATAGGAACCACAGTGTGTCTTGGTTCTCTGGATCTTAACCACCACCAACCACGAGGACCGGACGTCAGCCGGCTGTAGCGCACGTGACAACTCTCGCTGGGCATCGATTTACCACGTGTGCTTGGTTCTCTGGATCTAACCAACCACCAGAGGACCGGGGCGTCCAGCGCCTGTAACCAGCATGTGGCAACCTTAGGGGTATAGTATACCACACTGTGTCGTGGTTCTCTGGATCTTAACCACCAGCAGATGACCGGTGCATCCAGCCGCCTATAGCCAGCATGTGAGCACCGTGCTGGGCCATAGAGAGCACAGGGTGTCTTGGTTCTGGATCTTAAACAACCACCACAACAACCACAACCACCAGAGGATCGGACGTCAACAGCCGATGTACCCAGCTTGATAGCATCTTGCTGGACATGGGAAGTAACCCACTGTGTCTTAAGTTCTCTGGATATTAACCACCACGACAGAGGAACCCGGCAGACACCCAGGCACCTTTAGCCAGTAGATGAGAAACCGTAGCTGCATAATTATCCACCACATGTGTCTTGTTCTCTGGATCTTAACCACCACTAGATGACCAGGACATCCAGCCGCCTGTAGCCAGCATGTGAGCCACCTTCGCTGGGATGGGAACACCACTAGCGTTGGGTTCTTCCGGATCTTAACCACAGCCATGAACGAGGACCGGCACAGCCGCCCCCCCCCTGTTTTAAGCCAGGGCGGCCATGTGAGCACCTTGCTGGGCAGTATTAACCACGGTGTACTCTCTTCTTCCCTCCCTTCTTCTCCCTGGTTGGATCTTAACCACAACCGAGAGACCGGGACACCCACCGCCGTGCCAGCATGGTGAGCCACCTTAGCTGGGCATAGCTATACCACAGTGTGCCTTGGTTCTCTGGATCTTAACCACCACCACCAGCGGACCACGATGTCCAGACCGCCTGTAGCCAAGCCGTGGAAACACTTCGCTGGGCAGGGGACTACCACGATGCGTCGTGGTTCTCTGGATCTTAACCACCAGCAGAGACCCCGGGGCATCAGACCGCCTGTAGCCCAAGCGTGAAGACCTTAGCCTTAGGGCCATAGTATGGACCAACAGTGTGACTTGGTTCGCTGGATCTTAACCACAACCCAGAGGACCGGGACACCCAGGCCGCCTGTACCTGCATGTGAGCACCTAGGCTGGGCATAGCATACCACAGTGTGTCTGGGTTCTCTGGATCTTAACTTCATCTCCCCACCACCCCCACCACCACCACACCACCGAGGATACGGGACTCAATCCGCTGTAGCCCAGCCGTGAAGCACATGTCGCTGGGCATTCTGATTTCACCACAGTGTGCCTTGGTTCTCTGGATCTAACCCACACCACCAGAGGACCAGGATGTCCAGCCGTTGTACCCAGCTTGTGCAGCTCTTTGCCTGGGCATATGGAAGTACACTATGTGTCTTAAGTTTTCTGGATCTTACCACCAGCAGAAGACCGGGGATGTCCAGCAGGCCGGTAGCCAGCACGTGAGCACTTTCGCTGGGCATCTGATTTACCACAGTGTGCCTTGGTTCTTCTGGATCTTAACCACCACCACCACCACCAGAGGACCACGATGTCCAGCCGCCTGTAGCCAGCACGTGAACACCTTCTCTGTGCATGGGAACTACCCATATGCGTCTTAGTTCTCTGGATCTTAACCACCACCAGAGGACCAGGACATCCAGACGCCTGTAGCCAGCATGTGAGCGGCTGTAGCTGGGCATAGTATACCACAGTGTGTCTGGTTCTCTGGATCTTAACCCACACTAGAGGACCAGGACATCCAGCCGCCTGTAGCCAGCATTGAGCACCTTAGCTGGGGCATAGCATAACCACAGTGTGTCGTGGTTCTCTGGGTCTTACCCACCACCAGAAGACTGAGACATACAGGCCACCTGTAGCCAGCATGTGAGCGCGTAGCTGGGCATAGCATACCACAATGTGTCGTGGTTCTCTGGGTCTTAAGCACCACCACCAGAAACCGGGATGTCCAGCCGCCTGTAGCCAGCACGTGAGCACTTTCGCTGGCATCTGATTTACCACAGTGTGTCTTTGTTCTCTGGATCTTAACCTCCTCCTCCTCCACACACCCACCACCACCGACAAGGATCGGGACGTCAAGCCGCTTGTAGCCAGCACGTGAGCACATCGCTGGGCATCTGATTTACCACCATGTGCCTTGTGTTTCTCTGGATCTTAACCACCACAGAGGACCGGGGCGTCCAGGCGCCTGTAACCAGCATGTGAGCACCTTAGCTGGGTATAGTATACCACACTGTGTCGTGGTTCTCTGGATCTAACCACCAGCAGATGGACCGGTGCATCCAGCGCTAGCCAGCATGTGAGCCCGTAGCTGGGCATAGTATACCACAGTGTGTCTAGGTTCTCTGATCTTAACCACAACCAGAGGACCGGGACACCCAGCCGCCTGTAGCTGCATGTGAGCACCTTAGCTGGGCATAGCATACCACAGTGTGTCTTGGTTCTCTGGATCTTAACTTCCTCCTCCACCACCACCACCACCACCACACCAGAGGATCGGGACGTCAAGCCGCTTGTAGCCAGCACGTGAGCACATTCGCTGGGCATCTGATTTACCACAGTGTGCCTTGGTTCTCTGGATCTTAACCACCACCAGAGGACCGGGGCGTCCAGGCGCCTGTAACCAGCATGTGAGCACCTTAGCTGGGTTATAGTATACCACACTGTGTCGTGGTTCTCTGGATCTAACCACCAGCAGATGACCGGTGCATCCAGCCGCCTATAGCCAGCATGTGAGCACCGTAGCTGGGCATAGTATACCACAGTGTGTCTTTGTTCTCTGGATCTTAACCACCACCACCACCACCACCACCACCAGAGGATCGGGACGTCAAGCCGCTTGTACCCAGCTTGTGAGCATCTTTGCTGGACATGGGAAGTACCACTATGTGTCTTAAGTTCTCTGGATCTTAACCACCACGACCAGAGGACCGGGACACCCAGCCACCTTTAGCCAGTAGATGAGCACCGTAGCTGTGCATAATATACCACAGTGTGTCTTTGTTCTCTGGATCTTAACCACCACTAGAGGACCAGGACATCCAGCCGCCTGTAGCCAGCATGTGAGCACCTTCGCTGGGCATGGGAACTACCACTATGCGTCGTGGTTCTCTGGATCTTAACCACCAGCAGATGACCGGGGCATCCAGCCGCCTGTAGCCAGCATGTGAGCACCTTAGCTGGGCATAGTATACCACAGTGTGACTTGGTTCTCTGGATCTTAACCACAACCAGAGGACCGGGACACCCAGCCGCCTGTAGCCAGCATGTGAGCACCTTAGCTGGGCATAGCATACCACAGTGTGCCTTGGTTCTCTGGATCTTAACCACCACCACCAGAGGACCACGATGTCCAGCCGCCTGTAGCCAGCACGTGAACACCTTCGCTGGGCATGGGAACTACCACTATGCGTCGTGGTTCTCTGGATCTTAACCACCAGCAGATGACCGGGGCATCCAGCCGCCTGTAGCCAGCATGTGAGCACCTTAGCTGGGCATAGTATACCACAGTGTGACTTGGTTCTCTGGATCTTAACCACAACCAGAGGACCGGGACACCCAGCCGCCTGTAGCCTGCATGTGAGCACCTTAGCTGGGCATAGCATACCACAGTGTGTCTTGGTTCTCTGGATCTTAACTTCCTCCTCCACCACCACCACCACCCACCACCACCACCAGAGGATCGGGACTTCAAGCCGCTTGTAGCCAGCACGTGAGCACATTCGCTGGGCATCTGATTTACCACAGTGTGCCTTGGTTCTCTGGATCTTAACCACCACCACCAGAGGACCAGGATGTCCAGCCGCTTGTACCCAGCTTGTGAGCATCTTTGCTGGGCATGGGAAGTAACCACTATGTGTCTTAAGTTTTCTGGATCTTAACCACCAGCAGAAAGACCGGGATGTCCAGCCGCCTGTAGCCAGCACGTGAGCACTTTCGCTGGGCATCTGATTTACCACAGTGTGCCTTGGTTCTCTGGATCTTAACCACCACCACCACCACCACCAGAGGACCACGATGTCCAGCCGCCTGTAGCCAGCACGTGAACACCTTCTCTGTGCATGGGAACTACCACTATGCGTCTTAGTTCTCTGGATCTTAACCACCACCAGAGGACCAGGACATCCAGACGCCTGTAGCCAGCATGTGAGCGCTGTAGCTGGGCATAGTATACCACAGTGTGTCTTGGTTCTCTGGATCTTAACCACCACTAGAGGACCAGGACATCCAGCCGCCTGTAGCCAGCATGTGAGCACCTTAGCTGGGCATAGCATACCACAGTGTGTCGTGGTTCTCTGGGTCTTACCCACCACCAGAAGACTGAGACATACAGCCACCTGTAGCCAGCATGTGAGCGCTGTAGCTGGGCATAGCATACCACAGTGTGTCGTGGTTCTCTGGGTCTTAAGCACCACCAGCAGAAGACCGGGATGTCCAGCCGCCTGTAGCCAGCACGTGAGCACTTTCGCTGGGCATCTGATTTACCACAGTGTGTCTTGGTTCTCTGGATCTTAACCTACACAACCTCCACCACCACCATCACCACCACCACCACCACCAGAGGAGGGGTTATCCAGCCGCCATTAGCCAGCATGTGAGCACCTTAGCTGGGCATAGCATACCACAGTGTGTCTTGGTTCTCTGGATCTTAACTTCCTCCTCCACCACCACCACCACCACCACCACCAGAGGATCGGGACGTCAAGCCGCTTGTAGCCAGCACGTGAGCACATTCGCTGGGCATCTGATTTACCACAGTGTGCCTTGGTTCTCTGGATCTTAACCACCACCACCAGAGGACCAGGATGTCCAGCCGCTTGTACCCAGCTTGTGAGCATCTTTGCTGGGCATGGGAAGTACCACTATGTGTCTTAAGTTTTCTGGATCTTAACCACCAGCAGAAGACCGGGATGTCCAGCCGCCTGTAGCCAGCACGTGAGCACTTTCGCTGGGCATCTGATTTACCACAGTGTGCCTTGGTTCTCTGGATCTTAACCACCACCACCACCACCACCAGAGGACCACGATGTCCAGCCGCCTGTAGCCAGCACGTGAACACCTTCTCTGTGCATGGGAACTACCACTATGCGTCTTAGTTCTCTGGATCTTAACCACCACCAGAGGACCAGGACATCCAGACGCCTGTAGCCAGCATGTGAGCGCTGTAGCTGGGCATAGTATACCACAGTGTGTCTTGGTTCTCTGGATCTTAACCACCACTAGAGGACCAGGACATCCAGCCGCCTGTAGCCAGCATGTGAGCACCTTAGCTGGGCATAGCATACCACAGTGTGTCGTGGTTCTCTGGGTCTTACCCACCACCACCAGAAGACCGGGATGTCCAGCCGCCTGTAGCCAGCACGTGAGCACTTTCGCTGGGCATCTGATTTACCACAGTGTGTCTTGGTTCTCTGGATCTTAACCTACACAACCTCCACCACCACCATCACCACCACACCACCACCACCAGAGGAGGGGTTATCCAGCCGCCATTAGCCAGCATGTGAGCACCTTCGCTGGGCATGGGAACTACCACTATGCCTCTTGGTTCTCTGGATCTTAACCACCACGACCAGAGGACCAGGGGGCATGGGAACTACCACTATACCTCTTGGTTCTCTGGATCTTAACCACCACGACCAGAGGACCAGAACGTCCAGCTGCCTATAGCAAGCATGTGAGCACCTTAGCTGGGCATAGCATACCATAGTGTGTCTTGGTTCTCTGTGTCTTAACCACCAGCAGATGACCCGGGGCGTCCAGCCGCCTGTAACCAGCATGTGAGCACCTTAGCTGGTTATAGTATACCACACTGTGTCGTGGTTCTCTGGATCTTAACCACCAGCAGATGACCGGGGCATCCAGCCGCCTGTAGCCAGCATGTGAGCGCTGTAGCTGGGCATAGTATACCACAGTGTGTCTAGGTTCTCTGGATCTTAACCGCCACCACCAGAGGATCGGGACGTCAAGCCGCTTGTAGCCAGCACGTGAGCACATTCGCTGGGCATCTGATTTACCACAGTGTGCCTTGGTTCTCTGGATCTTAACCACCACCAGAGGACCGGGGCGTCCAAGCGCCTATAGCCAGCATGTGAGCACCGTAGCTGGGCATAGTATACCACAGTGTGTCTTGGTTCTCTGGATCTTAACCACCACCACCACCACCACCAGAGGATCGGGACGTCAAGCCGCTTGTAGCCAGCACGTGAGCACATTCGCTGGGCATCTGATTTACCACAGTGTGCCTTGGTTCTCTGGATCTTAACCACCACCAGAGGACCGGGGCGTCCAGGCGCCTGTAACCAGCATGTGAGCACCTTAGCTGGGTATAGTATACCACACTGTGTCGTGGTTCTCTGGATCTTAACCACCAGCAGATGACCGGTGCATCCAGCCGCCTATAGCCAGCATGTGAGCACCGTAGCTGGGCATAGTATACCACAGTGTGTCCTTGGTTCTCTGGATCTTAACCACCACCACCACCACCACACCACCACCAGAGGATCGGGACGTCAAGCGCTTGTACCCAGCTTGTGAGCATCTTTTGCTGGACATGGGAAGTACAACTATGTGTCTAAGTTCTCTGGACTCTTAACCACCACGACCAGAGGACCGGGACACCCAGCCACCTTTAGCCAGTAGATGAGCACCGTAGCTGTGCATAATATACCACAGTGTGTCTTGTTCTCTGGATCTTAACCACCACTAGAGGACCAGGACATCCAGCCGCCTGTAGCACGCATGTGAGCACCTTCGCTGGGCATGGGAAACTACCACTATGCGTCGTGGTTCTCTGGATCTTAACCACCAGCAGATGACCGGGGCATCCAGCCGCCTGTAGCCAGCATGTGAAGCACCTTAGCTGGGCATAGTATACCACAGTGTGACTTGGTTCTCTGGATCTTAACCACAACAGAGGACCGGGACATCCAGCCGCCTGTAGCCAGCATGTGAGCACCTTAGCTGGGCATAGCATACCACAGTGTGCCTTGGTTCTCTGGATCTTAACCACCACCACCAGAGGACCACGATGTCCAGCCGCCTGTAGCCAGCACGTGAGCACCTTCGCTGGGCATGGGAACTACCACTATGCGTCGTGGTTCTCTGGATCTTAACCACCAGCAGATGACCGGGGCATCCAGCCGCCTGTAGCCAGCATGTGAGCACCTTAGCTGGGCATAGTATACCACAGTGTGACTTGGTTCTCTGGATCTTAACCACAACCAGAGGACCGGGACACCCAGCCGCCTGTAGCCTGCATGTGAGCACCTTAGCTGGGCATAGCATACCACAGTGTGTCTTGGTTCTCTGGATCTTAACTTCCTCCTCCACCACCACCACCACCACCACCACCACCACCACCACCAGAGGATCGGGACGTCAAGCCGCTTGTAGCCAGCACGTGAGCACATTCGCTGGGCATCTGATTTACCACAGTGTGCCTTGGTTCTCTGGATCTTAACCACCACCACCAGAGGACCAGGATGTCCAGCCGCTTGTACCCAGCTTGTGAGCATCTTTGCTGGGCATGGGAAGTACCACTATGTGTCTTAAGTTTTCTGGATCTTAACCACCAGCAGAAGACCGGGATGTCCAGCCGCCTGTAGCCAGCACGTGAGCACTTTCGCTGGGCATCTGATTTACCACAGTGTGCCTTGGTTCTCTGGATCTTAACCACCACCACCACCACCAGAGGACCACGATGTCCAGCCGCCTGTAGCCAGCACGTGAACACCTTCTCTGTGCATGGGAACTACCACTATGCGTCTTAGTTCTCTGGATCTTAACCACCACCAGAGGACCAGGACATCCAGACGCCTGTAGCCAGCATGTGAGCGCTGTAGCTGGGCATAGTATACCACAGTGTGTCTTGGTTCTCTGGATCTTAACCACCACTAGAGGACCAGGACATCCAGCCGCCTGTAGCCAGCATGTGAGCACCTTAGCTGGGCATAGCATACCACAGTGTGTCGTGGTTCTCTGGGTCTTACCCACCACCAGAAGACTGAGACATACAGCCACCTGTAGCCAGCATGTGAGCGCTGTAGCTGGGCATAGCATACCACAATGTGTCGTGGTTCTCTGGGTCTTAAGCACCACCACCAGAAGACCGGGATGTCCAGCCGCCTGTAGCCAGCACGTGAGCACTTTCGCTGGGCATCTGATTTACCACAGTGTGTCTTTGTTCTCTGGATCTTAACCTCCTCCTCCTCCACCACCACCACCACCACCACCAGAGGATCGGGACGTCAAGCCGCTTGTAGCCAGCACGTGAGCACATTCGCTGGGCATCTGATTTACCACAGTGTGCCTTGGTTCTCTGGATCTTAACCACCACCAGAGGACCGGGGCGTCCAGGCGCCTGTAACCAGCATGTGAGCACCTTAGCTGGGTATAGTATACCACACTGTGTCGTGGTTCTCTGGATCTTAACCACCAGCAGATGACCGGTGCATCCAGCCGCCTATAGCCAGCATGTGAGCACCGTAGCTGGGCATAGTATACCACAGTGTGTCTAGGTTCTCTGGATCTTAACCACAACCAGAGGACCGGGACACCCAGCCGCCTGTAGCTGCATGTGAGCACCTTAGCTTGGCATAGCATACCACAGTGTGTCTTGGTTCTCTGGATCTTAAACTTCCTCCTCCACCACCACCACCACCACCACCAACACCACCACCACCACCACCACCACCACCACCACCAGAGGATCGGGACGTCAAGCCGCTTGTAGCCAGCACGTGAGCACATTCGCTGGGCATCTGATTTACCACAGTGTGCCTTGGTTCTCTGGATCTTAACCACCACCAGAGGACCGGGGCGTCCAGGCGCCTGTAACCAGCATGTGAGCACTTAGCTGGGTATAGTATACCACACTGTGTCGTGGTTCTCTGGATCTTAACCACCAGCAGATGACCGGTGCATCCAGCCGCCTATAGCCAGCATGTGAGCACCGTAGCTGGGCATAGTATACCACAGTGTGTCTTGGTTCTCTGGATCTTAACCACCACCACCACCACCACCACCACCAGAGGATCGGGACGTCAAGCCGCTTGTACCCAGCTTGTGAGCATCTTTGCTGGACATGGGAAGTACCACTATGTGTCTTAAGTTCTCTGGATCTTAACCACCACGACCAGAGGACCGGGACACCCAGCCACCTTTAGCCAGTAGATGAGCACCGTAGCTGTGCATAATATACCACAGTGTGTCTTTGTTCTCTGGATCTTAACCACCACTAGAGGACCAGGACATCCAGCCGCCTGTAGCCAGCATGTGAGCACCTTCGCTGGGCATGGGAACTACCACTATGCGTCGTGGTTCTCTGGATCTTAACCACCAGCAGATGACCGGGGCATCCAGCCGCCTGTAGCCAGCATGTGAGCACCTTAGCTGGGCATAGTATACCACAGTGTGACTTGGTTCTCTGGATCTTAACCACAACCAGAGGACCGGGACACCCAGCCGCCTGTAGCCAGCATGTGAGCACCTTAGCTGGGCATAGCATACCACAGTGTGCCTTGGTTCTCTGGATCTTAACCACCACCACCAGAGGACCACGATGTCCAGCCGCCTGTAGCCAGCACGTGAACACCTTCGCTGGGCATGGGAACTACCACTATGCGTCGTGGTTCTCTGGATCTTAACCACCAGCAGATGACCGGGGCATCCAGCCGCCTGTAGCCAGCATGTGAGCACCTTAGCTGGGCATAGTATACCACAGTGTGACTTGGTTCTCTGGATCTTAACCACAACCAGAGGACCGGGACACCCAGCCGCCTGTAGCCTGCATGTGAGCACCTTAGCTGGGCATAGCATACCACAGTGTGTCTTGGTTCTCTGGATCTTAACTTCCTCCTCCACCACCACCACCACCACCACCACCACCAGAGGATCGGGACGTCAAGCCGCTTGTAGCCAGCACGTGAGCACATTCGCTGGGCATCTGATTTACCACAGTGTGCCTTGGTTCTCTGGATCTTAACCACCACCACCAGAGGACCAGGATGTCCAGCCGCTTGTACCCAGCTTGTGAGCATCTTTGCTGGGCATGGGAAGTACCACTATGTGTCTTAAGTTTTCTGGATCTTAACCACCAGCAGAAGACCGGGATGTCCAGCCGCCTGTAGCCAGCACGTGAGCACTTTCGCTGGGCATCTGATTTACCACAGTGTGCCTTGGTTCTCTGGATCTTAACCACCACCACCACCACCACCAGAGGACCACGATGTCCAGCCGCCTGTAGCCAGCACGTGAACACCTTCTCTGTGCATGGGAACTACCACTATGCGTCTTAGTTCTCTGGATCTTAACCACCACCAGAGGACCAGGACATCCAGACGCCTGTAGCCAGCATGTGAGCGCTGTAGCTGGGCATAGTATACCACAGTGTGTCTTGGTTCTCTGGATCTTAACCACCACTAGAGGACCAGGACATCCAGCCGCCTGTAGCCAGCATGTGAGCACCTTAGCTGGGCATAGCATACCACAGTGTGTCGTGGTTCTCTGGGTCTTACCCACCACCAGAAGACTGAGACATACAGCCACCTGTAGCCAGCATGTGAGCGCTGTAGCTGGGCATAGCATACCACAGTGTGTCGTGGTTCTCTGGGTCTTAAGCACCACCACCAGAAGACCGGGATGTCCAGCCGCCTGTAGCCAGCACGTGAGCACTTTCGCTGGGCATCTGATTTACCACAGTGTGTCTTGGTTCTCTGGATCTTAACCTACACAACCTCCACCACCACCATCACCACCACCACCACCACCAGAGGAGGGGTTATCCAGCCGCCATTAGCCAGCATGTGAGCACCTTAGCTGGGCATAGCATACCACAGTGTGTCTTGGTTCTCTGGATCTTAACTTCCTCCTCCACCACCACCACCACCACCACCACCAGAGGATCGGGACGTCAAGCCGCTTGTAGCCAGCACGTGAGCACATTCGCTGGGCATCTGATTTACCACAGTGTGCCTTGGTTCTCTGGATCTTAACCACCACCACCAGAGGACCAGGATGTCCAGCCGCTTGTACCCAGCTTGTGAGCATCTTTGCTGGGCATGGGAAGTACCACTATGTGTCTTAAGTTTTCTGGATCTTAACCACCAGCAGAAGACCGGGATGTCCAGCCGCCTGTAGCCAGCACGTGAGCACTTTCGCTGGGCATCTGATTTACCACAGTGTGCCTTGGTTCTCTGGATCTTAACCACCACCACCACCACCACCAGAGGACCACGATGTCCAGCCGCCTGTAGCCAGCACGTGAACACCTTCTCTGTGCATGGGAACTACCACTATGCGTCTTAGTTCTCTGGATCTTAACCACCACCAGAGGACCAGGACATCCAGACGCCTGTAGCCAGCATGTGAGCGCTGTAGCTGGGCATAGTATACCACAGTGTGTCTTGGTTCTCTGGATCTTAACCACCACTAGAGGACCAGGACATCCAGCCGCCTGTAGCCAGCATGTGAGCACCTTAGCTGGGCATAGCATACCACAGTGTGTCGTGGTTCTCTGGGTCTTACCCACCACCACCAGAAGACCGGGATGTCCAGCCGCCTGTAGCCAGCACGTGAGCACTTTCGCTGGGCATCTGATTTACCACAGTGTGTCTTGGTTCTCTGGATCTTAACCTACACAACCTCCACCACCACCATCACCACCACCACCACCACCACCAGAGGAGGGGTTATCCAGCCGCCATTAGCCAGCATGTGAGCACCTTCGCTGGGCATGGGAACTACCACTATGCCTCTTGGTTCTCTGGATCTTAACCACCACGACCAGAGGACCAGGGGGCATGGGAACTACCACTATACCTCTTGGTTCTCTGGATCTTAACCACCACGACCAGAGGACCAGAACGTCCAGCTGCCTATAGCAAGCATGTGAGCACCTTAGCTGGGCATAGCATACCATAGTGTGTCTTGGTTCTCTGTGTCTTAACCACCAGCAGATGACCCGGGGCGTCCAGCCGCCTGTAACCAGCATGTGAGCACCTTAGCTGGTTATAGTATACCACACTGTGTCGTGGTTCTCTGGATCTTAACCACCAGCAGATGACCGGGGCATCCAGCCGCCTGTAGCCAGCATGTGAGCGCTGTAGCTGGGCATAGTATACCACAGTGTGTCTAGGTTCTCTGGATCTTAACCGCCACCACCAGAGGATCGGGACGTCAAGCCGCTTGTAGCCAGCACGTGAGCACATTCGCTGGGCATCTGATTTACCACAGTGTGCCTTGGTTCTCTGGATCTTAACCACCACCAGAGGACCGGGGCGTCCAAGCGCCTATAGCCAGCATGTGAGCACCGTAGCTGGGCATAGTATACCACAGTGTGTCTTGGTTCTCTGGATCTTAACCACCACCACCACCACCACCACCACCAGAGGATCGGGACGTCAAGCCGCTTGTAGCCAGCACGTGAGCACATTCGCTGGGCATCTGATTTACCACAGTGTGCCTTGGTTCTCTGGATCTTAACCACCACCAGAGGACCGGGGCGTCCAGGCGCCTGTAACCAGCATGTGAGCACCTTAGCTGGGTATAGTATACCACACTGTGTCGTGGTTCTCTGGATCTTAACCACCAGCAGATGACCGGTGCATCCAGCCGCCTATAGCCAGCATGTGAGCACCGTAGCTGGGCATAGTATACCACAGTGTGTCTTGGTTCTCTGGATCTTAACCACCACCACCACCACCACCACCACCACCAGAGGATCGGGACGTCAAGCCGCTTGTACCCAGCTTGTGAGCATCTTTGCTGGACATGGGAAGTACCACTATGTGTCTTAAGTTCTCTGGATCTTAACCACCACGACCAGAGGACCGGGACACCCAGCCACCTTTAGCCAGTAGATGAGCACCGTAGCTGTGCATAATATACCACAGTGTGTCTTTGTTCTCTGGATCTTAACCACCACTAGAGGACCAGGACATCCAGCCGCCTGTAGCCAGCATGTGAGCACCTTCGCTGGGCATGGGAACTACCACTATGCGTCGTGGTTCTCTGGATCTTAACCACCAGCAGATGACCGGGGCATCCAGCCGCCTGTAGCCAGCATGTGAGCACCTTAGCTGGGCATAGTATACCACAGTGTGACTTGGTTCTCTGGATCTTAACCACAACCAGAGGACCGGGACACCCAGCCGCCTGTAGCCAGCATGTGAGCACCTTAGCTGGGCATAGCATACCACAGTGTGCCTTGGTTCTCTGGATCTTAACCACCACCACCAGAGGACCACGATGTCCAGCCGCCTGTAGCCAGCACGTGAACACCTTCGCTGGGCATGGGAACTACCACTATGCGTCGTGGTTCTCTGGATCTTAACCACCAGCAGATGACCGGGGCATCCAGCCGCCTGTAGCCAGCATGTGAGCACCTTAGCTGGGCATAGTATACCACAGTGTGACTTGGTTCTCTGGATCTTAACCACAACCAGAGGACCGGGACACCCAGCCGCCTGTAGCCTGCATGTGAGCACCTTAGCTGGGCATAGCATACCACAGTGTGTCTTGGTTCTCTGGATCTTAACTTCCTCCTCCACCACCACCACCACCACCACCACCACCACCACCACCAGAGGATCGGGACGTCAAGCCGCTTGTAGCCAGCACGTGAGCACATTCGCTGGGCATCTGATTTACCACAGTGTGCCTTGGTTCTCTGGATCTTAACCACCACCACCAGAGGACCAGGATGTCCAGCCGCTTGTACCCAGCTTGTGAGCATCTTTGCTGGGCATGGGAAGTACCACTATGTGTCTTAAGTTTTCTGGATCTTAACCACCAGCAGAAGACCGGGATGTCCAGCCGCCTGTAGCCAGCACGTGAGCACTTTCGCTGGGCATCTGATTTACCACAGTGTGCCTTGGTTCTCTGGATCTTAACCACCACCACCACCACCACCAGAGGACCACGATGTCCAGCCGCCTGTAGCCAGCACGTGAACACCTTCTCTGTGCATGGGAACTACCACTATGCGTCTTAGTTCTCTGGATCTTAACCACCACCAGAGGACCAGGACATCCAGACGCCTGTAGCCAGCATGTGAGCGCTGTAGCTGGGCATAGTATACCACAGTGTGTCTTGGTTCTCTGGATCTTAACCACCACTAGAGGACCAGGACATCCAGCCGCCTGTAGCCAGCATGTGAGCACCTTAGCTGGGCATAGCATACCACAGTGTGTCGTGGTTCTCTGGGTCTTACCCACCACCAGAAGACCGGGATGTCCAGCCGCCTGTAGCCAGCACGTGAGCACTTTCGCTGGGCATCTGATTTACCACAGTGTGTCTTTGTTCTCTGGATCTTAACCTCCTCCTCCTCCACCACCACCACCACCACCACCAGAGGATCGGGACGTCAAGCCGCTTGTAGCCAGCACGTGAGCACATTCGCTGGGCATCTGATTTACCACAGTGTGCCTTGGTTCTCTGGATCTTAACCACCACCAGAGGACCGGGGCGTCCAGGCGCCTGTAACCAGCATGTGAGCACCTTAGCTGGGTATAGTATACCACACTGTGTCGTGGTTCTCTGGATCTTAACCACCAGCAGATGACCGGTGCATCCAGCCGCCTATAGCCAGCATGTGAGCACCGTAGCTGGGCATAGTATACCACAGTGTGTCTAGGTTCTCTGGATCTTAACCACAACCAGAGGACCGGGACACCCAGCCGCCTGTAGCCTGCATGTGAGCACCTTAGCTGGGCATAGCATACCACAGTGTGTCTTGGTTCTCTGGATCTTAACTTCCTCCTCCACCACCACCACCACCACCACCACCACCACCACCACCACCACCACCACCAGAGGATCGGGACGTCAAGCCGCTTGTAGCCAGCACGTGAGCACATTCGCTGGGCATCTGATTTACCACAGTGTGCCTTGGTTCTCTGGATCTTAACCACCACCAGAGGACCGGGGCGTCCAGGCGCCTGTAACCAGCATGTGAGCACCTTAGCTGGGTATAGTATACCACACTGTGTCGTGGTTCTCTGGATCTTAACCACCAGCAGATGACCGGTGCATCCAGCCGCCTATAGCCAGCATGTGAGCACCGTAGCTGGGCATAGTATACCACAGTGTGTCTTGGTTCTCTGGATCTTAACCACCACCACCACCACCACCACCACCAGAGGATCGGGACGTCAAGCCGCTTGTACCCAGCTTGTGAGCATCTTTGCTGGACATGGGAAGTACCACTATGTGTCTTAAGTTCTCTGGATCTTAACCACCACGACCAGAGGACCGGGACACCCAGCCACCTTTAGCCAGTAGATGAGCACCGTAGCTGTGCATAATATACCACAGTGTGTCTTTGTTCTCTGGATCTTAACCACCACTAGAGGACCAGGACATCCAGCCGCCTGTAGCCAGCATGTGAGCACCTTCGCTGGGCATGGGAACTACCACTATGCGTCGTGGTTCTCTGGATCTTAACCACCAGCAGATGACCGGGGCATCCAGCCGCCTGTAGCCAGCATGTGAGCACCTTAGCTGGGCATAGTATACCACAGTGTGACTTGGTTCTCTGGATCTTAACCACAACCAGAGGACCGGGACACCCAGCCGCCTGTAGCCAGCATGTGAGCACCTTAGCTGGGCATAGCATACCACAGTGTGCCTTGGTTCTCTGGATCTTAACCACCACCACCAGAGGACCACGATGTCCAGCCGCCTGTAGCCAGCACGTGAGCACCTTCGCTGGGCATGGGAACTACCACTATGCGTCGTGGTTCTCTGGATCTTAACCACCAGCAGATGACCGGGGCATCCAGCCGCCTGTAGCCAGCATGTGAGCACCTTAGCTGGGCATAGTATACCACAGTGTGACTTGGTTCTCTGGATCTTAACCACAACCAGAGGACCGGGACACCCAGCCGCCTGTAGCCTGCATGTGAGCACCTTAGCTGGGCATAGCATACCACAGTGTGTCTTGGTTCTCTGGATCTTAACTTCCTCCTCCACCACCACCACCACCACCACCACCACCACCACCAGAGGATCGGGACGTCAAGCCGCTTGTAGCCAGCACGTGAGCACATTCGCTGGGCATCTGATTTACCACAGTGTGCCTTGGTTCTCTGGATCTTAACCACCACCACCAGAGGACCAGGATGTCCAGCCGCTTGTACCCAGCTTGTGAGCATCTTTGCTGGGCATGGGAAGTACCACTATGTGTCTTAAGTTTTCTGGATCTTAACCACCAGCAGAAGACCGGGATGTCCAGCCGCCTGTAGCCAGCACGTGAGCACTTTCGCTGGGCATCTGATTTACCACAGTGTGCCTTGGTTCTCTGGATCTTAACCACCACCACCACCACCACCAGAGGACCACGATGTCCAGCCGCCTGTAGCCAGCACGTGAACACCTTCTCTGTGCATGGGAACTACCACTATGCGTCTTAGTTCTCTGGATCTTAACCACCACCAGAGGACCAGGACATCCAGACGCCTGTAGCCAGCATGTGAGCGCTGTAGCTGGGCATAGTATACCACAGTGTGTCTTGGTTCTCTGGATCTTAACCACCACTAGAGGACCAGGACATCCAGCCGCCTGTAGCCAGCATGTGAGCACCTTAGCTGGGCATAGCATACCACAGTGTGTCGTGGTTCTCTGGGTCTTACCCACCACCAGAAGACTGAGACATACAGCCACCTGTAGCCAGCATGTGAGCACCTTAGCTGGGCATAGTATACCACAGTGTGACTTGGTTCTCTGGATCTTAACCACAACCAGAGGACCGGGACACCCAGCCGCCTGTAGCCTGCATGTGAGCACCTTAGCTGGGCATAGCATACCACAGTGTGTCTTGGTTCTCTGGATCTTAACTTCCTCCTCCACCACCACCACCACCACCACCACCACCACCACCAGAGGATCGGGACGTCAAGCCGCTTGTAGCCAGCACGTGAGCACATTCGCTGGGCATCTGATTTACCACAGTGTGCCTTGGTTCTCTGGATCTTAACCACCACCACCAGAGGACCAGGATGTCCAGCCGCTTGTACCCAGCTTGTGAGCATCTTTGCTGGGCATGGGAAGTACCACTATGTGTCTTAAGTTTTCTGGATCTTAACCACCAGCAGAAGACCGGGATGTCCAGCCGCCTGTAGCCAGCACGTGAGCACTTTCGCTGGGCATCTGATTTACCACAGTGTGCCTTGGTTCTCTGGATCTTAACCACCACCACCACCACCACCAGAGGACCACGATGTCCAGCCGCCTGTAGCCAGCACGTGAACACCTTCTCTGTGCATGGGAACTACCACTATGCGTCTTAGTTCTCTGGATCTTAACCACCACCAGAGGACCAGGACATCCAGACGCCTGTAGCCAGCATGTGAGCGCTGTAGCTGGGCATAGTATACCACAGTGTGTCTTGGTTCTCTGGATCTTAACCACCACTAGAGGACCAGGACATCCAGCCGCCTGTAGCCAGCATGTGAGCACCTTAGCTGGGCATAGCATACCACAGTGTGTCGTGGTTCTCTGGGTCTTACCCACCACCAGAAGACTGAGACATACAGCCACCTGTAGCCAGCATGTGAGCACCTTAGCTGGGCATAGTATACCACAGTGTGACTTGGTTCTCTGGATCTTAACCACAACCAGAGGACCGGGACACCCAGCCGCCTGTAGCCTGCATGTGAGCACCTTAGCTGGGCATAGCATACCACAGTGTGTCTTGGTTCTCTGGATCTTAACTTCCTCCTCCACCACCACCACCACCACCACCACCACCACCACCACCACCACCAGAGGATCGGGACGTCAAGCCGCTTGTAGCCAGCACGTGAGCACATTCGCTGGGCATCTGATTTACCACAGTGTGCCTTGGTTCTCTGGATCTTAACCACCACCAGAGGACCGGGGCGTCCAGGCGCCTGTAACCAGCATGTGAGCACCTTAGCTGGGTATAGTATACCACACTGTGTCGTGGTTCTCTGGATCTTAACCACCAGCAGATGACCGGTGCATCCAGCCGCCTATAGCCAGCATGTGAGCACCGTAGCTGGGCATAGTATACCACAGTGTGTCTTGGTTCTCTGGATCTTAACCACCACCACCACCACCACCACCACCAGAGGATCGGGACGTCAAGCCGCTTGTACCCAGCTTGTGAGCATCTTTGCTGGACATGGGAAGTACCACTATGTGTGCCTTGGTTCTCTGGATCTTAACCACCACCACCAGAGGACCAGGATGTCCAGCCGCTTGTACCCAGCTTGTGAGCATCTTGCTGGCATGGGAAGTACCACTATGTGTCTTAAGTTTTCTGGATCTTAACCACCAGCAGAAGACCGGGATGTCCAGCCGCCTGTAGCCAGCACGTGAGCACTTTCGCTGGGCATCTGATTTACCACAGTGTGCCTTGGTTCTCTGGATCTTAACCACCACCACCACCACCAGAGGACCACGATGTCCAGCCGCCTGTAGCCAGCACGTGAACACCTTCTCTGTGCATGGGAACTACCACTATGCGTCTTAGTTCTCTGGATCTTAACCACCACCAGAGGACCAGGACATCCAGACGCCTGTAGCCAGCATGTGAGCGCTGTAGCTGGGCATAGTATACCACAGTGTGTCTTGGTTCTCTGGATCTTAACCACCACTAGAGGACCAGGACATCCAGCCGCCTGTAGCCAGCATGTGAGCACCTTAGCTGGGCATAGCATACCACAGTGTGTCGTGGTTCTCTGGGTCTTACCCACCACCAGAAGACTGAGACATACAGCCACCTGTAGCCAGCATGTGAGCGCTGTAGCTGGGCATAGCATACCACAGTGTGTCGTGGTTCTCTGGGTCTTAAGCACCACCACCAGAAGACCGGGATGTCCAGCCGCCTGTAGCCAGCACGTGAGCACTTTCGCTGGGCATCTGATTTACCACAGTGTGTCTTTGTTCTCTGGATCTTAACCTCCTCCTCCTCCACCACCACCACCACCACCACCAGAGGATCGGGACGTCAAGCCGCTTGTAGCCAGCACGTGAGCACATTCGCTGGGCATCTGATTTACCACAGTGTGCCTTGGTTCTCTGGATCTTAACCACCACCACCAGAGGACCAGGATGTCCAGCCGCTTGTACCCAGCTTGTGAGCATCTTTGCTGGGCATGGGAAGTACCACTATGTGTCTTTAGTTTTCTGGATCTTAACCACCAGCAGAAGACCGGGATGTCCAGCCGCCTGTAGCCAGCACGTGAGCACTTTCGCTGGGCATCTGATTTACCACAGTGTGCCTTGGTTCTCTGGATCTTAACCACCACCACCACCACCAGAGGACCACGATGTCCAGCCGCCTGTAGCCAGCACGTGAACACCTTCTCTGTGCATGGGAACTACCACTATGCGTCTTAGTTCTCTGGATCTTAACCACCACCAGAGGACCAGGACATCCAGACGCCTGTAGCCAGCATGTGAGCGCTGTAGCTGGGCATAGTATACCACAGTGTGTCTTGGTTCTCTGGATCTTAACCACCACTAGAGGACCAGGACATCCAGCCGCCTGTAGCCAGCATGTGAGCACCTTAGCTGGGCATAGCATACCACAGTGTGTTGTGGTTCTCTTGGTCTTAACCACCACGACCAGAGGACCAGGGGGCATGGGAACTACCACTATGCCTCTTGGTTCTCTGGATCTTAACCACCAGCAGATGACCGGGGCGTCTAGCCGCCTGTAGCCAGCACGTGAGCACTTTCACTGGGCATCTGATTTACCACAGTGTGTCTTGGTTCTCTGGATCTTAACCTACACAACCTCCACCACCACCATCAGAGGAGGGGTTATCCAGCCGCCATTAGCCAGCATGTGAGCACCTTCGCTGGGCATGGGAACTACCACTATGCCTCTTGGTTCTCTGGATCTTAACCACCACGACCAGAGGACCAGAACGTCCAGCTGCCTATAGCCAGCATGTGAGCACCTTAGCTGGGCATAGCATACCATAGTGTGTCTTGGTTCTCTGGATCTGAACCTACACAACCTCCACCACCACCACCACCACCACCACCACCACCAGAGGAGGAGTTATCCAGCCGCCATTAGCCAGCATGTGAGCACCTTCGCTGGGCATGGAAACTACCACTATGCCTCTTGGTTCTCTGGATCTTAACCACCACGACCAGAGGACCAGAACGGCCAGCCGCCTATAGCCAGCATGTGAGCACCGTAGCTGGGCATAGCATACCATAGTGTGTCTTGGTTCTCTGTGTCTTAACCACCAGCAGATGACCCGGGGCGTCCAGCCGCCTGTAACCAGCATGTGAGCACCTTAGCTGGTTATAGTATACCACACTGTGTCGTGGTTCTCTGGATCTTAACCACCAGCAGATGACCGGGGCATCCAGCCGCCTGTAGACAGCATGTGAGCGCTGTAGCTGGGCATAGTATACCACAGTGTGTGTAGGTTCTCTGGATCTTAACCACCACCACCAGAGGATCGGGACGTCAAGCCGCTTGTAGCCAGCACGTGAGCACTTTCGCTGGGCATCTGATTTACCACAGTGTGCCTTGGTTCTCTGGATCTTAACCACCACCACCACCTGAGGACCAGGATGCCCAGCAACCTGTAGCCAGCATGTGAACACCTTCGCTGGGCATGGGAACTACCACTCTGCGTCTTGGTTCTCTGGATCTTAACCACCAGCAGATGACCGGGGCGTCTAGCTGCCTGTAGCCAGCATGTGAGCACCTTAGCTGGGTATAGTATACCACAGTGTGTCGTGGTTCTCTGGGTCTTAACCACCACCACCACCACCAGAGGATCAGAATGTCAAGCTGCTTGTACCCAGCTTGTGAGCATCTTCGCTGGGCATGAGAAGTACCACTGTGTCTAAGTTCTCTGGATCTTAACCACCACCAGAGGACTGAGACATACAGCCACCTGTAGCCAGCATGTGAGCGCTGTAGCTGGGCATAGCATACCACAGTGTGTCGTGGTTCTCTGGGTCTTAACCACCACCACCAGAAGACCGGGATGTCCAGCCGCCTGTAGCCAGCACGTGAGCACTTTCGCTGGGCATCTGATTTACCACAGTGTGTCTTGGTTCTCTGGATCTGAACCTACACAACCTCCACCACCACCACCACCACCAGAGGAGGAGTTATCCAGCCGCCATTAGCCAACATGTGAGCAACTTCGCTGGGCATGGGAACTACCACTATGCCTCTTGGTTCTCTGGATCTTAACCACCACGACCAGAGGACCAGGGGGCATGGGAACTACCACTATGCCTCTTGGTTCTATGGATCTTAACCACCACGACCAGAGGACCAGAACGTCCAGCCGCCTATAGCCAGCATGTGAGCACCGTAGCTGGGCATAGTATACCACAGTGTGTCTTGGTTCTCTGGATCTTAACCACCACTAGAGGACCAGGACATCCAGCCGCCTGTAGCCAGCATGTGAGCACCTTAGCTGGGCATAGCATACCACAGTGTGTCTTGGTTCTCTGGATCTTAACCTCCACCACCACCACCACCAGAGGATCGGGACGTCAAGCCGCTTGTAGCCAACACGTGAGCACATTCGCTGGGCATCTGATTTACCACAGTGTGCCTTGGTTCTCTGGATCTTAACCACCACCACCTATAGGATCGGGACGTCAAGCCGCTTGTACCCAGCTTGTGAGCATCTTTGCTGGGCATGGGAAGTACCACTATGTGTCTTAAGTTCTCTGGATCTTAACCACCACCAGAGGACTGAGACATACAGCCGCCTGTAGCCAGCATGAGAGCACTTTCGCTGGGCATTTGATTTACCACAGTGTGTCTTGGTTCTCTGAATGTTAACCACCACCAGAGGACCGGGACATCGAGCCGTTTGTACCCAGCTTGTAAGCACCTTCTCTGGCCTGGGATGTATCACCGTGTGTCTACGTTCTCTGTATCTTAACCTCCACCAGAGGACCGGGACATCCTGCCAACTTTAGCCAGTAGATGAGCACCGTAGCTGGGCATAGTACACAGCTGTGTGTCTAGGTTTTCTGGATCTTAGCCACCACCAGAGGACTGGGACATCCAGCTGCCTGTAGCCAGCAGGTGAGCACCGAAGCTGGGCATAATATACCACAGTGTGTCATGGTTCTCTGGATCTTAACCACCACCACCAGAGGATCGGGACGTCAAGCCGCTTGTAGCCAGCACGTGAGCACTTTCGCTGGGCATCTGATTTACCACAGTGTGCCTTGGTTCTCTGGATCTTAACCACCACCACCACCAGAGGACCAGGATGCCCAGCAACCTGTAGCCAGCATGTGAACACCTTCGCTGGGCATGGGAACTACCACTATGCGTCTTGGTTCTCTGGATCTTAACCACCAGCAGATGACCGGGGCGTCTAGCTGCCTGTAGCCAGCATGTGAGCACCTTAGCTGGGTATAGTATACCACAGTGTGTCGTGGTTCTCTGGGTCTTAACCACCACCACCAGAGGATCAAGATGCCCAATCGCCTGTAGCCAGCATGTGAGCACCTTAGCTGGGCATAGTATACCACTGTGTGTCTAGGTTCTCTGAGTCTTAACCACCACCAGAGGACCGGGATGTCCAGCCGCCTGTAGCCAGCATGTGAGCACTTTCACTGGGCATCAGATTTACCAGTGTGTCTTGTGTGTCCTCCAGCAGAGGACCGAGACGACCGAGACCTCCAGCAGCCCGTAGCCAGCCTGTGAGCACCTTGGAAGGGCATTTGCTGTACCACAGTGCCTCTCTGGTCCTATACCAATACTACTACTCCTACTACTACTACTGTAATGAAGACGGTATCTGGTTTGTATGGATAAGCAATCACTTCAGGGTGTCGGGTCAGGACAGCATTTATATGTTCAGGTGAGTTGAGATGGAAATGAAATGATAATGTCCAGTTCTGTGTTTTATCTTTACTTTAATTGCCCTTGCATGAACAGCTTTGGGTTGTGTGGTTTTCTGCAATAGAGAACAAAACAAACACAATTATAAATATTGCTGTACAAGTATCAATAGAAACAATTCAAAGTGTAACAAAGTAGTAAACATGTAGGTAAAGGCATACATTAAACTTTGTCCAAACTATTTCTTAGTTACAAAGTTACAAAATGTACGTCATCAATACACTAATTGTTAGTGCATAATCAACATGACAGATACATAATCTAACATAACAGGGTATTCAGATATTCCTAAAAAAACTACAACTCACAAACATATTGTAGCGTGCACAAGGGATGAGGTTACCCAGCATTCCTTGCAGCACTCCCAGTTACTGTAAATAGTTCATCCTTTGTGTTCAGTTAGCCTGTTATGTTTGTCACTTCTCATATCTGTTAACTGAAGGGACTGATGAGCAACAAGATCGTCTTCCCCCATAGGGGGAACCTCGGAGGTCAAGGAGGCAGCAACGGCGGCTGCCCTCACATCTTCAGGACTTTGTGGTGGACTAAGGGCACTGGGGACAGTTAGTCCTCTAAGAAGGTGGCTATGTAGTATGCACAAGGGATGAGGTTACCCAGTATTCCTTGCAGCACCGCCAGTTACTGTAAATAGTTAATCCTTTGTGTTCAGTTAGCCTGTTATGTTCTCATATCTGTTAACTGCCTTTAGGTGTCTCCCATGTAATCAATGTGAGGTGAATGTTTTCTTGTCTGCACCATCAGTCAGAAGTGTTGTCTGTTAGTAGACTCCCTCATGTTCTCCCATGTGCTGGCCTGTAAAATCTCAAACCTACCTCCTTGGAGTTGTGTGGTGTATAGAACACAAGAAGGTTCTAGTATCTGTTCAAATAAAAGGATACTGCCAAAAAGCTACAGCACCCCAAGTGGTTGATTCTAGATCGCTGCACGCTACAATATTCGGAGTCACAGGCCTTAATAATGTAAGTGCTAAGTAGCTAACGGCTAGCCTCCTAAACACTATAAAACGGTCTTAAAGCAACCCCAATAATTCACAAACTTGGCGAATTACAGCATGAAACCTCTAAGAATCAAATGCGAATAAGATTACTCACTTTCAAAGGACGTACACAACAATCAACCACACGATCTCCGTGTCACGCTGGCATCGCTCTGAACTACGTCACTGCAAACCATGCAATGGTGGGTTCAAAACTTCACCTAGTGGCTGAAAATGTGAACTACATGTAGTAATAACGTAAACTAACCGAATAGGATAGAGACGAGTACAATGATACAGTCTTTTGTACTACTGCTACTACTACTACTACTACTACTACTAATAATAATAATAATCATAATAATAACAATAACAATAATAATCCTTGAAGAAACAATAGGCCTTTGAACATCTGGTGCTCAGGCCCTAAAGAGAGAAACTATGGATTTAAGGACTTAATTATTCAAACCAATAGCAATTTGATTTCCATTATTTCATTATAAGTTTGATACACAGTGTAATCTTTTATGTAAACTTTTACAGGCTCAACATTTTCACCTTCTACCAGGACACTTTTTTTCCTTTTTTAATCTTGCATACAATAAGGATTATGGTCAACACAGAGCCAGTCTATCTTTGTGGTTACCTCTCTGCCCCTATTGTAAGCACAAATTTTTTCCTCTGTTCAGCAAACACCTCACACAACCTTATACAGATTTTTCTGTGCCTTTTCGTAGCACGCTGCAGTGAACTTTGTGGGAGGTATCTTCAGTGAGAAACGCTCTGCTGAGCAATAACTGCAGTGTATTTTGAGCAGGGTGCAGTTCACCGTTCACAAACACAGCGATCATCCTTCTCACTCTGCTCTTCATTGCTGATTTGAGAAGTATTAGGACAACACCTGACCTTCATCAAGTTTCAACACTCAGAAAACCAGCATGCTCTGTTGTGAAGTGGAATAAAGTGTGGAGGACTTTAGGCACAAATGGGCATTCAAGTATATCAAATGTATTTTCTGAGAATTCATGACTAAGCAGATGTTGTTAATCTTTTACAGCTACAAAACTGATTTATAATTCAGAGGAACTGGAGCACTGGAACTGATTTATAATATAACAGATTTTTTCGGTCCACTTTTATTCATTGCCACCATATAATCGTTGGTACTGTAAATCCTATAAACTTCTGTTTGATAGAAAATGTGTCGCTGATAAAATAAGGTCAATTTACAAACATTAAATTGTCAAATAGATCAAACTATGGGCTAAATTTCTACTCATTTCCAAAGTGAAAAAACATAAACATTAATAAAGACTAACAGTTCAAGGAAAATGTTATATGTCAGAGCAAGAAATGTCAACAAATGTAAAGTGTATAACTGCAGAGTATTTTGAGCAGGGTGCAGTTCACCGTTCACAAACACAGCGATCATCCTGCTCACTCTGCTCTTCATTGCTGACTTGAGAAGTATTAGGACAACACCTGACCTTCATCAAGTTTCAACACTCAGAAAACCAGCATGCTCTGTTGTGAAGTGGAATAAAGTGTTGAGGACTTTAGGCACAAATGGGCATTCAAGTATATCAAATGTGTTTTCTGAGAATTCATGACTAAGCAGATGTTAATCTTTTACAGCTACAAAACTGATTTATAATTCAGAGGAACTGGAGCACTGGAACTGATTTATAATATAACAGATTTTTTCGGTCCACTTTTATTCATTGCCACCAAATAATCGTTGGTACTGTAAATCCTATAAACTTCTGTTTGATAGAAAATGTGTCGCTGATAAATTAAGGTCAATTTGCAAACATTAAATTGTCAAATAGATCAAACTATGGGCTAAATTTCTACTCATTTCCAAAGTGAAACATCATAAACATTAACAAAGACTAACAGTTCAAGGAAAATGTTATATGTCAGAGCAAGAAATGTCAACAAATGTAAAGTGTATAACTGCAGAGTATTTTGAGCAGGGTGCAGTTCACCGTTCACAAACACAGCGATCATCCTGCTCACTCTGCTCTTCATTGCTGACTTGAGAAGTATTAGGACAACACCTGACCTTCATCAAGTTTCAACACTCAGAAAACCAGCATGCTCTGTTGTGAAGTGGAATAAAGTGTTGAGGACTTTAGGCACAAATGGGCATTCAAGTATATCAAATGTGTTTTCTGAGAATTCATGACTAAGCAGATGTTAATCTTTTACAGCTACAAAACTGATTTATAATTCAGAGGAACTGGAGCACTGGAACTGATTTATAATATAACAGATTTTTTCGGTCCACTTTTATTCATTGCCACCAAATAATCGTTGGTACTGTAAATCCTATAAACTTCTGTTTGATAGAAAATGTGTCGCTGATAAATTAAGGTCAATTTGCAAACATTAAATTGTCAAATAGATCAAACTATGGGCTAAATTTCTACTCATTTCCAAAGTGAAACATCATAAACATTAACAAAGACTAACAGTTCAAGGAAAATGTTATATGTCAGAGCAAGAAATGTCAACAATCAGTTTTAGCAGCCTACCAGCAGAGCGTGTTTATTTATAGCACGTACATTGGTACATTTTAAACCATTTTGAGTATTTTCTGTAACAAAAAAAACAAAAACCCACCCCTTTTCAACCCACGGCTGGTGCCACTACTGGAGAAAGTGGCCGGTGAAGTAGACAATTGGCTCCAAAAGGTGGCAGTAGTGCAACACAGAAGATGACAGCTACAATAAAAAGATGACAGAAGAAGAAGAGGAGGCGGAACAAGGAATCAGCTGTTATTAAAAAAGTGGCTAAAGTGTAAGCAACGGATCAGACAGAAGTAATTAACGCCATCTAATTGGATAGTTGACCACTATATATGTATCTACATTATTACTGGAGAGAGCTGACTGTAATTATAGTCGTAAAGCCTGTGTCTTTAAGGAGCTCACTGTAGCTAACCTAACGCTTAGTTAACTGCGTGAGCTCAGAGCCTGCGTTAGCTTGCTAACTAGCCTAGCTAGCTGGCTAACTGAAAAGGTAACAGAGCCAAGTTGACATCTGATGGTGTTTGTATTAAAGTAGCCAACGCGCTGTGCTTTGCGTCGGATAACCAAAACTGTTCTCCGTAAGCCAGACCCAGTCAGATCAGACGGCTAACGTTAAGCCAAAACTGTTTTACGGTATCGCCGATGTTGACATGCCCTGCGCTAAATGCGACCACAAGCTGCCTAATGTTGACACACTAGATCCAGGTGTCATTCATCAAAGGCGTGTCATGCTTTTAGACCTACATCTCATCATTTTCAGTGCTACATGACAGCTATCGTTGACGCTAAGTTGAACTCGGGTCATGAAAGTGTGTTGTCGCTGAGTGTGTGGCAGGTAACCGCAGTGTGTTAGGTTTTAGGAGCAGCCTGTATTTTTGACTTTAGTTTGTTGTCACAGACATTTTCCAGAGATGTCCAGAGCGCGTGAACAGAACCCCCTGTTTTCCTGAACACACCCGTGAAAATGCCTGCAGTGTCCACCGGGGTCAAAGAGCTGTATCTGTCCACCTCTCTGGGCGACCTCAACAAAAAGGCCGAAGTTAAACCGGACAAGACGAGCACCAGAAGGTAACACCAAGCTTCATGGGCAGCAGCTACACTCGTTATTTTTGTTATTGATTGATTTCCAGGTTTCTTTCAGAGGTCTATGGAAGAATCAAAACAGTGAAACTTTGAAGAGCCGGAGCTGACCACGTTTCTTGTTTTGTCTATGAAACCGTTAACAGTCCAAAGATGTGTAAAAATGTTAGTAACACTTAAAGAATTGAGAGGAATGTGTTTGGCACTGATTCACTAGTGTTGCTTAAAAACTGACTGAATAGGAATAGAAGACTAGTTGCCAGTTAGTTTTCAGTAGTTAGAATAAACAAACGCTTATAATAACTTATGACACAGTGATATGATTGTTCAAGTGTGAGACGGAGGAACTATGATATTGTTTGTGCTTGTTTGTGTTGCAGCTATGTTCAGAGTGCCTGCAAAATCTTTAAGGCGGCAGAGGAGTGCCGTCTGGGCAG
The DNA here is from genome assembly GCF_900324485.2 of Mastacembelus armatus. Classification (NCBI taxonomy): domain Eukaryota; kingdom Metazoa; phylum Chordata; class Actinopteri; order Synbranchiformes; family Mastacembelidae; genus Mastacembelus; species Mastacembelus armatus. The sequence goes on along the minus strand of NC_046635.1, from coordinate 5,123,336 downwards.
AGATGAGGAGAAAGCTTATGTGCTGTACATGAAGTATTTAACAGTATATGACATCATTAAGAAAAGACCAGACTTCAAGCAACAACCGGTATACCTGGTTCATTTTTAACTTCTTTGAGTCTAGTTTTATTACTAAATGAGTAGAGTTTATTTTAAACATGCTAAAATGTACCAAGAGTTAAACTTATTTCTTTCCAATAACTCTCTTCTATTCCAATGTACAAAGGAGTATTTCATGACCATGCTTGGGCCAACCAGCTTTAAGAAAGCCATTGAGGAAGCTGAGAAGCTCTCGGAAAGCCTTAAACTCAGGTTAGAGGTTATAACTGTCCTAAACTTTACTCACCTTGTTAATGCATACAATGCAAAATGGGACATAAACACATGCACCCATATTTCTTTTTTACTTAATTAATCTTTATATGTTTACACAGGTACGAGGAAGTTGAGGTCCGAAAAAAACTTGAGGAGAAGGAGAGACAAGAAGAGAAGAAAAGGAGGGAGGAAATAACAGAGAAAGATGACAGAGGCTCTCCAAAAGCATCATTAATAAACAAGAAGGATAGCAAAAGGGTAAAACAATGTCAAAAAATGAACATACTGTAATGGTATCTGCCTGTTAGAGCATATCCACATATGGTAGTCACTTGATTCCAGTGTTACCTGCTTTAGTCTGTGTACAAATTTTATGGATGGTTTAATTGAACTTCAATGAAGTACAGTGATCTTGCTTATTTAGTTTATAGTAACAAGCCTAGGCCATTTAGAAGTCAAGTAGTACAGTATTATGTAAATGCATTAAAAAATTGGGTCACCCTCACAGAAGACTTGATCTATATCAGACAATAACATTTTCGAGTGGATGTTTAGGTTGCAGTTAGTAGCCTAAGCCTCATAAATCGTTTACAACATAGTTCTGTGCACTTTGAACTAAAGGTCTAAATATTAATCTGTTTAAAGCTTTCAGATCCTTTTGTTCATCTGCCCTGTGAGGTATTAGAATCTACCTTACAATATATATGAACATGGTTGGATTTTATTTGAATTTCTGCAGTTTTAGGTTTATATTTTTTTACATCATACCAGTAATGACAGCAACACCACAAGCTTTATTAGCAAATTTATGATGTACATTGGTATAATTGTATTCTTCCATAAGGACTTCCAAGGGAAATCAGCCAAATCAGTATTGTTTCTGTATTAACATGATTGTTTCAGCATCTATTTTTGTGTCTGTATATCAGGTAATAGGAGAGCAGAATGAACTGAGGAATACAACCCCAAAAGGTAGGCAGAATGAAACAAAAGTCTGATAAACCTGTCTAGTTCTTTGGAAATACAAGAAATGAAAATCACTCTTGAAACCGTTTTTCCATCTTGTTTTTATTCAATGACTTTTCCCGATAGCTGCACCGCCAACTGGTGGGATCACAGCTGAGAAACTTTTCCACATGATGAAGGACCAGACGATCACACTACTTGTCATGGATGTCCGCAGCCACAGGGACTTTGAGGAGTCTCACATTCAGGTCCCAGCCCAGACATGCATCAGTGTGCCTGCAGAGGCCATTAGCCCTGGGTGAGAATGGGGTTTGGAGAAGAGCCCTTCTCATTTGATCGGTCTGACATTGAATGTGTAATTTTGTAATGTGTTATGTCATTTCCTTTTGTAAACTCATTTCCCTGTTCCTTCTCTCATTGTCATTAATTGTCAAGAAATGAAAGAAAAAAGTCTTGGCTTCTCAACAAGACCATCTAAAATGAATTGTCTTGACTTTTCAGAATCACTGTGAATCAGATTGAAACAAAGCTGCCGGATGTGTCCAAAGAGCACTGGAAGCGGCGGGGATTTGTGGACTATATCATCTTGCTGGACTGGTTCAGTTCTGTCACTGACCTTGCACTGGGCACCACCCTGCAGAGTCTCAAAGATGCCCTCTATAAGGTGATTGTGTTTGTGGGTTGGCATTTGTGTTCTTACTAATATGTGTCTCTACAATTAATAACAGTAGAATTTTCCTGTGAGGTACAATAATGTGCACACACACTCCACAGTGGGACAGCATCACCATCCTTCGCAGTGAACCACTGGTGCTTGAGGGAGGGTACGAGAACTGGCTGTTGTTTTACCCAATGTACACAACCAATGCAAAAGTTCGTCCCCCTAGACAGAATATCATCAGCACCATCCCTCAGTGTGAGTATCACCATCACACATGCAAACCATACACATTATAGTAGGAGACTGTCTTCATCAATTAAAGGCACCTACAGTAATCTTAATCTCATATACTAATATAATTTAATCTTCATCTTTTTTAGAAAAGTAAATTTTCCTTAGATTTATATATTTTCTTTGATGTATTGAACAGTGAACTTCAGCTACCCATCCCTAGAGGAACCAATGCCTCCAGCCCCACCTCAATCAGAACCAGAGGTGACTCTTGAGCCCCAGGAACCCTCAGCTGCTGTGCTGGTTAATGGGGTTGCACCAGCAGAACCCCCCACTTCTAAAACCTCCATGATATCAGACAGGTTGCCAGACACTGTCGATCCCCCTGTCCCCCTTAGTAATAAGGGCCTTCCAGCAGACACATCCAACCAGTCACCTGCAACAGCCAGGGCCTTCCCACAGGTATTGTATCTACCCTTTAACTATTAACTATTAAACCTTTGGAGAATACAAGACATTGGCTCCCAGTGTGTCTAAAAAATCACTTATGTTTCATCCTCCTGATCTCCTGTATCAGTTTGACCGTACTAAGAAACCCTCTGTCCGGGTAACCGATGAGCCCAAGCCAAGCCAGAACGGGTCAGCGAAGGACTCCACCTTGAATGGCCCAGTTGTCCCTGACCGCTCAGCTAAACCACCCTTCATGCCCAACACTTCTCTGTCAAAAGAAGAGCAAAGTCAGATACATTCTGAGGTGGTGGCAGTGAAGGAGAAAGCCAGGCAAGAGCGGGAAAAACGCATCCAGGAGCGTCAATTAGAGGAGGAGAGGCGGGAGAAGGAACAGAAAGAAAAGGAGTTAAAAGAAAGGCAAGAGAGAGAGGAAAGTGAGATGAAAAAGATGGAGGAGGAGGAGAAAAATCATCAGGAGAAAAAGAGACTAGAAAGGCAAAAGGCAGAAGAGCAGGAAGACAAAGAGAATAGGACACAGGAGGAAAAAGAGCGGAGGGGAAAGGAACAGAGCACTGACACACCCTCAAAGAGTATGTCTCTAGATTCACCTGCTCCTAACCAGGCTGTTAGTGAAATTAAGGTGAGTCCTATTTTCTGTCAGTGTTAGTTCACCTCTCCCTGAATGTTAAAAGCATGTTTAACATTTGTGCTTTTAGTGGTCACAAAACAAGCATCCAATGGATCAACTGCTGTCTTCACCACACAACAGGAATCAAGTGCTAATCTTACAGCCTAGTGTCTAATATCCATTGTACATCTTGGACAATAGCACCACAAATCCAGGTGTCCATACACAGTATAAACATATATCCAATTAATGAGATCCGATTAATGAATTCATTTTAAAGTTCTGTTTCGCTCCTGTGAGGCCTAGTTCTAATGTGGAGAGCATCTAATAATCTACACAACTGACATGTACATGAGCCTACACAAAACATATTTAATAGTTATAATCCTCAGAATTACATTATAGAAGGGCCAAAAATACATTAGGTTTTAGGTTTTTTTTTTTTATGCACTTGCTCTCTCACATTTACACAGGAGCCCATATTTCCATTTCCACAAACTGATTTCCATTAGTTCTGCCTCACAAAAACAAAGCTGATTGCTAAGCCAATTACACTAAACTTCGAAAAAACCTTGCATTGCTTTAGTGTGAATTAATTATTTTTGGAGGTAACCCTTTAGTGAATTGTGTGTCTGTTTTATTTCAGAGGGAACCACTGATCAGAGCAAGGAGTGAGGAGATGGGTAGAAGTGTACCAGGCCTTCCAGACGGTTGGATGAAGGTATTTCGATGGTTAAATCTGAAAATGTCCTTTGGACTTAATGAAGATGAAAAACCTACACTGGCATGTACTTTAATTGAAAAATAATACTTTGTGTGTGTGTGTGTGTGTGTGTGTGTCTCAACTTATGACTAGTTCCTTGACACTGTGACGGGGATCTACCGATACTACCATTCTCCAACCAACCGCGTACACCTGTACCCACCTGAGGTCACTGTTCCCCAGACGCCACCCTCCACACCGCCAACGGTCAAACAGAAATCATCACAACCAGCTGAGCCAGATGCCAACCGTGAACGAGAGCAGGAACAGTCTAAACTGAAACGTTCCTACTCCTCCCCTGATATCAGCCAGGACCTGAGACAGGAGGCCCAGAAGAAGGACACTCCCCCTACTACTACTCCTGAGATACCTCCCTTCAACAGGGGAAATAAGTAAGGCACAAATATGTTTTGTGATGGCCCAGAGCGTGCTTGCTATGATTTATCTCTCTGAACAGTTACATATACACGGAGTGACCAAAAATATAGCTAACGTCTAGTTAGTACTTTTAATGGTCAAATTTGGAGTAGTCTATATCTTTCTTTAATGAGTATTATTTTTACTTTGTCAACCTGTCTCATCATGCAATATAAAGTGTTCTGGGTGCTGATAACACAACAGTGATATGTGAACTGGGTGTCAAACATTCACTTTTCAGCCAAATTTGGATTACACTGTAGTTTAGTATCCTGTTAACTATAGGATTTTCCAGTTACTGTCATAAACAGCATTATCCTATATCTGGCATCTTAACATAATCAAGCTGCACTGTATTGTTTTGTATTTATAGAACATTGCATTTTCTTTAGTCCTGTCTGTGCAAAAACAGCTCTGGCATTTTCTCATTCTGCTCCTCTGTCCTCCAGACCTATCGGTGTTAAAGTCTCTAAAGTGGAGACTGCGCGCCCTTCAGCTGCTAAACTTCGCAACCTGAATCCTTCGTTTGGAGGTCTCGGTGTATCCCTGACTGGCCTTCGTAACCTTGGAAATACCTGCTACATGAACTCCATCTTGCAGTGTCTGTGTATAACTCCTGCAATGGCTGACTACTTTAACAACAATTGCTACCTGGAGGACATCAACAGGTCAGGCCCAAGTGGAAGTAGTTACTGTAAAGAAGTTAATATCATCCTGGACTCTTAATTAATTCTTAGCTAATTTAACTAAAATTAATTAAAATATGTTGCTGTTACCTTGCTGTCTGTCATCTCCCTCTGACAGGTACAACGTCCTTGGCCATAAAGGTGAGGTAGCGGAGGAGTTTGGTGTGATCATGAAGGCCCTGTGGTCCGGTCTGTACAAATGCATCAGCCCACGGGACTTTAAGATCACCATAGGCAAGATCAATGACCAGTTTGCTAGCTATGATCAGCAAGACTCCCAGGAGCTGCTGCTGTTCCTCATGGATGGGCTCCATGAGGACCTCAACAAGGTAGGGCATACACTTGTTTCATACAGTTATAGGATATAACCACCAATGTTGCATAAACAGTCCTAAAAAGGTTTAATATATGCTGAGAGCAAAAAAACAAAGGTAACATTTAAATTCAAGTATACTCACCCTGAATTAGCTGCAGAATATATAAATATTAAGTAATTATTCCTTTAAGCCATGATGTTCTAAGGCTTGCCTTCTACCTTCCCTGTATGCTGTTGCACACTTGCCTGTTAATTATAACTTAGTCTTTTATCACTTTCCTTCTTTCTGTTTTTTCACTGGGTTTCATTTCGATGGCAAATTAGAGAGTAAGTGAATAGCTATGTGTCCTTTGTCCTTCTGCAGCAGTGTGAGTGTGGTGTGTCTGCATCTGTCTGGTCTAATGCTCTGTCAGAACCTCTGTGCATGTGGATCCAAGACATGCCTCATTGTAGGGCTGAAACAATGCCTCAAGAAACCCGAGTAACCTGATTACTAAAATCGTTGCACTGAAGCTTCACTCAATCCATTTGACTATATACAATTCACTGTGTTTTGTGTCACTGTCACACAATGTGCTATACTGTTGACAAATGGACAACGGTCCAAAATGTTCATTCTGGGAATTAGAAGTGGATGTTTTCAGTATCTGAAATTCAAAACCCAACACACATGAACAGAAAGCTAATGTGGACATCTGAAATGCTATTTTTGACTAAGAAGAATTTAATTACAGAAATCTGCAACACATACCCAGTTTAATACACACACACACACACACACACACACACACACACACACACACACACACACACAGCTACTCACCTCACAGTGATGTATAATATATCCCAAAATTAGGTTTTTTTAAGCAGCAATTGAAGCCTGAAATGCATCAAACCAATAGAGCAGGTACATTCAGTTTAGTTTGAATGCTGTGAGTAGAGACAACAGGCGTAGGACAACCCTTCAACATAGTAAATAAATGTCCATAAGTCTTATGATCATACACCATAAGATTTAGGGCAATTTAAGCAATAAAAACTTTGATTCTTCTTAAAAGGAAACAAATAAGTTGTTTATTTTAAGATACCCTGTCTTGTTTTCTCTCTTGTATATTTAGTTAATTGATCAAGTAATTGGTAGAATACTGCTTGAATTGGTTGAAAATACAGAAAAAGATCATTTCCTAGTTGGATATTTTTATTCTTTAAAGCCTGCTAAAACATCAAAAGACATTTTGCCATTGAAGGCTGCTGTGGAGCTGTCATAGAAGATGGTTCTTTGAAGAACAGGCAGCTTGGAGATCCTGTGGTGACTGTCTCCACCTGGGGTTGAGTTGAAGTAATACACCCACCCCATTTTACTTATCAAACAAGCCTTTAGCTTTAAAGGTGCCAAGGTTGTGCATTTCTCATGACAAACACCCCATCTCATTGCATCCCTTTTGTGTGATGTTCAGACCTGTCTGCCATCAGGCTGGCCAAGTCCCAGTCCACTTTGTCTCTCCCAGCTAATGATAATGATAATTCAGTCAGACTAATTAATGTGATATTAATTAGCAAGTGTTAGCCTGCCAATCATGTCCTCCTGCCTATCATACTGAGAGTGAACTGGCTGAACTGCATGCTAATGAAGCTGAACGAGATTAGATAAGTGTTGAATACGTTGAATTTTGGTTTTTTTTTTAGTGCTGAATGCAATATTATTACTCTGATCAGCATATTCTGTATCTGCCATTAAACATTTTGCTTTAATGAAATCAAAAAGGAGGATTTGCACAACACCTACAACTGCAGTTGAACTTGTGTACCTTCATGTTGTTTTTCTCGTGTCTGGTGTCAGGCAGACAACAGGAAGCGGTATAAGGAGGAGGAAAACGACCACCTGGTTGATCAGAAGGCAGCTGATCTGGCCTGGAGCAAACACAAGCTGCTGAATGAGTCCATCATTGTAGCTCTGTTCCAGGGGCAATTCAAGTCCACTGTGCAGTGTCTGACCTGCCACTGCAAGTCACGAACATTTGAGACTTTCATGTACCTGTCTCTTCCTCTGGCCTCCACCAGCAAGTGCTCCCTGCAGGTCAGTCAAACATTCAACATTAAAGCCGGTGTCAGGAGATTTCTCTTTTTAACAGTTGCTGATAAATCTTTAAGCTTTTCAGAAAGGTGCTGATCAAAGTGGTTTTAAAAACATGTCCTTTCAGCCTTCAGCATCTTGTGTATTAGTCAGTACACCCAGACAGATTTAGTCATTCTGTACATGACTCAGTGAGCCCTTCTGATAATTTTCCATAAACCTACTAACTGACAAAAAATATTGCATAATGCCACCAGAGGAATCGCACACCAGCATGGTTGAGGGAGATATGGAATACATCAGATTCATGGTTAAAGTTATGATTAGATTTAACGTGAGGCCAGTAAAGTACACACTTACACAGTATTTTCACCTGAAAAGGCCACACTAATGCAGACTTTAACCACCATTAAAGCTGAGTTGTCTTGACCCACACATAATACGCAATCTTAACTGCATGCTGAGTTTTTACTGTAAAATGAATTTATATACAATGTAATCTTGTTTTGCTTTGGGTTACTTGACTCAAATGTTTATGGCTTCTGCAGGATTGTCTCAGGCTTTTCTCCAAGGAAGAGAGGCTGACAGACAACAACAAGGTGTTCTGCAGACACTGCAAGGCCCACAGAGATTCCACCAAGAAACTGGAGATCTGGAAAGTCCCACCCATTCTGCTGGTGCATTTAAAACGGTCCGTAAAATTCCTAGCCTTTGAGTAAAACATTTTTGTACTGTCATTATCACTGACTTGCACTGTTGGTAAACAAAACTTTTCTTCTGGTCTTAAATTTTTGCCCATTTTCTCAGTATTAACAAATTGACACTTTTTTTGTTCATTGCATATAATTTCTGCAGATTCTCCTATGAGGGTAGATGGAAACAGAAGCTACAGACATCTGTAGACTTCCCTCTAGATGGACTGGACCTGGCCCAGTATGTCATTGGACCAAAAAGCAACCTAAAGAGATATAGTCTTTATGGAGTTTCTGTGAGTAGAAGTGAAATGTATTCTCTTTGAAAGTGTATTTTTACTAACGGTATGTTTAAGTAGTACATTGTTAATTAAAATGGTTTATGAAATAAAATGTAAAAATAATTAGAGGAATATACTTAAGAATACACACAATGAAAGGCAGACAGCACACAACACACTGCAATATGCTCTTATTACTGTTGCTATGCCATAACACATTAGTTCTAATGGTTAAGCTGTTACAATAAGCACACCAATGTTTTGCTGACTTGATAGCAAGATGAAGATGGTTTGATGTAGTAATTTATTATTAACAAATTATTCAAACAAACTTAACTTTCTTTATTTCCACTGCCAGAACCACTATGGGGGCTTAGATGGTGGCCATTACACAGCCTACTGTAAGAATGCACTTAAACAGCACTGGTACAAGTTTGATGATCACGAGGTGACTGAAATCTCCACCTCATCTGTCAAGTCCTCTGCGGCCTACATCCTATTTTACTCCTCCCTGTGATGGAGCTGCCAGACATGAGGAGAGAACACTACATCACACCTGAGCAGCAGCGCTCAAGCCTAGAGGTCGTTTCTTTCTTCTTTTTTTTTTTTCTTGTTTAAAATCACAGCTCTGAGGATCTGGTGCACTCAGTAGTTGCAGGTTAACAAGTCACGTGTGCAAGGGAGGATGTTCTCGAGCAAGCAGCTATGAGATCCCACCTGTTGCAGATTGGAGGGTGGTGCGGGCACACTGTGCAGTGCTTCAGCTACTAGAGGACCCTCTATCTGTTATAAAATGCCATCTGTTTTTATTACTAATCATATAGAGACTAAACAGATTCTCCTTTATGACTTCTGTACATTAATGGTTGTGTTGCAGGGCTGACAGCTGGTTCTCAGATGCTCTTCACTCTCATTTGCATTGCGCTCAGCATTGAAGGCCGTCTCGCAGAACTGACCATCAGCTTTCCCGTACTGTTTATGCACCAGGGTTAAACAGTTAGATGGCATGTCCATACTTAGCAATGCTGACGTTACACATTCACAAGTGTAAATACCCGAGGGCAAGGTGTTTATCTACGTGACCAAAATATTTTTTCTTGAAAGTAGCAGCCATCATAGCATCATCATATTCACAAAGATAAACCATGTGATTAAGGGGTTTAATCCTTAACCTTTTGATGACCTTTAAGGGGATGGAAGAGTCTTGAGTGTTGAATTTTGCATTCTTCTTACAGACAGGAGTGAATTGATTGTTGCTTGTTCATCCTAGCCACATTGTTGCACTTAAACAATATGCAGTCCATTTAAGTTGTTTATGTAGAGCACACTGTTTAATAGAAGACATTCATACTCGACTCAGAATGCTTTAAAACTATACTGATGCTGAGATCTTGTCTGTCGTGCTCGGTCCAGCCAGTGACAGAAAAACCTACCTGCTTCTATAAAGATTATTGTAAAATTTCTTCTCTGTTAAACATACTTAGCTCTATATTATTATATTCACAAAAACTATTTAGAGGTAAAAATGTTGCATCTTCCTCAACTTATACCAGTGATGCTGTTTATGTCTCTGGGAGGATGAAATTTTGATTTATCTGATTATTTCATTTCCCTACTGACCTGGGAGAATATGAATATGAAGACATGAGACATTGACCTTATTTGCTTTCATGAGTGCATTAGTATCAATATTTTCTGCCTGAATGACCAACTGACTGACAACAGCAAGCACACAGTATCCTGATATTTTTCTGAATGGACCAGGGATCTGACGTGGCAGGATTTGACTCTCTACTTCCTGAGTAGTTTTATTGCCTAGCATGAGATCATAATCTGCTTTCTTTTTACTTATACACATTGATTTTACTTCCTATTGCTCTAATAAATGTTTGAGACATAACGATTATATTAACCTCAAACTGCTCATATGATTATTTATTAAAATGGCTTCAAATTAGTGTTTGTGTGTGTGAATGAAAAACTCAAGATACTATCAGCAAACATGTTCATTTTTGCTACTGAAGGAAGCCCTGGCCCATCCCTTAATTTTTGCATTTATGAGATACAGTGGACGAACATTACACAGACATTTGGCCATAATAGTAGTCCACAATTCAGTGCTATGCCTTTAAATTTATTTGAAGGTAAGGAGAAACCCACACTGCAATGAGCCTGTGGTCTGAGTGCAGGTCTACTGATGAGGAACCAAATCTGCACTAATAAAGATGGTGGGGATGAGAGGAAATGGACAGGAAGTTGAAAAAGTCCAGAAATAGACTTGACCTGCTAATTGCTGAGTTCAGAGTCCATTAATCTTTGGCTTTTGGAAAGGCTTGCGGGTGTAGAGCAGCATGTAGGCATTTGAAGATTGCACAAAGTTGTCCTGTACCTCCCTGACCGTCGAGTCATCAAAACAGTGCCATGTCTTGGTCAGAGCGCTGTGGCACAGAGCCGTATAGTGACCCATGTTCAGGTGACCTATGTGGTTCTAGAGAGGGAAATACAAATAATATATACTGTGTAGTTTTAATTTCTTCACATTTTAGCCACTTTGCCCTTTGTGTATAACTATCATATTAAAAAATGAAATCGGGCCGTCTTCCCAAAATTATGTTCAAAGCACAGCATCACTTGTGAAGCCATGATTTGGATTGTAAAGAAGATACGATGTAGCTGCAGCAGCCAAACTCTGGCAAAATCCCATCATCAAAATACATTAAGATAAAAGAGAATTATGTATGGTAGTACATGATTCCTACAGAAATCTAAACTGAGGTTATAAAAAAAAAATTAAAACTTTGATAAACAGCAAACGTATGTGGCTGGTTTGTTCAGTCATTTTTTTTACCTTAATGTGATTCAACAATTTTATCAAGTGGTGCTTGATATATATTTGTGCATTTACTCACCACAACTGCATACAGGCGGTATGAAGAGTATGAGGTATTCTGTACTGAGCCAGAGAGAAACGGGGTGAGATCGAGCCTCATGGAGAACATGATGTTAGTCCTCAGTTTCACCTGGTTCTTCCCCTTACAGCCAAACCTGCAGTGGAGACAAAGATCACATTGATTTAAGAAGATGTTATTGTTGAACAGCTCATTACACTGGAACATTAGCTCCCCAGTATCTCCAGGGTATTTAGTACTTCATAATAGAATGCATAGCTTGTGTTGGTGCATCTGAGTGCAGGATTAATGCATTCATATGATCATTATTTATAGTAGACCACCTGTTGCTCTGTGTTAATACAGGCTTAAGGTACTGTTAGTTTGTGTACTTCACATTTTATGGACTATCATTTGAACTAACAGGTAAGTAAAATGTCCATTAATTAAAATATCAAATTAGATTTTTATTTATTTATGGTCTATGAGTCTATCTATTTTGTTTCTGCTCACAGAAATGTTGTTGGGTGATGAAGATGCTCTTTTTTTACTGATAATTTGATGACATGTAGCAGGAAGTCATACACTGAAGACAAGAAATGATTCAATTTGAGCATCGACTTTTCTTGACAAAGTTTAATCTGCCGATGAAGATGGCCAGGTACTAACTAACCCTTTGTAAGTGATAGTTTTAAATGGTATGCACTTAATCACAATAATAACAGTCCACCAGTTAAACACAAACCCCAACTCTAAAATGTTACTTATTTTTACCCACCGTTTCAGGTGCAACACAAGGATCTCAGGGGGGTTGTCCAAAGACGTGATAACTGCAGTTTCTCTCCTCAGCCCACACACTGAACACAGCATCTTCTCTGCCCCAGTCAGGTTAGTCTGCTCAAAGAAAAGTGACAGGCAATCCTGCAAAAAGGTGAGAAAACACAGCACATGGGACCAAGACTACCAGTATCTAAAGAACTGACAGGCATGCAATCTGGGTGGTTTTTAGGGGTGCAAGATGGGAGCTGCAAGCATCTGCAGCTGTTTAAAGATACCTGAATGGAGCACTTATTGATGCTTGCTGGAATTGGTAAGGATAGTACTGTGAAGGTCTGTGTGCTGTGTGCCTGGTGATCACAGTGCATACAGAGGGTCCTGTAGCTCAGCTGGCTCTCAAAAAGATGTGAGACAATGGTGGAGTCTCCCACTGCAGAGGCACAGTTTCTATTCTGGTCTTGTCTTGGCTGTTGTATTGAGGAGTGTGTCTTGTGCTTTCCGACCTTTTAAACATACACAACGTACAGATTTACTTTGTGTAAGTGTAGTGATTGGCCAGAGAGTGTATGAGGAGAGTGCCGTACAGGTCACTGCACCTTTTTGAGGTCATCGTGGAGTGCATTGAGGAAAAAGAGCAGCAGTTCCTGTGCGTCTTGCTGGGAATAGTTGTTGAACTGGGGGAGGATGGAGCATAGCACAGACCTGGCCTCCACAGGCGCACAACTGGAGCTCCTTCCCAGCCACATCTCCTCCAACAGGCGGACAAACACCTCAGCCACTCGGCACGTAGACCTGCATGAACAGAATTTAAACTACTGGTAAAACATGACTTTCAGCATTCAGAAAGAGAGAGGGAGGGTGTTCTTACCTCGCCAGCTCTTTGTGAGTGTCCTTATTAAGGAGGTGCTCCACAAGGGGCACGGTGGAACACAGACACTGTAACACAACATTTAAGTAGCAGGAGTTGCCAGAGTTGTCCAAACCACACACTCCCGGTCTGCTGAAGTCATGCAGCTTCTCTGCAGTGCAGCTGATTTTGTTTCACCAGTTAGAACAAAGATAGAACAGAAATCTCATTATTCATGATATAAATAACATCATAACTTAAAACATAGTTAACATATTAGTTAATAGAAATAATCAGTAATTGCAACACAGATCATAGAAAAAAATTATATCAAGGGGCACAAAATATTCATTATCCTAAGATAATTAATACCACATTTTGATATACTTAAGAACTTCAGTCATATTGATCAGAAATAAATTAAAGTTGCATTGAAATATAATTCAATGTAATTCAAAATAATGAGGCCTTCCACAGTTAGACTTGATACAAATGTTTTTTAGAGATTGGATGCTATCAAAAATAGAACGCTATCACTGTATCATCACTTTTGCTTGTGTTTTTATAGTTTGTTTTTTCCAAACATCTAATAACATGAATGCTATTATTAGCCTGAACTGAAAAACGGTAACACACAGTAAGACTAACCTTTTCTTAGAAATATTTGTTAAACTTGTCTCTTGGTATGAACTGCTGTTTAAACGTGGCAAAACAGGAACAGTTACGCTGCTGTCCATGGCCAGCTTGGAGGCCAGAGTCTTGGTGAACTCTGTCAGGTGGACCTGCCTACCTGAGCCTGGGCTCTGCAGAGTGTGGAGCACAAATGTGTTGATGCAGATCATGTGTAGTGTCACCCAGAATCCTGGGAGAAACACATCTTCTGATCCTTTCAGGTCTGATAGAGGAAACAGAGCTGGTCCAGTCCAGCCCTGCAGGTGATACAAAGAACCCTCAGTTTTTTGTGGACGCTGATGTGGAGATGATGTTGGGTCCATGATTGGCCTTTTAACAGTTGGGACAAAGTTAATATTGACCCCAAAGCCAGAGAAGGTGTCTGTGAGTCTGCCATCCATCCATGCAGACCTGTCCAGCTGAACCAGGTGTCTGTGACTGCAGAAAGGTTTCAGCAGGTGTTTGACCACCTGCTCAACTACAAGTTTCTTACTGCGCCTTTGGAGCTGCTCTGGACAGTATAGGTACATGTTACAGATGAACCCTGAGCTCATGTCACAGAGGAGGGCAAGATGGAGAGAGCAAGGGCCCTGCTGGTAGGAAAGTCTGTATTTCTTCACGGCTAGGTTCTGACCAGGTGTGTATAAGACCTGGTAGCGCCTGGTTAAGTGGGTACAGAAAGCAGAGAGGGCCTCCAGCTTGTCTCCGTCCTTCAGTTTCATCAAAGACAGGAGGCTGGTTTGGAAGCTGTTTCTTTTCAGGACACCCTGCCATCCATCCAGCTTTAAGTTCAGCTCACAGCTGAAGCTGCAGCTGTCTCCTGCAGACAGACCACTCTGCAGGACTATAGAGAACCATGTTAATGCCTCGGCATACTCCTCCTCCGAGAGATCTGTGTTCTGCTCTCTGCTCTGGCTGTATGACGGACGGTTAGCTCCTGTCTTCACACCAGCAGCCTTTCTGATCAGCTCCCGGAGAGCTCCTCTGTCCAACACTTCCAGCAGAAGCTCTCTGGCTGTATAGTAAACCTGGTAAGAGGGGCTGCTTTGACTCCTGGTGAGTGGCTTCACTTTTTTGGTCTTGAAGATATTTGGTAAACAACTGCTGTTCCTTTGGGTATTTCCATACAGCTCGTCCACTGGGTGGCATTCCTCTGACATCCAAGTGCACTCCTTCACTGACAAAGCCTTCGCCTTCATCCTGGCCTCTCTGCCTGACTGGAAAAAAAGACCCGTCTAGAACTCTTGAATACTTCTCTCACAACAGAAACCTCTGGTCCGACACCAATCTAACATGAGAGGCCACAAAAAAGAAAATACTGTGTGCCAGATGCCGCTCGCTGTAATCTGTTTAATTTGATGAGAAGAGATTACAGGACACATTGTGCCGTGCACTCAAGTTGTTTCTCCTCCTGTAGGGTATCTGACAAACTGTGTGTGTGTGGGTGTGCGTTTGTGTGTGTGCGTTGATCGCCTCTCAGGTGATACACACTCTTGAGAATCTGGTGTTGAGGTAAATTACCAAGGATCCATTGTAGCCTCACAACTGTGTCTTGGCAACCTAACACAACACTTTCACCACAGTGGGGCTTGTGTGACATGTTTTTGTCCTCTTGTATGTCACTACAGGGTTTTGCTTGATGTTTAGCAAACCATTAAGAAACAGAGAGAAGTACTATATAAGATCAGTTTGCATGATAGCGTAGCATTAAGAACTACATCTCTTGTCGAGCAATCTTTTGCCTTTGACTGAATACAACTACATCCAAAAGCAGTCTTTCTTATTTCCTTTAGTTTATTCGTTTTACCCATCTTTCTCCTCATGTTGGAATAGCCACTTCTCTTGTGCTGCACCCCTGTCATTACTATTGCATTTTTGGTCTACACTCACACAAGTTGTAATGTCCCCAAGATCCCACCCCACTCCCTGCAGGTGTCACGACCTGCCACTAGGAGCTGCTAGTGCAGCAATGAGGATGTGAGACTGTCACTGGCTTCCCATCCATGTGCACTAGCAAATGTGTGTTTTTAATTGTCCAGTCAAGCCACAGTTACCAGTATCAGAAACTGTACCCAAGTCTCTGCAGTGCATGGGGGGGGGGGGATTTGCACCCAAATTTACATTCAGATTGTTGTGAATTGTTGGTGGGTTGGTGTATCTTGTTGTTTGTGTACTGAATTACACTTAGATTCCAGACTCTGTGTGCCACAACAAATACATAAACAAGTGGCCCCACAGGAATAGGCTGGAAAATTAGTTATAGCGTCATAGGTCCAATTTATAATCCTTATAATAAACCATCAAGTCATATGCCCCATCTAGCTAGAGCCGCACCTTCTGTCCTCTCCAAAACATCTGTGCATGATGATGCTTCTTCTCATTGCTTTCAGCAGAATATATTTTAGTTAAACAAACATTTGCACATTTTAAATTTACCATACAAGCCCGCAAACATGCACATACTCAAATAGCAGAAAACAGAAAATGGCTGCAGTGTATGATGGAAAGATCAACATTTGCCTGCTTAGAGAGTTGTGTTTTCTCAGAGGAAAAGGCAGTGGGCTAATGATAAACCAAACTAAACCAAAAATGAAAACATTTAGGCTCAGACATGTTTCCGAGGGTTGTGTTCAAAGTAATTTATCTACAAAAAAAGATCTTGTACCCAGTTAAGATCTGGTACTTCGTCCCTTACTGTTTGTAATGTAGTTAGTCTGGATGAATAAAATTGGATTTGTTCAATTTGAAATTACAATGATATACAAATTGAGTTCAGTTTTGTTTTCTACTGCCTTTTTACCTTGACTTTTGTGTAGTAAAAAAGCTGATGTTGATTTTGTAAATATGGATGACGCATAAAGACTGAGCTGACTCTTGACATATGAAACATTTACACTGGCCAAACTAAATAACTCATCACATTTTGTAACAATTGCAGCTGCTATCAGCCAGCTGGACTAGAACTGCAGATCCAGAGATACAGATGTGAACTTATCCCTTTGAATTTCTGGTGCAGTAGCAGTGGTGTTGCTTCTTACATCGACTCTTATTCAGTTCAACAAATTTCTGCCAAATTATTCAGCCAACATTCTGTGTTTTGACAGAAACACATTTTTGTTTCTACCGATTTGATCCAAAATTCACCATATGTGAACAGAATTATCTGCCTTCATAATGGCTTGAACACAATTTTAATGTTCCAAGCTGTTTGGCTGTGAAATACACTTGTATTTACCACCAAATACAAAAAACATGAGGTAATTAGTCACGATTGAACCCACAAAGTAGTACAAGCAACATCCAGCAGACCCGTGCTCATTTCACAACAATCCATCTATTGCTGTCATTAGTCTAAAGTTCATCTGGTGTTTTGCCTGTCACCACCAAAAGAAAGTATTAGCTCACAAGAGTCACAGGTGGCTCTAACCATAAATATAACTTCTCGGAAAAAGGGTGATCCATTGTATGGAAGAAATATGGTTTTTACCCACAAGAAAGTTACAGTTAAATTTCTGATTGATCTGGCACAGAAACTGTACATTGGGACTAAACTGGGACTAAACAAACAATAACAGACTCTTAGGAGCAGTCTGTATGTTCTTCACAGTGTATCTACTGTAGGCAGCACCGGGGCGTCGTGATAATAACCTGCCTTCTGTCACTGGGGGTGGAAGAATCACACAAATACCTTGAGGTAGCTCTTTTGCATAAATGTAATCCACTTTCAAACTCAAATATATGTTAATCCATGAATATCAAAGGACATTATCTCACCTTTATTGCACCCTTTGAGCGTTCTTTGACATATGATCAGTTCATTTATATATGATCATTAGAATAATATAATTATGTAATATAATAATGTCATAATAATCCAATATCCACTGGTACAACTCTAACTTTTTTAAAGAGATTTGCATTGACATCAGAAAAATGTTGCTTCACTGTCACAAACGTTTTTGCAAGCTACTGTTTTGTTCTGTGGGGTAAAAACTCATTATGCATTATATTTTATTTGTCAGCTTTGGGCTTTGGGTTTCATTCATTCTCAGTTTAAGACGTCTAAACAAAAATGTTGAGGTCAAACTGCTTCAGCAAAACAAGTGAGTATTTTGTTTGTTTTACTGAGTGAAAATACAGAGGACATTTGGTAAAAGAGCCACTTGATTTCACTAAACTCTGGAGAGCACTTGCACAGAATTGAGAAATGATCTCTTAATGTCAACATGAACAAGAAGAATGACTAAAGTGGCTTGTTTAATCTGCACAGATTACAGTAAAAATAACCTACTAACTATAGCTGATGGAGTAAAAAGCACAAATTTCCTCTGAAATGTAGTGAAGTGTAAGCATAAAGTAATATTAAATGCCTTGAAGTTCTAAGTAGTTGAATAAATGCGATTGTCAGCAATGACGAAAAACAGAATTACAGGGTAAAGAACATAATGTTAGCATAGGTGAAGCATCATTGCTGACACACTCATGTCCTCTGCTAATAACCTGTGAACAGTCACATGAGTCTGAATAATAACACACCACAGGGATCTTGTGCTCAGTCTCACCTTGGCCACGTACTGATGTGATAACTATTCATTATGTATTAACCACACACGTAGGTGTTTATGTACTTGGTGAATTCAAATTTGTTTTTTTTTTGAAGGGTCAGCAAGAAAATTGAGTCACTATATTGTGTAATACGACTTAAGTGCTGATGCTGTTCACTTTCCCACATGGTAGGTTTAGGAGACACACACACAGAAACACACTTGTTCACCTCTGTGTCTCTGTGCTCTGGTACCAGGATGTTTGCTCATTTATGGACCATGTATGACCAAAGAGGCAGAGTATATCAGTGTGAGACTGTGTTTGTAATTACACTGTGGTGACTCCTGGGAGTCCTGTGGAAAAAAATGCATTATGCTCAGCTTCTGCCAGATAATGCACAGTACTCTACATAAATGCTGCTAGAATAATTTGATATATCTAGATACACTTTCAATCACTGATGTTTTTGTACTTTTGTCAGAATCTGTGTATTTTTTTTAACTGAAACCAAACAGTAAAAATGTTAATGTCCTGGAAAAGGTCAAATTTATTTTGAAAAGAACAAAACAGAGGGAATTGTTATTGTAGTGGGAATGTTTGCAAGATTTTGTTGTGAATAGAACTGGCATGGAAAACTGGACACGATGTGGGAAATGAGGCCAACTGATAAAGTCTGTCTTTTGTTTTTCTTATTTTTCATGCTGGCTCAGTCCGACACCTGTAGATCAGAAGCTGTTTCCATGTAAGTACATTTCAGCGATCCCATATATGTACATCCATTGGTAACTCCCAAATATATATTAATCATCTTTTACTTTATTTCACCAGGATAATACGTGAAGTGTCATTACAGCTTTTTAGGTTATCCTGCACAGTACTTAATAAAAAAAAACTGAAAATAAAGAAATGAAGTCATGAAGAATAGATAGATAGATTAGACATTTTTCAAGACTGTCATTGCCAGGATGGCAGCAATAATGAGTTAGAGGCAAACAACATGGATAACACAAATAGATGTCATAAAATCAGGATTAAATAGAGATGGAAATCATGAAAAAACAACCTAAAAATATCAATGAAGCAACTTTCTTCAGTTCAGTTTCTGAAATAGGTCAAAATATCAGCAGACAGCACAAAGGTCCTATGGCAAAATACACACAACAAAAGCTTTGATTTGGAGCTTTTGACACACTTTCTTCTGAAAAGTCATTGTCCCAGTGTGTGTAACTGATCATGGAGGACATCAGCTGACACTGTCTACATCCCTAGTATTTCCATTAGCTAATAGTTCTGCAGCAGCAGGAGAGTCATTGAATGAAAAGTTTCCAAACTGAACTTTATTTCTCTCCATTTTGAGGATAGTACTTACTTCATAGCAATTTATCTTGTTAGTACAAGATAATAATTTCTATACATTACATAATATGTTGATTCTAGGAGATAAATTTATTTTTGGGCTGCCATTTGTTTGCACACAAAGAACTGTTTCATATAGAAATGCTTCAGCTAATTGCAGTTCTCTGCATAATAAATGTGCTTTGTCAGGAACCATTTTTGCTACGCTGTGAGCAGAGGGAACACTGTCATGAATTTTGTGAATATTAATCAGCTTTTAGAATAATAATTTTCTTATAGTAAGGACATATATTATCACGCCCATTATTCATTCATCTGTACAGACGCTGCTTCCTCACTGAGCCTTACTGGAGCAAGGTGAGTATGGAGTTACTATTTTCTAATGTTGACACACGCTAAAAGGAATCTCTAAAGAATGTTTTTGTAAATGCATGTTGTTTAGGAGTTGCATAAAATCAGGCACTGATCTGATGCATTGTAAATGGTCACGGGGCTCGGTAACTTTGGCAGTAATTAAGCTTTCAAAGTGCAGAGTTGCTATATATAAAAGCACTTTGTGTTCTAACTTTAGTTTCCAATGCTCTGCACAGCTCTGGTCTGAATATGGACTCACATTCTGACACTGAGGAGCCAAAATGAGCAGCCTCAAGTTGTAGCAGATAACCGGTGGAGGATTGTGTTTTGTTTCTGTTTATTCAGCTGCACTGCCAACTAGGCCATGGCAATGGTAGTTATTTTAATACTTCTCATTGGAGGAAATTCTGCTGAAACGTCCAACATTGGATTTTAATTGGCCTTCCAGGAGATAGAATAGCATTCAGGCGATGATGTGTTCAGCTAAAGTCAGCTGAGTGAGTTGAGCTGCTGGTGTTGCTGGATTTTATTTTTAACTCAACCACACCTGACAGTCCAAGGACTTGGGGAAGACCACTAGGGGTGATAGACGAGTGGCAGAGAGGGGTAGGAGGGAACATGAGAAAGTGAGGTATGTGGATGCATGACTAGAAAAAATATGCAATATCCAACTTGGAAAAGAGTGTGATGAGGTTTCAGCAGATGGGAAGGATGGTGCAGTGTGTCTCATGATTGTGGTATGAGGGAGCCTGTTTACTGTTGATGTGCATGTTGATAAATGAGAAGAGATGCAGACAAATTAGGAGCAATGCTTCTGTAGGTGAAACAGCAGGTTGCAGAAAAATATTAGACAAGCTGGAGAAGAGAAGTATACAGTCATCTGACACTGTGGGAGTGAAAACAGTATTTTCATTTGATTTGGTACAAACTGTACCAAAGTGTACATTAGCTTTCATCTGAGTATTCCTGCAGGGTTTAGTCACTGTGGCTGAGGATTGTGTTGTTACCAAGAGAGCAGACATGCAACACATAGCTGGCCTAGGTTGCCCCAGCAGGAAGCAGCAGCAGCAGCAGCAAAAAACCCTTTATGCAGCTGTAACTGATTATATTTGAAGCAACCAGCTCCGACTGGTGTGGCAGAACCTGCTGAAAGGCTAGATTTGTTTAAATAACATCAGAGCCTCGGGTCTGGTCGGAAAATTAAAACCGTCTTTAACTCATTTGGCTCAAATGGTCAAGCATTTATCCATAAGGTGTGCAGAGTATTTAATGCAAACATTTCAACATTTCAGTACACAACCAGTGCATGACAACTAAGGCTTGTGCTATTTTTACTTTTAATATCTGGTTTTCACAGGAAACCATTTAGTAATACCTGTGTAGATGTTTTGCTCAAATACATTTACTGTTAAGACAGATGAAGTCTAATGCACAATTTGGTAAAGAAACAACCCACTTTGTCTTGAAATTTAAGGGTTAAACATTACACAATAAAGCATATTGCCTTTGGCTTAGATATCAAATATGCTAAAATGTCAAAAATGACTCCCACAAATTGTGACAGGTCAACTGACAATGTCAACCCAACCCAAAGAAATCCATTATTTCCACACTATGAAGTTGTCATTTGTCTCTCTTATGCACTTAAGCTTTTAAGAAGTTTGAAAATATATAAAGCCTATGATGGGATGCGAAATGGCATTTTACTGTTTCTAGATCTTTTTGCTTTGAAGGGAAATGCATTACTGTTGCATAACAACCAAATCTTCCAGCTAGTCAAAGAAAAAGTAGCTGTCTCTTGCGCAATCACGCTCATTTCTCTGCATTGGTTTATTATCTAAAAGCAGGTGTGTTTCAAATCAACAGCTCTGAAACAGAGCCAGAGCTACATTTAGCTTGTTACTTAAAGCCTGTGGCAGCACTGGCAGTGTAATTTAGCCTGCCCACTTGGACATTAAAATTGGGGGCTAGAGGCAGCAGCACTCCTGTCAGCACTTCAGCAAGGATCTCATGGCTGTGCTGTTTTACAAAATTCAATTTACACCACCACTCAGGTGTATGACATCAGAGACCAAACCCTGGCCAGAAGTAAAGAGAAACTACCCAAACTCTTTGCCAGTAAATTTTTATTTTGAGATATTTTGTAGAACAGGGGAACCAATGATTACAAAAAAATAGTTGTTAAATGTTCTACATGCTACACCTTAACCTAATTCATCATGCTTGCCTGGAAAAAGTACATAGAAATTTAACAAAAAACACACAATTAAAACTGACATACATTATACTCACCATTAACTTTACTGTTGATGTACCTTTCTCTTGCCTCCATGCACGCAACTTTTTTTTTACATTACATTTAGATAAAAAAAAAAAAAATTAAGACTTTTAGGCGCTTCTTTAAACCATAAACTAGTTTTTCCACTAACGACAAAAATGCACCTATAAATAAAAAACAACAAACAAAAAGAATGATATCCGCTGGGATAATAGTGATAGAAAATGGAAAGCCTCAACTTCTTTCAAAACAGAGATGAATTTGCACCCTACCGTAAAACAAGATTGCCGAAATGATAGTGGAAGTCTGTCCGACTGTTCAATCACATTGAAAAATAACACATTTTGATAAAATAAATATCGCACATCTGCTAAAAATAAATAATGATTAATGAAACACCTCACTATGTTAATTGCTAGAGTGAGACAAATTTCATTTACGTGACCACTTCATTTCATGGTATGAGGATGGTCATGTGTGTAAAGCACTAGTGCGGCTTCGAGTGTCTCTCGCGGCTGTTACCTTGAGGTAGATAACACAGTTACATTAACGCCTACGATAATGGTTGCTGCTGGCATCATGTGTCAGATTTACAGTATGAAAGGGTTATTAAGGAAGCTTTCTTTGGGGGAAAAAATGTTATAAAGTCAAAAGATAAAAAATAAAAGGACACGATAGCCCAGCCCCCCCCCCCCGTTTTCCCATCCAAAGAAAGGCTGTTTGAAAGCACTTTAGTAGCCTACAGCAATGTTAATGTTTACCATCCCCCCGTCACACCCAAGCAGCTGAACCTCAGCACACAAATCATCTCCTGCATTCCAGATTTCTTCTAGCTATTTCTCATCTGTGCTCTCTTCATCTACAGTACTTAAGTGTGCGAGTGACATGACAGGGTGTAGACATTAACCCATGAAGGCCTGATGATCAAGGCTCAGAGTGATGACAAAGAATCTTTAAATATAATAAATCACTGCTCTTGACTCTTAAAAAAAAAACAAAAAACTAACCATAACAAAACACATGAAATTATTCAAGTACAATATTATGCCATATTATTAAAAAAAAAAAAAACAAAACCTAAATTTTGCACTGTGAGGGAGGATGGATTTCTTTAATTAAGATGCTTGAAGATGCTGCTGTATGTTTTGTGGGCGATCTGTGGGGAACATTTGACAGCACATGGGGTGAGGGATGCCTGGATGGATTTAAGAGGCAAGTCATCGTTGCTGTCAAAGCCAGGCAGGGCCAGAGAGTCCAGCTGCACATTTAGCACAATCTCTGTATTCCTGTCGAGGAAGCTCTCATCCAGCTCTCTCCCCTCCGAGGGCTCCATCTGTGGGTTGGCCACCGTCTCAGTGGCCCCTTCTTCGTTCCGGCTGAACAGGCGGTCCAGGTAGCTGGTGTAAGTGCTCTCCTTCTGGAAGTGGTCCTCTTTGCGAATGTCCCAGCATGCTTCATCTATCAAACAGCCGTTTTCCCCCACTCTTTCCCCAGAACCAAAGCTCTCCCAGGGGTGAGTGGCCCAGGTGCTGTCCCCGCTGACAACTCCCAGCCCTCCTCCACCTAACTGGGCAAGGTTCACCAGGCACTTCTCCTCCTTCTCCTGACTAATGGACTTGGACATGGAGCCTGAGCGGGGAGCCTCCAGCTGAGAGACGGAAGAGTTGAGCTCGTTCAGGAGGCCCACCTCATTGAGCCGGGTCACTTCTTCACAGGGCTCCGGCTGCAGGCTCAGTTTAATGGTGCTGGCAATGAAGGAGTCGAAGTCAAAACCTTGGTTCTGTTGGCTTTGAGGCTTCTCTGTCTGGTGTTTCTCCTGCTCTCTGTCCTTCTGCACAGGACTGTGGGTCTTCTCGGCCTCCTGCAGTGCAATCTGGGCCTTTACCAGGCCATTCTTCTCGCACTTGCTCTTGGCCTTGCGATCAGCCTTCTCCTTGCTCTGCTGCTCCTTCCAGTTGGAGAGGTCGATGATGAGTTTGGGTTCGTAGTAGTGGTTGACTTCACTGTCTCGCCATATGAGGTTGTCAAGGTAGGAGGGCGACACGGCCTTGTAGTTACAGGTGTGGCTACACTGCAAGTCACAGTACTTATTCTCATGGTGGTCATCCTGCCAGGATCGCTCTGGTGGGAACAGACTGGAATAGTCAAAGGACGGCTCATCCAAAAACTTCTCCCGATCTCCATCAGCATATTTACGAGGATCCACCTGCAAACAGAACAGCAACTTAGCTTTTTGTTATCCTATCACAAAGTAGAATTAGGAACTATGGATATTATCCCTGTACTCATGTCAATAATTAGAGGAAAAAAAAAAAACAAAACTACAATTTGAATAGGAGCCTGCAAATGTTCGTCAAAATACAAACACACCTGGACCACCTCCTCATCTGTTACATCAGAGAGTGCCCTTGGGTCGACCTGAACTTCATCTGGGTCATGGGTGCTGTGCAACTGCCAGTCAGCATCCGATAGTTGGCTTTCGTGATACCTGATAAAGCATAAAAGAGAGATTCTAGTACCCAAACATATAAGCAAAGTGGAAAAAAAAGAAAAGCAAAGAAAACTGTTCACCAAAGCTCATAAAAAAAAAACCCTCCAAGCCCCAGTCACATAGACCAGGTGCAGGGAATAAGTGGGTGACCCTACCTGTCCCAGATGTGGCTGTGGCTCTGGTCCATGAGCAGGATATCATCTACTTCATCCTCAATGTGGAACGGGTGCAAAGAGATGGGCTCGTCCAGGGGGAAGGAGTAGTCAGCCATAT
Organism: Mastacembelus armatus; assembly: GCF_900324485.2. NCBI lineage: Eukaryota > Metazoa > Chordata > Actinopteri > Synbranchiformes > Mastacembelidae > Mastacembelus > Mastacembelus armatus. The sequence continues at coordinate 5,098,375 of NC_046635.1, read as the reverse complement.
AGGGGTGGGCTAGGGCCTCCTCCGCAGTTAGCCGATCCATAGGGTTAAAGGTCAGAATCTTCTCCAGAAAATCCAGGGCTGCAGAGAGGAAGGACATGAGATGTAAGGTATGAGTGATTTGACCCCAACCCCTCTTATCTATGTACATCATGAGCTGTGAGTACTTCTGATTGAAAAAATAAGTAGCACTCACCGTGGGGACTGACGTCAGGCAGCAGCTTGGCCAGTGGCGTGTGTGGTTTGGACATATCATTGCGGATGAAGACTGGGATGACGCTGTGGAGCTCCTGACGGTCTTCGTCTCGTAGTACAGGGATGGACTCCAAGATCAGCTGCATCTGCTCCAGTTCATGGGCCCCTGAAACACCAGGCACACAAACATCAGGCACCTTCTTGGAAGTGTTACACAATATTCAACATCTGCATGACTGGGTTTGTTTTTAGCGAGGCTGAGCACAGCCAATCATGACAACAGAGATGTTATTTGCCTTGTGTTCAGCTCAAGGCAATTTCCTAAAACAAGAATAGCCAGCCGCTCCCAGCTCCAGCTGGATTTGCAAAGGAAAGAAATAAATGATTCTGTCTCCTGTCTGTTCTGGACAAAGACATATTGAGTAGGATGAGAATGATCATTTTATCTCATCAGTCAGCCAATCTGCTTGCCAGTATGTTTGTATATGACGTAAGTCAAACATAAGAGAAACTGTGTCAACATTTACCCGCAAAGAGGGTTTTTCCTGTGAGCATCTCAGCAAAGATACAGCCGGCCGCCCACATGTCGATGGCTTTGGTGTAGTTGTTAGGTGAGAGCAGCAGGCGAGGAGATCTGTACCACTTGGTGACCAGACCTTCAGAAAGATGGCCCTGTGTTGGAAGGAGACCAGACATGTTTAGCAAAACCCAGGAGAAAATAACAGGTACAGTAAGTATGACTCTCATCCCTCAGCCGTTGACCCCTAACATTTAGTTCATTCACAGTTAAAACGTGTTTCCCTCAGAAATAGATCGATGTAATTAAAAGTACTCAAGCTCATCATGCTACACCGATACACCAAGAACAGACCATGATTACTGGTCATTGCTGAACTATAAACCCCATGAAAATTCCTTGATGGACCTGATCATGCTGCTGTGCATGTACACAGCACAGCAGGGGACAAAGACCCCAGAGATTAAAGACAGATAAAAAAGGGGAGCTCAGACACGTGCAGGCTCTGTCAGCAGTCTGAGAGAGGAGGATAATCCCCCCCCCCCACTGCCACATACTGACAGCAGCCTACACCCCACAGTGCCCAAATACTCTCAGGGACAGGAGGACAGGAGGACACGGAACACAAAGGAAACTGACCTCTGTGTGTGTGTGCGTATACACTGGGGGGAAGGGAGCATGGTAAAACAACACCCGTGCTGCCATCTCTCTCCCCCACATGCACAGTGGTTGTTCGTGGTGAGACCAAAATGGTCGGCCCACCGCTGAGCCAAGCTCCTGTTTCTGCCCTAATTTAGTTGCAAATACTTGATGTCACGCTATCCTGGAGCGTATCACTGCTCTGCACACTTATTTTGATGGCCCTATAAATGACACCAGACAGCCCATAGATACAACTCCCTCTTTCAGGTAACCAGCTAATCTGTTCATCAGAGTCTAACACTGGGTTTCACCAAGAAGCTTGTAGAGGTCAAGGAGAAATACAACGTAGTTTCACACACCTGCCTGTGTGTGAAACTACTGACTGAAACCATGTGAATGTCGTCTTAGTGACGAAATGCATGCAGTCAACTGAGCACAGCATTGTTTAAAGAGAATTCGTCACAGGATGGACCTTGAACCAAAAGAAGCAGATACGAGTTTTGTTACTAAAGGGGTATAAAGTGCATTAGGTGAAGGTCCCAGCTCTCTGCTAATTTTTACTGATTTCTAAGTAAGCCATTCATCACAAACACATTAAAGCATCAGTTATCTCAATACCTCCATCAAAGTTAGTGAATAACTTAACCACCTGATTTAGATCAGAACAGGCTGACATTTAATGACGCATGGCAGGATCTGGTTAGTCACAGCAACCTTTAGCAGGTCAGGTCAAAAGGTGGCTGGTGTAGTGAGATCATCCCCCACTCAGCCTCCATTTCCAGGTCAAAGCAAGACTAGTGACTTAAAACCAAAATGAAAGCCATTGTTTCTGGCAAAGAACTTGTTTTATTCATAAACGATACAACCACCTATAAGTGAACCATTTCGCCAGTAAACCATGAGACTATAAATAGAGGTGGTACGTGGAGCTTCACTGTAATCTCACAGTTCACTTGGATGCACAGAGCTTATTAATAGATAAGCAGTGTATTTTAACACTGTCTGTGCTTAATCGCCACAATTCCTGCTGCATTTGGTTCTTGAAGCATGAAAAAAAAAATACTACTGCAAGAAACTGCAGGATCTTTTTAGGTTTGGAAAAATACGCTAGACTGAAATTCATGAAGTTGACTCCCAAGGATTTTTCTTGTTAGATCCTATGAAATGTGGTGCCAGACAGGCCTGTTGCTGGCTGAATAACTGGGTCAAGTGTGTGTGTGCATGTGTGTTCTCGCATTTGTGGTTTGCAGTTGTGTAGGATGCTTGTGTGGCAGAAAGGACCTCTATGAACCCTCTCCTTGAAACATTCCTGAAAATGTCCCAGTTACCTCAACAGAATCTCAAATGAGTGAATTTTACATTGAGCCACAGGCAAGCTCTCTGATTCAAATTAACATAGTGCAACAACTTGCACTGATACCAACATGCAAACAGACCGTTTTCAATTTGAGCAAATTATCTCTATGTCCCTCACAGGTTTGTCTTGCTCTTCTATTTTTCATGTCAAAAGACAAGACTTAGCTTTAGTAAATGGTTTGTTCAACTCAAATTACATGTTCAGACAATGTGATGTGAAAAACAGACTGGATTTCAATTCTAAAAAAGAATGTGTTGCCACACTGGCCATATGTGATATCACTTAGTTAAGGTGTGCATTAAACAGGTTACACTATACTAGAGTTGTTTACAGCTTAAGCAAGCCTTTTACAAAACCAAAACAGCTTTTTCAAACACAGCCAATGCTAAACCTAAGCAAGGCTCCCACAGCAAGACAAACGGATTGGCTGGGAAAATAAAGGAATCAGGGTTGGTGAGGTCGGATGAGTGCATGTGAATTCTTGTCATTCTTGATCCTGAGCCACCACAAAGGTCCGCTTAAGGTTCACACACAGAAATGGCTCACTTATTCAAAACAGTGAACGATAGCACAGAAACACAGGTACTGTTGACAAGCTTTAAGTGGCATACTTAAAATAAACCTATGCAGGATTGAAGGGAATCATGAGGACTTAAATATAATATCATCCCAAGCAACAGAAAAAGTATCATTGTGGGAGGAAAAGGTGGAACAAATGTCTTGAGCCTACACAACTGATGCAAAAATCCAGATACGTTACTGAAACTACGCCAGACACCAAGGTTCACTGGCAAAGAGCACTTCTTTATTTAGACACATTATTCAAATAGCATGCAGTCAGTCCCCCAGCTGCTCTAGCTCACCATGCCTGCTAGAAGAGAGGCTGGTTGTGAAAGCCCCTAGTGATTCTGCCCTGATGTCTGGCCAACACTGAAACCAAGTGTTTTTTGTTTTTTTCACACCTACATATTTTTCTGGGCACCCTAATGTCGTGTGGGTGATGGGTTCATTTTTACACAGGCCTCATGGTCTGAGACACCAGACACTGGATGGCTTATAAGTGCCTGTTCACTTCAATCTGACTACATGACTACAGTTTTTATATCTTTGACAACAACTCAGCAGCAGTAGTCTGCTGCAGTACTACAGCAGACAATAGTCAAACACGAGAGAGCCGACCCCAGCCAAGCAGCTTTTCAATACCCACTTGCCTGCATGTTTCCCATCAGGAAAAACTGCTTATACAAAGGGGAAAAAAAAGCCCACATGGCAAACCCTAATGCAAGGGAGGAGTGCAGTTGTGTGGGTGGCTACAGTGACAAAGCACTGTGAGAAACTCTCGCTTCTTCTCAACAACTATGAGCCCTTGCCTTCCACTTCCTATTGCAGAGAGGCCCATTGTCTCCACCTAACATATGACTCATATAAGAATATATAAGTCATAGCTGAAAATGTGACTGGACTATTAAAACGTAAGAAGTGGATCAGTTCTGGTAAACAAGTGTGGATCAGTTCTGGTGTGTAAGTGTGTATTATGTGGCATACATCACTTGGCTGTGTGAAGGGATATGAATGAGGTTGTGGCAGCCAGAGGGATCTCATCACATGAGGCCACTCCAGACCTTCAGATGACTAATCTGAGGCACGTGTAAGCATCTGACGGCGTCAGTGCTCTATGGAGACACAGCAGCTAGAGGGAGGAAGATACTTCCCACTCTAGATTTCCTCACATCACACCACCACCATATGGCCTCTGACTGGAATTTCCTCATCGCTTCATAAGGTGACAGAAACACACAAGGGCAACAGAGAACTTCCACCTGGCTACCATTAGGGTGCTCACACTGAAGACAAAAGCAACCTACTTTATTGCCACAATTACACTGCTTCACAACACAAAATACAAGTTTATAGAGAGCAGTAAAATGTGTCCTTTCAACATTTGAGGTATTAACATCTGGCCTTTAAAGCCCAGGTTTACATTATTCTGCCATCAGTTTTACAATACGGACAAAGTAACATGAAGAAAACCATTTTCTCTGAGACCTCATTTCTAAGATAAGATGAAAATGGAGTGCTGGTCTTGTATAAGCAGAACTGAGGGAATGCGTGCACTCTCAGATATAAATAACTTTATATATTTTAATGTGGTATGTCTATAATGGATCAGCTGCAGCCTTACGCTTTCTAACATTATTAGAAGCTGACCAAGGCTCAAAGCTGAACTGCATCTGTTCTGCACAGTCCTACATTAAAACATTTGCAGTTTTTCACCTGAGAATATAGAAGTGGAACATCTTCTCTGTTATTCCACACAATTGTGAACTCTCTCAGTTGTATATTTAGGCTTAGGAATTGAAACTGTTTTCATTTCTAACTGTATACATTTATAAGTGGAGTGTGAGTTCCCACGGTTGTGTTTTACGCAGCCTCACATCTCCTGACAAAGAAACAGAGATATCACAGGAACCACATCTTGTCTTGTTCACTTCCTGCTGTGAAACTGTGTCACCCTGGCATTACTGGGCAATAACACAAACATCTTGCGTCAGAACAACACAGCAACGTGTGAGGCAGAAAGTGGGCAAACACTGTTATGTTTGCTCTTCTTACATTTGTGGTCTATGCAGCTTTTCAACACAAAAAAATCATATTTAAACTTTTTCACAAACAGTAACTACATTACCACAGGACTCAAAAACTAGTCCTACCTTGTGTGAGTAGTGGGGGTCCATGATGCGAGCAAGTCCAAAGTCCCCAATCTTCAGCACCAGGTCCTCTGTGTTGACAAATAGGTTGGCAGGCTTGAGATCACGGTGCAGTACATTGGCAGAATGGATGTACTTAAGGCCCCTGAGGAGCTGGTACATGAAAAGCCTGGCATGACCCTCAGACATAAGGCCCTTCTCCAGCAGCTGGCACAGGTCTGTCTCCATGTACTCTTGCACAATGTAAACCGAGTTGACCTCAGTAAGGGACATGACGTCCTCCGTTAGCCTGCGACCGCTGGGGCCCAATGTCTCAAACACCTGGTAACATAAAAGGCATGGTCGGTAATGAAAATCGGTTTTTAAATTGGAATAAAAGCCCTCATATTTCTCCCAAACTAAGACTAGTTTTCTCCCTCTTATTTTGACCAACTTACCTTGACAATGTTGTCATGGTCGAGGCGTCTGATAATCTTGATTTCCCGCAGGGCATGCTTCACACTCTGGGGGTCAGTCAAGATAATTTTCTTCACAGCTACACGCTTGTCACAATCGGTGTCAACTGCTGAGAAGACCAGGCCGTTCCCTCCATAGCCCAGAGGCTTCAAGTCCATGTAGCGAGAACCCAGGTCAAAGCCGTGGATATTCATCAGAGACTCAAACTTCTCTGCCATGATGGTGGTTTCAGGCGTTTACGCTGAGCTTCTGTTATGTTTGATCTCTGACCGGTTTCAAGTCAGATGTTAACGCCAGCAGAGGAATTTTTAATCTGACAATTCCCTCACTGCTTCAGAGGCTGATCTAACCGACCCCCGTACAGACGACTACCAAGATCCACCCGTGGAGCCGAGGGGTTCAGATGTGGGGAACTAATGTGTAGTCAAATTTTCCTTCCATTTTGAATAGGGAGAGAACAAAATTTTAAAGTTGGATTCCTCCCGACCCCAATCCTGGATGTGTGGATATCTTTAAATGAGTAGTTCTTTGTAGACTAGTGTTTACAGACTGGAACAGAATGAACTTTGAGGCCAATTAAAAAGCACAGAGCCTATGTTAAACTATAAAAGCGTGTAGTTGCATCCTCACAGTGCAGATACATTCAGTGTATGACTGGTCCTGAGCAGCTTCATATGAAATATGCCTATATGTACTGTTTTAAACCTTCTTGTTAAAAAATACTCATCTAAGTTTCCTGCCAAGTCACCTGATCTGTGAAAATGAAACGAGTCTGGCCTTTGAGTCTTCAAAATAATGTTTCACCCTCAATGATCAGGTGGCTCAAGCTCGCCACAGTCGCAATCAAAACTATCCTCCATTTTATTTGGGTAGAGCCTGAAAGACAAAGAAACAGAAGAGAAAAGCTGAAACTTGCTGGAGTTAGGAGTTTAAAGTCCACCACTCAACAACAGGAAATTTCCACAAAATGAACTCAAGCACTGTTCCACGAAAATGTAATCATGCCTCATCCGTATTCTGGGTAAAATACAGAGTCTTGGGATTTCACAAAGCAAAAACAAACAGAAAACAGTCTCATTCACTGGTTTTCGTATAAACCTGATGACTTTAATGGAAGCTGACCCCTCCCCCGCCGGGTTACGCGTTCGCTTAGTCCAGTTTCTGGGTATCGATAAAATTGTGAGATTAACTATTTAACTCACGGGATCTTTGCTAAGGTTAAGGTTGACGAGAACGCTTACACGCGCCACACACTACAGACAAAACCTGCTTTTATTCAGAACTCTACATTTTCATACCGACTCTTTCTGGCCTTCGCCGGGTCTGGCAGAGAAAGCCAGTGATGGAAGAATACCGACAACACGACACGTTGAGCCTTACGTTAGGGACAGACCGCCGTCTAATCGGGTTATCTAAAGACGCTGGCCACCCGGTAACACACACATAAAGCAAATTATACAGAGGAAGCACAAATATCACTATCCAGTCGGTTTACAAATAAAACAAAAGGCTAAAGTGAAGCACATCGGCAGCGCGAACAAAGGAGCCGTTGTTGGCGGCGGAGTCTGACTGGGCGACGTGGTAACAGCTTTTCTGGCCACGTAGGTTAAACCGCTAAAAACCATCGCGAATCTACGGCGAAATGACATATTCTGTAAATAACATTGACAAAAGGCGACATGTTAGAAACTACTCACAGTCCGTATTCGTTGCATTTGTTATAATATGGGTGAAAACCAGCCGCGGATCCACTACACTCCGCTCTGCGGATCTATCTAGGCAGTCGCCGTTTAGCTCAGACTGGGCGGAGACCTCCCCTCGCAAAGCTGCCTTCACGGACCGTGGGACATACCCCAACCATGATGAGAGCCCTTCACAATTGGTAGGATTTGTCAACAAATTGTTTCTTCTTGTTGTTGACTGGGTTTCTTCATAGTCGTGTTGCACCTATATTCACCGTTTTCTGTCTATTTTATAGATTGTTTGTATTTGCACCCGTTTTAGTCACTAACTGTTTTTAGTAGCTTCATATCTTGTTGTAGCTGTTTTGAATTCTTTTTTTTAATCTGCATTTTGCAATCTGCACTCTTTCCAATAAAGAGTCCCTTAAAGACACCTTGGGCCCCTGGGCTTGTGCCCAGTAGGCCCTTTCATTAATCTCTCAGCACATGTGGTTGATTAGGGTTATGCAATCATCCAACTGGTTAGGGGTAGGCAAAAATCCAAACAGGTTAGGGTGAGAAGTCAGGTCAGGTGTATTCACATTAAGGTAGCATTTTTCAAACAAGACAGCACAAATAGTAAACTACTACATTTATGGCTGATTACATTTACTTCCTTTTCATCAATTAAATTTAAATTAAACATGTACTATTTACGTTAATTGGCAATATCCTTATATGTAGTCTACATTTCTCTAATGTTTCAATATTCCATAAAGATTCCATAAACCACGTACTCCCTTTTATTGTAATGCATCTTTTATTCTCTAAAAATTTGTAATAATGTAATGAAGATGTAATATGTAAACATACAACAGGCATGAATTGAATATTGACCTATATCTGATGTAACAGCCTATGCCAAAAACTGATGGTTACATTTTTTTATTGCATGTAAAATGCACATTTTTTAAGTTGCAAAGAAGTTACTTTTATTAATGTAGTTATAACAAAATTTAACAAAAACGTACTAGGAGTTCTTTTTAAAAAAAACAATGGGCACTGGAGCTCCGAGATGTACTTGAAAGCAGCTAGAGTGATTCAAAAACCTGTTTGAAGTTGGAAATCACGTGACAGCGGTTGATTCAAAACCATGTTCAGTATTTACAGGGTTATGGTCGAAATTATCAAAGTATCACTCAAACACTAATAACGCGTTCAGTAAACAGGATTGCTAAGCCCATCCCAGGACACTGCTGCAAAGTGAAAGTTATCACGGTATGCTCGGCACTTTGTTAATAGAAATAAACCCATTAGAAACAGGCATGTGAGAAAAGAGAGAGAGCTGTTTGACTGAATTATGTTTGTTGCACGACACTAGTTTTATTGTTGCCTCTTAAAATATAAACAGAAGGCTCCATTATAAAGCAGGGGGGAAGTAACATATCCTGTTTTGTTGCATATGTAAAAAAACAAACAAACCATGTGTTTATCTCTGTAACCTGACCTGAATTAGATATTTGCTATTTATTCTTTCAAAACTGAGTCATCGGTAAACGTAGGCCTGGACCTGCCACATGCCGTTTAGAAATCAGTCTCTTCACAATCGATATTGAGTCTAGTCTTGAATTTTCCATCCATGCTTTTTAATTCTATGTTTACATAAGGCTACATTTCATTTCATTTAGCCTTTGATGGGAGATAATGCTGTTTTCCCGATTCTTGCACGCAGTATTGCATTAGGCTTGTTGTGTATGAGAAAAATATCTCGGATAGGTCACTCACTGCGGCTTGCAGAATTAGAAAGTCTTGGTAGCAGAAGATGCGCGGTGTTTTTTTTTCTTTTACATATTACACATCCCGGGGCAAAACAAAATCGAGAGCACGGAGAAGGCGCTGTTTTTTCCGTCCAGGTCCCTCATTCAGACTGCAGTCTAACAGTGCATACTGTGAATGGATGGGCGGGCAGCAGCATCACAGCCTCTGCAGCCTACATCAGCATCCGCAGGCAGACCATGTGAGAACCCATGTGCCCGAGGTTGCAGGCTCTCACAGGCCGGGGTGGGCTCTGCCATGGACAACACAAACTGCATGCGGACTGATCGCGATGCGACAGGCTTATCTTGCCGATTATCAGTCAGTCAAAGGTTGAGAGATGTCGAAAATAACCACTCTTATACTTCTATTTTTATTTTTTTATGTTAGTGTATTTGTAATTTCTGAAAATATGTTGTCTCAACGTTCCTGAAGAAATAAAGTTATGGCTACTTTACTTACAATCTCAGGATAAGGAGAGAAAAGATTCCAGCCATGCAGTACATTTTATTTTTATTCTTTATCTTTTCAAGTAGCAATGAAATATGTGAATGAAACTTGTTTACAAAGAGTTTCTATTCCTCTCATTCACCCATTCCTCATAGATAATTAATGAGTAATAATTTTTTGCCAACCATATTCAAACCATTCTTTATTGCCTCATGTTTTGCTTCTCCTCCTCTAGTGGAAGTTCAGAGGTCAAGGTGATGCAGTTTGTCCTCATCCTTCACTGCCACCTCTCCTCCCTGCCAAGTCTCTTCACATCTCCAAGTCAGAAACTAAGACAGCTAAAGTTTTCACTTGCATTAGACAACATCGTAAAACGATTCCCTCCCACTAGCCTTGGGTCCCATTTGGCAAGACCCACTCCTTGTTTCTGATTAAAGCTACATTAATGATTAAAAGTCAGATTTGTAGATAATATATTGGCACTTGATTGAAGCTCCTTCCCTTCTGCTGTAGGTGAAGGGAGGTCAGAAGCCTGGCTGCTCAGATAAGATTATTGCCTCAAGTTTCAAAGCAATTCATCCTCTTCTGTTATTTGATGTTCAGTCACATATCAACGCACCTTCAGGCCTCCCTTCTTACATCATAAGACGACTGGCTGACATCAAGTCTCAACACAATTGAGTATGTGGTTTAATAAAGATTATAGTAGCACTTACAGAAACTGATAACGGAACATTACCCTAATGCTGTATGGTCCCAAATGAATTGATTGCTGTTATTTGTTGAGCACATACTATAACTTGTGTGATGAATGTTAGCAACATGCAGTTTACGTATGTTCATCTGCTGGAGACTCTTACTCTCCTAAAACACAAATGTATGCATACCCATTTATCTATACAGAGCATCTGAGGGTCTTAGACCCATTTCTGCATTACTGTCATCTATCTCACTATAAGACTAAACATATCAGCTGTTCTTTATAGTTCATCTGTTCTGTTTGTTAAAGTTCTTGCCTAAATTCTGGACAAAAATAGAAATATCTTCAACTAACACTAACACTAACACACCCCATTCATCTCTGTTTATTTCCAATATTGCAAATGGAATTTTCTTGCACTTACCAAGGCTGAAATTCTCCTGAAATAACTGGAGCAACATTGTAAAGTAGTTAATAGTCCATTCAGGTAAATTTATAATGTATATCCAACACTGCTATTCCGACAGGCAGACAGATGTAGAGAGTTCAGCACACTCAGGTATCTGTGTGGGTATATGAATGTATTCTCAAGAGTCTTGGCAGTGCGTTTTCCTACTCCATGTGCCTCTGGTTGTGAGGTGGAGCTCCATGGAGAGTTAATATAGGCCAGGCTGGAGAGGGGAGGAGACTGCGCTGTATATGGCTTGGCCTGTCAGTGTGTCAGACCCACTTCCATTCGAGTCCACTGCCACCACCCCTCTGTCTCTCTTCCTCACAGCTACTCCTCAGTTTTTATTTCTTATTTCTCATTATAGATATGTCCAAATATTACACACATATTTCATTGCATTAAACACCTAAACATGCAACACTGTTGGTGATGGCCAACAGGAATTACATATATTGCATGCATTTCCTCCAGACGTTTTTGACAGTCACCAGATCACTGTTGATCACTGCAAAAGTGAGCATGTAATCTATGTCTGTGTTTGTGCAGTACATCCCCTAAAGGAGTGCTTTCTCTAATTGTCAGCATCAGTGGGTGGGTTCATTGAGCTGTGTTTGTACAAATGTCAGAGAAGAGACAGCGCTCATTCATCTGCAGAAAAATTGCTGCCTCACAAATTCAGGTTTTCCTTTCTGAAGCCACTGTGCATCCTCTAAGCCTTACAATACAAAATGCAGTCTGCTTGTTTCTGCTGAGATTGGTCCAGAACTTCTTCCTTTGTTTTTGGTCTGATTGTCACATGACAGGTTGCTTGCATCTCAACAGACTGGCGTGTTTGAACTGGAAGGAAACGTTTCTGTGTGTGTTTGATATTTAAACCAGACTGCTACAGGATTTGGATCAGCTGTGTATTATCAAAATATCTGAATGAATATATGAGGGAATGTGGGTGAAGTTGTGGGTTTTATCTTGATGCCTGTATTTGCCTTTTCTCTGATTGTGGTCTACCTAGAAGATTAATTGACAGTCTGTGAATCCCTGTGTTATAACACTCAAAGGAAATTCTGTGTGGAAACCGCTGGACTCAGCTGAGAAACACCATTAAATAATCACTGATGACCTTAACAAGGAGAGGGAGACCATTACATAACACAACTTACAGAAGCAATATGTCCTGCTCTTTGTCATAACCCATACTGATCTCTGGTGCTTCTGCTATTTTCCATAGTGTCTATTGTTATGTAACACTCTCACTGGACCTGACACTACCTTGCAGAATGGATCAGGACCGGAGATGAATCCTTGCACCATCATAAATTTCCACAACCATTTGACCTTTATGGGATCTGTGTTATCCATACACACCCTGTTGATCAGATACAACGCAACTCAGGTATTTCACAATGTCATGAAAGAAGCTTGCACAATGAAAGCACTGATACACATAACCACTATGATTGTGTCTCCAGTACTGGGGATTTTTATGATAACATCCTTTTGGTTGGTCTAATATACAGTGTAGGTGATCAAGCATTGCATTGTAACAGTCAGATAGGCTTTCCTACTCACATATGACTGCTTCATTTTCTAAACTACTCACATCCTTTCCTGAAATTTTGGAGAAAGCCTCCTCCTCATACCCATTAACTCAGAGTGAACTGTATGTTTCATCTTTCTGTCTTCTCTCCCAGGATTTTCTCTCTACCTGCGTCAGCACTGAGGGCATCCACGCACCGCTGCTCAAAGGTAAGGCAAGATTAGTGTATGAAGAAGCAAATCTGCACACACTCCTGCATGGCAATTACATCTTTGTGCAGCACAGAAGGGATCTGATTCACCAGTTTTAATGATTTACTACACCGAAGCATCATGGGAATTTAGTGAAATCAACTAATCTGTTCTTATTAACTTAACAGAATGCTTTTGAAGAATTTGCTTCCCTTACCCTTCTACAGTTAACAAAGTCACTGTGAGCAGCCATGCATACTGTCTTTGCACTGACTTTGAAACAGAATGGCTTTGACACCAGCTTGCATTCTTCATGTGATGTTAAACACAGTTTCTTTAAAACGTGAAAGAAAAGCAAAATTGTCTGTAATGTCTGCGACTAAACAACTTAGATTCATTTTCTTCTCCAAATCAGAGAAGAAAGTTAGTTTTACAATTTCAGAAGTTGTAAAATGACTTGGCGCTCTTATATCTTCATTCATGGCTTAACTCACATTTTCAAAGCAGCTGGGTTTCAGAGTTCCTGAACTGAACGTCTTGAAATGATTTAGAGTATAATGAGTATTTGTGGAGCATGACATTATACTTATGTGACACAATAGGGCCACCACCACTGGCCTTGAACTGGGACCTTTTTTCTCTTTATAGAGTGATGTACACTTTGATTTTATTACAGTTCTGAAATGAGGCACACATGTCTGTGGAGTGTCTGCACAGTAATTGACTGTAAATGTAAAGTCAATGGACAAATGTTACAGCAGATGCAAGTCTTCCCCCATGGATTAATTAGTTTTCTAATCACTATCAAGTATTGCAGAACGGCCATTTGTAATAATGCTGTATTTAAGAGTAATGGGCTAATAAAGGGGAAGATATTGTTCACAATACTTATGTAATCAGAACTAGATCAGAATTAAATGTCCATTTTCTGCTAAAGGCAGACTTTGGAGAACAAGAAGAATCCAATTATTAGTGTGGCTGCAAATCTTGATTTGTTCATCTCGTTTACCATCATAACTTCATTACAACACTTTTAGAAGCAGCAAAAGAGGACAGGAGATGAGAGAGCCATCTGCCTTTGCTTTGCTGCCCTCTCACCATCTGTGAGAGGAGCATCCTAAAACCTTCAGGGCTCTGTTTCTATATCTGTATATGTGTGTTTTGGGGCTATAAGCCATCCTTTCAGTGATGTGATGATGATGTAACCAGTTTACCGTGCTCGTATCCTTCAGAAAAGCAATAAAAATGTGTTTAATTCTTGGGATATTCTGCAGAGAAATGATTAAATGATCTGGCAGGGACATTGTGGGTATTGTGTGTACTTTGTGTTTGACGTGATTGTGGTTGTTTGTATGGGGTCAAAGATAAAACTGCATGTTTGGTGGTGATGTAAGAGGATCAGAAGCTTTGGAATCTCAAGGTTTCTTAACAGGACCAATACAGAAACCTTTCATCCACAGGTAGTCATGTATTTAAAACTACTCGACATGTTTGAATAACATGCTGTTCATGCTATGCACTATTCATACAGACTATCATATCCAGGTCAGAGCAGCTTGTTGAGCAGGATGTTGGCATTTTTAAAACAAGTGAAATAAATAATTTAACAAAAAGATAATAAATCTGAATCGGGGCTCATATCCAGCTCTAGGTGTGTCACCTCCAAAGTGTTGTTGACACTTTTGTAGAAACATTTTTTGTGGCAACAAAACAATACAAATTTTAAAAAAAAAACAAGGTCAAAGTGATTGTTTCCACAGATGCTTATTGTTCAATGTCTGGAATAGACCATAAAACTTTAATAATTACCATGAACATACTGGCCAAAGTTCTATGATAGACAGCACAAGATAGACAGGTATTGATAGATATGAGACAGCTGCAGTTTGTGTGTAAAATCTGCTGTCTCAGTGTGGGGTGATTTTACCATTGCACCTCTGTCCTCGTACTCTATTTAGTGTCTAGAAGATCTTATTATTCATAATATTTGGGTTTCAAATAAGATCAAGGACATCCTGTGTCAACATTATCCGCACTCTGCTGTCTGAACATATCTCATAACTTCTTCTTTTGTCTGTTTTGTGCATGCCACCTGTCCTCTATCAGATGGTTTGCTTGTCAATCATTTACATGTTTTTTGTGTCATTTTGTGAATTACTAATGAGTAATTAGAAGATTGCATGTCATCACTGGTTATTTTTGTGAAAGAGTGTATATATTTGTGCTGTGTATTTGTGCAAGGCGAGGTCATGACACTGTTTCAGTCTAGAAGACATGTGACTTAAATTTCATCCGTTGTGTAACATTTCTCATATCTGTCCTCTCAGGCTTTCATTCACACAGGCTGGCTTTCAGCAGCTCTCTCCAATCCCCACCAGCCACAGCATCAAGGCTCTTATCTCACATCAGGTCACACCAGCCTTATGTATTCGATAGATTTGCCTCGTCTCTCTGACTGTATGTCTAACGCACTAGACAGAAGAGCTCGCAATTAATCACAGACTGATCACAACTGAATCTGAAACTCACACAGATTGCTCAGCATGTTGGCTTCCATCCTTTTTCAGGTTCCCATCAGCTAAACTCTAAAGGACTACAGACTGGATGGTGCATTGATGTGGCCAATAATGGGCTTGTGTAGAACACAGCCAGCCAGCAGTATTAAGATTACTAGCATGGGATCAGGCCTGTCTTTAAAGGTGGCAGCAGCCAGTGAATAGCACTGCAGCTGCTCTCACTGTCCCGCATCCTTAGTCTCCCCACTTTGGCTCCGTGTGTCTGTCACTGCAGATCGATGCAGCACAAGAGCAGGGGAAAAGCACACAATGTTCAGTTCTATCGGCTGAGTGGCAGGACCAATGGGAAGCCTGTCTGGCCAATCTCGGTCTGACCTAGCCAAGCTGTCACTGGCATCGGCCCACCTCTGCATACAAATCATTTCCTTAATGGGTGTCTTACTGCCCTCCGTGGATTGGCTAGCTATACATTTCTGGGCTGACATCAATGGCCACTGGTGCTACAATTGCAGAAGGCCTGAGAAGTGCGAGGGTTTGAAAGTCAGTATGGTATCACAGCTTTGAAATCAGGATTTGCCAGTCATATGACAAGCAGGTCTGTAACAGACTATTGATTGTAACAGACTATTGATTGTAATGTGTCAATAATTAACCTGCACTACTATGGCACAGTGTGATAGGATGACAAGTGTAAAAACAGTTTGCTGTTGTTGCACGTCAGCTTCCTCTCTCAGGAGACACTGCAGTCAGGTTTGTTTTGCAAGAACATGTAACCCTATGCCATGGAATGCTACAGCTCGTGGACCAACTGAGGTGTGTGTTCATTGGGTAATGTGGAAACTTGTGTGCGTGTGTTTATAGGAGTATGTGTTTCCCCAGTTGCACTACATGCGCCACAGTACACCCTAGTGTGGGCTGATAGATTGGAGCGGGGTTTTTTGGTGGATAGGTCATTGCGGTTCAGTACATCTCTGCTCCTCTGCACTGCTGAGAAATATATTACATAATAAAAATGAGACAGGATTAGGGTGCTTCTTTGCATCTGCTGAACACTTCTTCGCACCATGCATAACTCTTATCAGGAAGGATTAGATTAGCAGATTGGGCAGTGCGGCGTTCACCCAAAAATCCCTTTAAGAGCTTGTCAGGGATGGAGGGACTGTATCATACTCCAGTGGTTACATAAGGGTAGGCGGCAGAGAAACCGTTACCACTGATGTCCCCTCTATGGCCTGATGAACCAGTTCTCTTTCTGTCTAAATGAACCTACCTCCTGTGAAGTCATGGCATAAATGCTCCAGAAGTGATCCGAGAGATCAATACATCAGGTTTGCTGTAAATGTGTTCTATTAATAGCTGGTGATGAATGGGTGACCATGTGCATACAGATGAATCCAGTAGCACAGACCCAGGCCATGGCAACAAGTGTTGACTAAGTCTTTCACCTCCATTACATCTCCCCTCAGAAATGTAATGAATAACCAGAAAAGATTACAAATATTTAGCTTCTTCTCTGCATTTGAATCAATTTGTCTTTAGAGTCATGTAAACTCATTTATATCAGTGGAGCCTGGTTCTAAGTTTGTAGAATATGCTAATTTAGAGAGATGAATCTATTCATTCAGTATAAGGCTACATGCTTCAGCTTGCTTATTATGTTTTTACGTAATTACGTATTATTACGTATTTGTTTAATCTGTTCAAAAGGACAGTTAAGGTTAAAAGTCTAAACATTACAATTTGTGGTTTAAGGCAGGGCTATATACCGAACTAATTCTCACAGTGGCACAGTGGCTGCCTGGCTTTTTTTTCACCATGGGTTTACCAGACATCCACTGAAAAATCACTGTTTTATTCTTGATGTAGACAGTAAACTGGATGGCTTTATGTTTTCCTCAAAATATGTTTACTCTTTATTAATTAATTCCAAAGACTTAAGAGCTGAATAAGAATACAAGCCTACCGCAACATTGAATCCTATGATGAAAATAATTTAGTAATCATAATCCAATGTGTAAACTTTTGTATATCTGAGGAATATCTGGCTGTTTCTGGTTAATTGCATAACTCCTCTTAGTCATGCATGAGCAGCTCAACTCTGTGGGCTGTGTTCCTTTTCAAACTGCAGAGGAGAAGAGAGCCACACTAGTGTCTGATGTGGAGTGGCACCTTAGTTTGCTGCAGAAAGCACAAAACACAGAGTGGAAGTGCAGGTTGAGAATCATTTGCTATGCATTCAAGTACACATGCAAATAGCACATGATGATATTATGATTGCTGCAGACAATCTTCTTCAGTCTCTCTGCTCTATTTGTGGACAATAATACCTAATACCTAAAAAGGCATCATCAAAACTTTATGAAATATGCTCGTAGCACTATCAAATCTGAAAAGTGAAAATGCACACTATTTAGCTTTTCCTAAGTGAGAGCCTGAGGCTTTGTTACCCTGCTGCCTGCTTTCATTTGTGTGCTGTTCTCACAGACTATGCATAAACAAATATATCCTCCTCTAATCCTGTTTTTGAGAGAGGAGAGCACCTGTGGCCCAGAGATGGGCTTGAGGAATAAATTTTACTTGGAAATGAAATTATACAAGTGCCATGTCAAAAGGAAGATGCAAATCTGTGGTTCACAAAGACAGATAAAAAATGTAAGGATATTGGAGAAGATGTAGCAGATAATTCATTCATTCATTCAGATCATTGCATCATCCCTGTCTAGTTTTCTTTTATACAATGTATTCAGGAAGAAATATAGAAGAATATGATTATATCTTAATGTTCTGAGTTTAGACAACAGCAGAGAAGTCACTCTGTAAAATAATAATCATGAGAAATTGGTGTTGTAGAAAGCAGTGCTGAACCTTTTTTGTGAGCTTTTCAAGCAATATGTTTAATATGAGTGCACGTGTTGCTACTCAACACTGTCTTTTAGCTCATTGTTTAGGTTTCACAGCCCCCAGCCTTACTGCAAACTTAGTGCAGGTTTCAGCTGCAACAGGCAGCAAAAAGCCCTGCAACTGACTGCAGAACGCTTGATCTGCTACTTAAAATATTTATTCACAGTATAACACTTATTCATGTAGAAATTTCACTGTAGTGTCTTTACATCATTCTACTATAATACAAATACAGATGATATTAACATGGATACGCCATAGTCTTGTGTGTTATTGGAAATCATCCTCAGGAGTCTTATTGAGGATTAAAGGGCCCAAAAGACTAGTCCGACAGCTGCTGTTTGCTTCTTCTGGGGTGATGCAGACAAGTAGTGTTCTCACTTCAGACTGGTCTTGTGTGCTTGGAGCTTTGAGACTGGGAGTAATTTAGTAAATGTGCCCTACTTACTGATAAGAAAGCAGAGCTACAAAGTGCGTAGCATTGGTCTAACATCTGCTGCTAAGGCTGCACCATTTTCTTTGCCCATCAGATGTGCCACAAAGCAGGGCATGTCCTACATGTTACACATATACATTTAAGCATGCTAGACATTGGACAGACAGAACTCTATTTACACGTCTGCACACATCAAGGGCAGCATGGTGGCTTGGTGGTTAGCAGTGTTGCCTCACAGCAAGACGGTTCCAAGTTTTGGGGGGCCGCTGGTGGTGTAGTGGTAGTGTGCCTGGTCATATATGCAGGGGATGCAGGTTCAACTCCTGAGCCGGCCATCATAGATTACCTGCATGTCTTCCCTTGCTCTCTACTCTAATTTCCTGTCTCTCTCCACTGTCCTTTCAAATAAAGGCAAAAACTGACCTAAAAACAACAAAAAAAGATGGTTCCTGGTTTGAAACCTGGCAGGGGCCTTTTTGTGTGGAGTTTGCATGTTCTCCCTGTGCTTGCGTAGGTTTTCTCCAAAAACATATATGTCAGGTTGTTTGGTGACTCTGAATTGCTCATAGGAGTGAGGTTGTTTGTCTCTATGTGGCCCTGTGATGGACTGGTGACCTGTCTAGGGTGTACCCCTGCCTTTCACCCAAAGAGAGCTGGGATAGGCACCCTGTGACCCTAAATCAGAATAAGTGGGCATAGATGATGGATGGATGAACACACCAAAGAAGAAAATGCCACTGACTATATGACATATATGCTATGTACTTTGGTGACTTTTTGGAATATCACGTACTATCTCTGGTGAACATGTTTAGTTGTGTCCTCCAGTATAAGGTTTCATTCAAAGCTTGTCTACTAACACAAGTCATGATGTCAAAACCAGGCAGCCTTTAATGTAGTATTTCCATCTCTCTTGTAGCTTAGTGAAGTGACCTGCCATATTTTGCCAGTATATAAGAATAAATAACTTTGTAAATGACACAGACACATCTTCTTGGAAGCCCACAGAGATTCACTGAAGTCAGATGATATTCAGATGAACTGATAAAACTATCTATATATCCATCTCCGCAGGATTGTCTGTAATTATTATACAGCATATTGTACTGTCATAATTTTTTTTTCATTTCTAAGTAGGTCAAGTATTTTCCATCTGTTCATGATGTTAATGATTTTCCATTGTTGGAAAGTTTTAAAACAGCAAAAGAGCCAGCAAATACTAATATAATGCCTCTGAGCAAACGCTCAATCCCTAAACTGCACTGAGGATCTTGCAGTTGTAAAAGTCTACATTGTTAAAATGAGCTGAAGACCAAACTTCACTTCAAATAAATAATGTTTTTTCTCATTGCATAATGCTAACTCATCCTCTCTCCATTTATTCTATGCCAGCACAAACTTTTCATGCCAATTCAGTGATATACAAACAATTAACTCAGTGATTTCTGTGATGTAGATTGATTCTGTTGAAATTCAAATGAGATGTAGCTGTAGTTTTATATACAAATATGTCTGACTAGTTGCAAAGCAGAACATTACATTGTTTAACAATCTTACATTCACCTAAGAATTTTGATATTCAATGGTGAAATGAACCAACCAGGGAACTGGGTTACATTAACAATCCATTACTATGGCTATTTATATTAATTGCTTAAATGTTAATGTAAATTGAGGTGAATTAAAATCAAAGCAAATGATACAAACAGGATGACAATGAAATGTTAAACAGAAACATAAAAAATAGAAATTCATACTGCAGCATACCTACAGACCTAAGGCAGAGTTTGTGGTCAACTTTATCAACAGTCAACTTTATCAGACCAACAATAAAATGACAACACACAGTGAGACTCATTTCTGAGTACATTGTTCCCATGTGTGTGGATACTGCAGACATCTTTGTCCTCTCTCCCCCCTCGAATAGATGGGCCTCTGGTTCCTATAGCTTTAACTATTTCAGTATGTCTCTACTCTCCTGTCAGACTCAGTACTTGAGAACTTTTATCCTACATACCATGAAAACAAGAAGAAGTAAGTTAATCTGAGAAATGAAGTGAAGCTGAATTATCAACCGGTTGTCAGACAGATTGTCACAAAAGAAATTCAGACTGTAAGGTGGTAATTTAGAAAAGAAAGAAAGGCTTGAGGAAATTAATGAGGGGCTTTCATGGGGAAGGAGGGGGTTTTAGCCAAGGAGACATGTAATGGCCAGCAAGAATGTGGCCTATCTGATTTATCTGGTAAAGGGGTAAGGAAAAGAGGTGTTTGGTTAGGACCTTTGTTAGTTTAAAACTCAGGGTGACGTAGCACACAAACATGAAAAATTCAAAACTAATTTGATAGCAGTTGACTAAAGGAAAGATAAGAGCAGGAAAGAAAGACAAAAAAACTCTACTGTGTCTGGATATAAATGAGGGTATTTCATAACATCTTTTCTAAGAACTATAATGGTACTGGTTTCTATTTGTATCATGCTATCAACAAAAGCAATGGAGGTGAGTTTGCATGGGCTGTGACCTGCAGCATGTCATTGTGTCCCCATCATCATGAAGAATCAAAGAGTAAATAGAATAGTGAGTGCTTTTCTGAAGTGCTTTATACAGATACTGCAGCAAATAAGAAGGTAATAGTTTTTAGTGGGCTACTGCTTTAAAGTTCACTGGGTTTATTTCAGAGTTAATGAGAAAGTGTTCAACTCTGGGAGGAATCTCAGTCAACAGAATGTGCTGCTCTGTCCTTTCAGGCTTGTTGTGGGGATTCCTCATCAACACATATATTAGACCTCCAGAATGCAACAGTGCCTGCTGGTATTTGCAAATTCAGTTGGTCAGTCAGCCATTCCCTTTTGCTATGGTGGGATATATACTCCAGGAATTGTACTACAATGGAAAATGCTCCATTTCAAGCAACATCTTGTCCCATAAACGTAAATTTTTAATTTACCACGTGACTAGTGACATAAAACATTTCTGGAAATCAGAGGAGAAAAGTGAAAATGGAAATTGATTTTATGCAAATTAGTCATGAAGAAATAACATATTCATTCTATACAATAAACAGTAACACACACCCAAATTGTTTAAATGCATTTTCAGATATTTTATTTAAATGTGCTACATAAATTTGTGATTTAAAGTCAGTGTGCAAAAGTTTTCTTATCATTAATGTCATACATTTCAATCAGAGTTTACAAAATTTGGATTTGAAAGTGAATTTTTCCAAATATTGGAAAGTGTGTCTTTTAATAAATTGAAAACTGGGTAGACCTCTTTGATGGTGAACATGAACTACATATATGGCAGTATTTGTAAAAGGGATTTAATTACTTTCTCTTTTATGATGATTTGTTTTCATTACCTGGTCTACATTCTGTACTTACATTTTGTTCCCAGTGAAGTCTCGGCAGCGTGTGAGGGGGTAAAATGTGCTGAGCTGTAACTGTTAATATGATGTTGAAAGAGAAAATCTCCCCACAAAGGTATGTGACCTCAGAGATCAATCCTCTTAACTGATGAAAAGCTTTACTAGAAGTTTTTCTGGCTGCAGCTATCTACAGGCTACCTGTCTACAACAATCTGGGTTCGACACTGATTAACTGTTACTATCTTTATAAGAAAATTACAATGTATAATATGATATAAAACATGTACATTTTAAATTTTTATATTTTTTCCCAAATAATATTTCATTCTTGACACTGTTTGGACACGTCAGTCATCCAAATATTTTTTCTCTGCATTTGCACTTATCTGCTACAGTCACAGTTAAAGAGCCTCAAAGTGGGCCAAACATGTGCGGGGCCTTGAAAAGACTCTAAACAAACAGGCCAGATCATTGTCCTCTCACTTCAGGTGTGCAATTAATGTGTGAGTGTGTTTGCTTACCCTGGTATTACTCACATCATGGTGACCAAAACCTGTTTATACACTTTCATTGTGGGGACTCTGTAAAACAATGAATTTTAGAGTGACAGTTTAGTTTGAAGTTAGGGTCAGTCTACAGGGAGTTAATGTAGCTAAGTCACTGTAAAGTCCCCACAAGGAATGGAAACGTGTGTGTGTGTGTGTGTGTGTGTGTGTGTGTGTGTGAGAGTGAAAGAGAGAGAGAGAGAGAGAGAGAGACTTTTTTCTAATGCAGGGATGCAGGGGATGTAATAGTTTGATGCACCATTGGTGGAAGTATCCATGGTGATAATAAGTTGCAGTCATCAAAATGGATGGACAAGTAGATGTGTCTCATTGCCAATCTGACGTACCTTTTCACACAACAGTCGGGGGAGTACATTGAATAAAGGTAAGGGTTGTGACGATAAAAATGAGTGAAAAGTGCAAATGAAGAAAGAGTGAAAAAGTGAAGTATGTGCTTTTAGTGAGTGATGACAAGACCAAAGAGCTGACGTAGAGCTGCAGTCAGGCACCAAGGGAAATTCAGATATGCTGTGAGACACATCACTATATATGCATCATGGCTAAGGCTGCTGCATTCTGCCTTTCATGCTTTTCTAGAATATAGGCCATTATGTAACCAGGAGCCTGAGGCAGTAACACTGTTTATGAAACATTTACAGTAAAGAGAAGAGTACCTGCACACCACAAACACGCTGTAGGCTACAAACCCACAGGGGAAACTCCACTAATTCGCAATAATCATGTGAGGAGTTTTTTCACATGGAAAAAGATGACTGACTGTACAACTGATTGTGCATGGCTGCTGCAGACATGGGAGATTTGTGTGAGGGCAAGAGAGAGAAGGAGAAATGGGAACAAGGTGGGAAAATGGGTAATTAGCTGAAATGAACACTGTTACACTGTTTCTTGAAGACATCAGCTGAAAATAGGTGGATGATGCTCACACACACATACATACTGGTTAAAATCATGACCAGGTTTTATCATTGCTTCTTTGTCAGGGGCCTGTTTTGAACAGGATAAATGTGTTAGCTTCAGCAGAAACCAGCTACTCTTTTTCTGCAGCAGCATTTCCAACACTTCACTGTGTGGTGATTTCATAACTGCAGTCCAGAAAAGTTAGAGGCAACAAAAACCAGGCCATTAATCATCAACCAGTCAAAGCTAACATTTAAATGGAAGTGTTCCAATAGGGGACTGAATGATGTGCCATTGTACCATGTGATCAGAGATGGAGAAATGACTATGACTAGTCACTCTGATATTCCAAACTCATTGCAGACATTAATGTCAATGTAGCTTCAGGGAGTAGACAGCAAACAAATTTAGATGAAAAAGACACGAAGGCAGAGAGAGAGAAGAGAGAATTGCTCAGCTTGGTGTTGGCAGGGCGGTTAGATAACTGAAGGTCAGAAGCAGTATGTACTGTCCTATGAGTCGCAGTGGGATCTGAAATACCACAGGCCAAGGAGATTGAGCTAGCTGTTGGCCCACACCTGACCTCAGCACCTTTCTCCCTTCCTCAGCGCTCCTCCACAACACTCCTCTCCTCTCTCTCAGCATCATCCCCTCTCTTCCTGTGTCTGAGGCATGCATCCTTTGGTTAGGGTTTATTCTGTGCTTTCCCATTTTAACCTCTTAAACCTCCCAGACCTGCTAATACAGAATATATAGTATATGATACTGTCAGTGTAAAATGGGATTTTCAACACTTTAAAACTATTCATTGAGAAAAAGTGCATGTGAATAAATTTTTATCAAGCCCGGTAATCAAACACCTTTTGACCTCCTAACCTTGGGGCATTTTAGAGGAAGGCTAAAGATCATTGCTACATAGTTTATTGCAAAGTGGAAACAGTCCTGGCCCTGCGATGGACTGTCCAGGGTGGACCCCTGCCTTTCGCCCAAAGACAGCTGGGATAGGCTCCAGTAGATCCCCGGGACCCTAAGTAGGAATAAGTGGTTATAGATAATGAATGGATGGAAACAGTCCTACTGCCTTTACATCTACAACCTATGATTGGAAACATGGCACCTTTTATACCAAACCTGATATACTGTGATGTCAAGTTGTTTACACAAGATGACACCTGGGTCAGGAATTATGTGACATGCTTTTCTACTATTATGTTTATCATTTCTCACTAAGCTCACTAAGAGTACTAAGCTCCTTTACTTAGTAGAAGCACCAGTAATACTTTATGTAGAAATATAATAATTCTCCAAAATACAAGTAGTCCTGTGTAAGTACAATTATCCCCATATGTCAATGCAAGCAGAATGTGAAAGATAATGCAGATAGATACCTACAGTTGGTGTATACTGTACATAAAATGAACAATGATGCAGTTTTTAATGATGCATTTGGGGACAAACTACTTTTTTGTGTTTAATGCTGTAGAATGGAATCCCTGGCTATGAAGAAGCTTTGTTGCAGCCTCTCGTTTTGTCTGTTTTTGAAAAAGCTCAAGTGTAATCTGTGCACAGAGCAGCTCAAAGCTTAGAGGAACCCGTTGTTTACAGATTAAGCCCTGTTCCTTAACAGAACAGACTGACCCAAATCATTAAGGTCAGAAGGAAAAAAACAGATGATAGCCTGTTGAATTGTTACCGTGGTGTTTGTGCATGTGAATAATGCACACCTGCTTGTGCGTAAGGGAAAATGTTCCTGTGATGCAGTATCTGGGCCAGTGTCATGTGTGAGTGTTTGAGGATCCTGTGGTGCAAGTTGAGTATTGTGTTTCTATTTTATTTATTAGCCTCTTATATAAGCACCAGCAGGGGGATAGGACATACTGAGACAGGGTTAAAGGGCACCGAGCTATGAAATTCAGTCAGGGTTTATTATATTTTGAACGAGTACAAAGTTAAAAAAATGTCTATATATGATGAAACAATACAAAATATGATACTATAATAGAACATACAGCACCAGTCAAATGTTTGGACACTTTCTCATTCAATTCAATGGTACAGTGTGTCCAAACTTTTGACTGGTAGTGTATACATGACATACAATCAACTATACATACTGTAGAAGGTGTTAACCCAAAGCATCAAAGAAAGATTGAGAAAATGCTCAAAAACTAAAAAAAAAACACCACTCCTGCTTAAAACTTCAGAGATAAAGGAATAAATGGTATGATGAGTCCTGGAATGAAACCAAGATATGAATCAAGATACATAAGTAAGCAGAATAGCCAGAGTGTCACCTAAGCAGCCAATCAAAACATGTATGCACATGTACAATACTATCTGGATGTGCAAATACTCAACCACAACATCAGTCATCATGCAAACAGGAAGCTGACACTAATAAAATCCTATTCTTGTTTACATCAAGAAGCACCTGGCCTAATGCTGACCTGGACACTTTCTCCCCTGGGTCATATTGGCAGAGCAGTGACCAAGTTACCACTGCATGACGCTGCAGTTTGTCCAAGTGATTCAGTTGTGTTTCAGTGTGAGAGAAAACACAGCCTCTCTGCGTTACTCAGCTCTCCCTACAGAAAGTGTCATGTTATGGTTGTACACGTTCACACTGAATGGTGGGGAGACTGGGGCAGCTGGGGGTAACAATTGAGGGAATATAGTGGGAAGGGCAACATGAGGTTGGAGAGAAAAACACAAAAGAATGGTGAAATGCTGCAGCCCTCCCCTCTGTCTCATCCCCCTACAGTCAGCACTGACTGTGTAGCAGTGCCTCCCCCTCTCTTCCCCTCCCCTACCTTCCCCACTCCTTACTGTGTGGAATTGGGTTTACATAACCTACTGCAGTCTGAAATAATGCAGCACGGTACTACCGACGACACATGCTCTTTGAAGGCAACAAAGACACAGCATTTACATGAAGCAGCATTAAACATTCTTAATATATGCTATAAAAACATATATACTGGCAGGGGACGGTTTCTGCTCACTCCTGTGGGCTGCAAGAACAAGCACATCCAGTCTGTGTTAAAGCTGATGGGTACGACTCACCCCTATGATGAATGATCATGTCACAGAATAACCTCATTCCATCCAAGCAGGTTCATTATGAATTTTAAGGCAATGGGACTCTGATTTCAAACACCCAGAAATCACCAAAGGCTCCTGCACAAGCCTGTAGTGTGTGAACTATAGTGGGTTTTTTTATACTTTCCCCTGCACTGACATTGTGGGGCCATGTCCTGGCAGTGTGTGTGTGTGTAGCACAGATAGGCTGTTGTCAAGTAAGAGAATGCATCCATTTTATGTAACTCTTACTTAATCACTTACTTAGTGTTTTTACCAGTTTTGTATTCTGGGTGGCTACAGCCAGTTTTGTCTAGACAGTGCTGGGGTAGAGGTCGGATTCAAGGGTTGTTATCTGTCTCTGGGAACCAAGTTAAATGCTTGTGTGGGTGTTTGTGTGTATGTGTGTATGGAGGAGGATGTTGGGAGTGTGTGACATTGTACGTCATTCTGCCTGATGAACTTCAATCACTAACCAGGACTGTTGTTCTCTACATTTTCTTCTTACTCGTGACTCACAGGGGATCAAATCCCAATACCTGTTTTAACTGCACTTGCTCTTCAACAGCTGAAGCAACGATGTACGTAATGCTCTTTGGGGGACCTCCAAAATCTATTTTTAAATATTTCATAATCATACCAGTTTGCTTTCATTTTCATATTGAATTTGAAAATTAAAACATGGTTTTAGCCTAGTTACTCAATGGCTAAACCATTTTACTTTAAAATATAATGCTGTAAATTATATGTAACAAATTTCCATTAATTTATCAATTCATTTCTAGCCATGCTAGCAGCATGGCCCTTTGGGTGGTAATGCTGGTGTTTTCAGTCTTACTGGTTTCAGAAGTCCAAATTTTGTAGATATGTATGGTACCCAGAGGGCAACTGAGTGCTATTTAGCATATGTTAGTATAATACTAGTATCCTTTATTGGAGCAAGATGCCAAGACTAAAAAGGAGGGTCTCTGTAGTTGTTTTGCCTGTAGTAGTTCTGTCTCTGTAGTTTTTGTCTCTCTGTGGTCATTTTGTGTCTGTACTTTTTGTCTGTTTGTTGCTGTAGTTTGATCTGTCTGTGATCATTTTAAACCTCCTCAGTCGTTTTGTGTTGTGGTAGTTGTATCTGCAGTCAACATGTATCTTTGTGTCACTTGTGTTACTTTATGTTTTGTATCTTACACATCATTCTGTAGTAATTTTGCATCACAGGAGAGTAAAAAGTAGGCACTGCTTTAATGCTATTTACCTAATTTAATCTTCAATTGAATCATCAACCCACAACACGTATCCCACTAACCTTTTTTTTTTGTTTGGACATGGTACTAAGCACCTTAATCTCAGAACACTGTGATTCATAATAATAAAAAAAAGATAAAGGGGCCTTAGGGAGCTTTGGTTGCATAAGACAACCATTTCTTTATTTCTCACCTCTGCTGTACACAACATAAACAATCAAACACACAATCACACACAGACACACTCACCCACTCAGTGTTTTAAGAAAATATACAAAACAAAATATGGCTGTTTATATGCCATGTGGGCTGAGCACTGATAATACAGTGGCATGATTTAAAAAAAAAAAAAAAAAAAAAATCATTCATCATCCTCTTCCTCCTCTTCATCACTGATGACATATTTCTTGGCCTTTTTTGTGGCCATTTCCTCGTCATCTTCTGCCTTTCTCTTGCCAGATCCCTCACCCTCCTGTAAAAATGAGAATGAGAGAGATGACAGTGATATAAGCTGTCTGCTGTGCCAACAACTAAAGACATTCGGTGCATGCAGTATCTTCAGTTCATCCTGTTTCAGTGACGTAACGTTTTTCGCAGAAACTAGTCACTGTAAAAGTAAATGCATGTTCTTTAAGAGGACTAGTATTTCCTGTCCTGTTTAGTTCACATGGGTGTAACATAAATTCCTGGCTGTTAAACCTCCATAGTGTGCTGCCTCACACTGCCCCCTGTCCTTCCAACAGTATTTTGCACCTACCTCATCACTGTCTAACTTCTTGGCCTTCATCAGCCTTTGGGCTTTATCATCATCAGAGCCTTCATCACTATCTGATGAGTAGATCCTTGCTCGCTCCTCTGGATGGGGGGACACAACAAATGGCAATGCTCATCAAACCTCAGGAACTTCAGAAAAATCTTCTAACTTGTGAGACAGTAAAAGAAAAAGAATGACTGTGGCAAACATATCTATTTGCTTTTACCTCTCAGGCCTCCTCCTCCCTTATATTTGCTCTTGATGGCTGCCAGACTGATCGCCTCCTCACCCTCTTCCTCGTCGTCGTAGCGGTCAGGCTCTAGGTAACTGCTGCTCAGGCCTCTCTGGTGCTGCTTCTCCCTCATCCTTCTCTGCTGGGACTCTCTGCGGATAGAAGCTCGCAGCCGCTCCTCTTCTTTCTGCCAGGAGAGACACCAGTGGGAATTTGCTATATTGCTTCATAGCTGGTAAATTTTTGTTAAATAATATTAATACTAATATATGTGATAGGTACATCACTGTATGGTACTTGAATGGTAAAAGGTTCTAAGGAGAAAAGTACAAAACAATGGATGATTATAGTCATAGTTCACAGGCTCAGTTCAAAGTTGAGGTCTGGAGATCTGATCTGAACATGGAATAAGCTTCAGTATAATGCTGCTATATACTGCTCTATTTGTTCAACATCTTCTGGAAGAACAGAGAACCCCACCATCTCCACAGCCTAGAAACTACGGTATCATCAGTGCTTGACTGGGTCGGCCATAGATGCACAACCTGCACTCACAGGCTTGGTGACACAATTTCCATTTTATTGACCGCTGTGTGACTTCATTATGCAAGCACATAAGGTCATGTCTTTATGTAACTGGACATGACATGTCAACAACTGGCCTCATGCCACCTTTTTTTATTGGTCCTTGTGGTTACAAAAGGATTTCCGCTGAGGAAAGACAAACACAACAGCCAAGATGGACAGTGTGTGCTACCTTGATCATTTCGTTGCGATGCGACTCAGGATCTCGTCCAGCCATTGGAAGAATTCTGATCTTCTGTGTCTTGGAACAACGGTCAGCCAGAGATAGGGTCATTTTCCTGTGGGTGGCACTGTCTGTGGAGTGGGGCCTGGGAATACAGAAGAAACACAAAACCAATGCCAGAAATGAGGTTTAAATTTATATTTCCCCAGTGCTTTTATAATTTGTTGTTTGAAACACTGTTTAAAATTATTATATCTATATAATATATATCACCACATCTAGAAAACAACATAAGTAAATTATTAATTTAATGTTAGTAAGTCCATATTGCATTTAATTAAAAAAGTGTTTTTGTTGCTCAGTGACTGACTGGACTGAGTCACAATATAAAAAAAACAATCAGCTGAAAGATTAATTTTACACTGGGATACCAAATAACCAATTTATTTATGTACAAGAACAGACCCAAAAATGGATCCCAGCTTTAACTCTAATGAAAACTCTTGTTTACATGATAATAATCAAAACAAATGATAATGTCATGCCTGAGAGGTGGAGAGCTGTTGTGTATTCAAGCAGCTTTGTCCAGTGTCTTACTAGTCCCGTGTGGACAGAACATCCAGGTGGACCTGGGGGTGCTAAGAGGCTTACAGAGTTTTTACTGGGAGAAACCTTTGCAGCTTGTACAAGGTGATCCAGGGACTTACAGCACAGAGCACATTTGTGAATGGAGCTTAAATGAAGGCTGCTATTGTTATTTGGAATTAGAGACAGGCAGGGGCTTATTTACTGCACGTACAGCTGTCAGGGGGCCAGACAGACGAGGAGTAGCCCTAGCAACTCCGTTTTTGATTCAAGTGAAAGCCTGTGTCTCTCATCTTAACAGCACTCTGTTACCAATACAACTATGGCATGTTACTGTATTACCTGAATGTGAGTTTGGTTTTGAACACAGCCTGTCCCTGCAGTCCAGTGCCCTGTCGGATGAACAGGTGGTTGTGGTCTCCTTGAAGAGGAGCTTTGTAAACATCGAACACTTCGTTCCCTAGATGGAGGGACATGCTGTGGCAAAAAATAGAAAATTTAAAAGCATGGAAAGTACAGAGCACATCCTGTTGACAGTATGACAACTCCAACATCCAGCTTCACAAAATACACACACCTGCCATCAGACCATTTGACAATGCGCGCATTGCTCTCTCGTGTTTCATTTCCTTCCTCGTCTCTTTTGACTCTCCACCTAATTGTATTCTCCACCTGACAGAAGGGAATAAATTCAGATCTCTCAAAAACCAAAATCAGTCACTTTCACATGACAACTACACACACAATCAAAGTTACCAATATACCTTTAGTTTGAGCCTGGTCCGTCCCTCTTCATCCAGCATTTCTTCATCTTCAAATTCATCTTCATAATACTGAGGATCAAAGGGTCTAGAAAGATTTGATAAATATCAAAATACATATATCTTTATGTTATACAGACTTCTATGGGCATCAAGACCCAACATACCTACAAAAACAATTGTCTGCAATTCTCCTTCTCACTAGCTGAACAGTGTTCATAGATAGTAATGTCTATTCAACATGTCCTCATCCCTTTTCCATCTTCCTTTTTTAGAATTGTGGATTTTTTGCCCCTGCATTTTAAAAGAACTTAGGAGCTAACCAAAAATAATTTGTGATCATATTATATTTACAAAGTGCAAGTTCTGACCTGGGCTCCACAGACAAAAAGTTAGGCAACTTGACAAAATAAAGGTCAGATCCCAAGTCTGTGCTGACTTTTGGGATCTCTACTTCAATACGAGTTTCAGGTGCAGGCTCTTCTTCTGCTTGCTCTCCCTCCATCCCATCCTCTATATCCTGAGCACACACAAAAAGAGAACATTTGAAAAAACACTGCATGATTCAGTGACCCATGATAATAGGGATAAGCTCAGAGAGGCTTAGTGAGAGGCTGTGAGAAAAAGTGATTTGGGAAAAGGACTCTGCACAATTAAAGATTCAGGAAAGTGATAAAGGTAGGCACAGACCAGGGGCTGTCCTGGGGTTAGAGGCTTCTCAGCATCACTGTCTGAAGAGATGTCATCAGCCTCTCCAAACAAGTCGTCTGCTGCCGTCTTCTTTGCTGTGGAACAGTATTGACGAGATTTAAACTATAGATACAACTATCGACTAACAAGGTTTGGTTTGCAATGAATACATTTCTTTTCTGAGACATGTCTTACTTTTCTTTGTTCCAATATCACTGTCTGAATCAGAATCAGAGGTAGCTTTAGCTTTGGTTTTCTGTCTGACAAAATCATCTTCACTATCACTGCCCTTTGCAGACTCTGAAAAACAAAATCACATGTGATAGAACAGTAATTTCCATATGACAACATGGTATCGTGAAAATACAAAATGTCCAAAATATAAATAATCTTATATTAATCTCAGAACTCAGAAGTTTTAAGACTAATCTCGGCCCTTGGGATAGTTTTCCCATATGGCCCTAATCCTCTTCCATGAACTCAAATGTACCAAGATTAAGACAGAAGACTGGCTCACAAACCAGTTCACACACAACATCTCTTCTGTCTTTAATCAAAAATCCTGAGAGTACCTGACTTCCCGTTTCTCTGCCCCTCGTCATCAGAGTTCTCTCTTTCTTCATCAGAGTAATGACGTTTCTCCTCCTCATCCTCTGACTGGTCACTCTTAGCACCTCCTTCCCACTTCTCATCATCGGACTGGTTCTCCCTGCCAGAAGCTTCACCATCAGAGTGAGGGGTGTCTGCCCCTGACTGTGGAGTCCCAGGATCACTGTGCACACTAACAAATTAGAAGAAATGTATCAGTAAATTAATAATCTGGTTCTCTGTCAATAAAGCAAATGGTCTCAAAATAACGTTACAGGTTAGACTGCTGCTTTGCTTTCTGTCTTCAAAGATGTAGAAATGCATGTGAATTTGAACGCGCCCACTGGCAATCAGATCAGATTAACAACTGAAGAGAAGATCCTTGATAATTTTTACTGTTGATATTAAGAAATTTTGTCATTATACAAAAATCTGAAATCTGTGAACATTGGGGATATTCGTGGTTAGTTAGCACATGACTTATTTGCGTTGTAGTTGTTATTTACATACTTTTCTGTTTTTGCTGTGACATAACAGAAGTAGTCTGAAGTTTTCTCAAGGCTTAGATATATTTCTTTGTGTTTAATTGTGTTTGAAAAGGAAGGGCGCAGTGGAGTGAAACATTGAGGCACGTCCAGTGTGTTTTGTTGTACCTTCTGTCTGAACGGATGCTGCCCCTCTCAGAGTGAGGGCTCCCTGCTCCAGACATCCCACTGCCTGCCAGGCTTCCTGCATCTGATCGGTGTCCTCCGTCATCCTCGTCTTCATCTTCATCTCGATGGCCGCCCTCTGAGCCACTGTGCTGCTCTGCATCAGACTGATCGATGTCCCCCTGGTCTGAGTGCATGCTAGCATCCGACTGGTTCCCTGACCGTTCAGACTGGTTGTCGCTGCCGCTGTGTTGACTGTGTTGATCGTCCTCACTGTCATCTCCAAAGAGCTCCTATTAAGGTGAAGGTCAGAAGGACAGTTTGCCTTTACCTGAAGTACAGATTGCCATCATTACTGTACACTGCCCACCTCCCTCCCACTCTGCAACTACAGACATGAGTCAATTTGAGGGGAGTATATGATGTTTGCAAGTTTCTCTGTCTGTGTTTCAAGCAGGTGCAGGCTTATCCCTGGGGAAGAAAGGTAAGGTTAACATACTGCTGATACTTGAGAGGCTGTTAAACATTCATAAATTGACTTTAAATGATGAAATACATTTTTTAATGCAAGAGTCCACCCGATCAATTACAGTATTCTTTTCAATAAAGGTTGACCTTCAAAGCAGGTCAGCAGAATCCCATTAAATGTACAGTCAACACTGTTACTTACATGATGATATCTAAGTATATCTGTTATTTAACCCATTTTAAATGGACCAATATACTTTTTTTAACCTTTTATTCTAATTGTTTTGCGATGCATGCTGCATATAGTTGATTTCAGAACTGACTTTTATAGTTTGAACAATTTACCCAGTCAAACCTAAGCTCAAAATGTTCCTTCGATATCAAGGTACGTCTTGAGTATCCAAGCCAACGTGTTTTGACGAGATTGTTTGCCGGTGAGGATTTTATTTCTCTGTGCGACAAACATGAAATCCAGACAAATGAAAATAAGAATAAAGGACAGAAATGTTCACTCATTTTTTGCCTGTACCCTTAAATTTCTAGTTCAAGCATAATCTGCAATGACCCAAACCGACTTACCTACTGCTGAAATAAATCATTCTCAGAAAGCAGACCGAGCATGCTTATTTGCTGTCTGCTCCTTTCCTGCAACCTAGATCCACAGGTTGTGAAACACAGGTACACACCTTATTCATACTGGGTTTACCCTCCTCTTGGCCTTCATCGTCATCATCATCATCTCGTTCTCGCTCACTGTCGCTGCCGCTGCCCGAGGCGTTGCTGGCGGATCTGGGTCTCTCCTGCTCTGAGTCTGACCCGGAGCCAGAGCCAGACTCTGAAACAACACAAGGAGTGTATTCACGTCAGGATATTTTTGTTAAGGGACACCTGGTTTCACCTGCCTGTCTGACATAGCCCTCCACTGTGATTTTCCATGTAGCCCCTGAAATAAACAGAATAGCTGCAAATTACAGAATACAGGATTTTACAGATCAACCTCGTTTTGGTATAGCCAGATGATTTTACTGGTCTTTAGTCAGCTAAAGAGGACATGTGCCCAGGTTATTTCAATTAACACTTATTAACTATGTAATAAAACATGTTGGTGATTGGTGCACTGGTTGGTCAGTAAAGTTAAAATTAATAAACAAAATAAAATAAATTAATATAATATATTAATAAAATAAAACACAATTAAGCATATTGATCGTTGTTTTTATTTCAAAATGTCCATTGTCAGATGCAATAAAGACTAAGGCTCTACTGTTAGTTTATTGGGATGGTAATAGAAAACGAATTGAAGCTCGGCACACACAGTTTTAATTAGCGTGTTACTGGTAGCTAAACGAAAATAAAAGGTGAAATAAATGCAGCTACTGCCAAAGCTTTCCTGTCAGAAAACATCCTGAATTTATCGTTTATCTACGGATTTAATGCACAGACACGGATCAGTGTAAGTTAACGATCAGGATCCACTTCCGAGCAGCGCTCGGGCAAAGCTAATCTCTGCCTTGCATCAGGAAAAACGGGGTAGCGCTAATATGCGGACATCATGAATAAATACTGATTTTTATCGGTGGGGACGCACTTTACCTCGTTGATCATTGTCGCTGTCCCCATCACTGCCGAACAATTCATCCATATCCGCCATTTCTTCCAAAAACTCTGGCAAAATGTGACCCACAGGAAAGAAACCACCGCCGGCGTTTGAGGAAAGGTTTTGCTTCCGAGGTCAGGCTGAGGCTGGCGAGCTGGTGTAATGAGTTGTGTCTGCCACAAGGGGGCGGTACATGCTGTGGTAAACTCAGGGTCTCTGGGCCTGCAGGTACAGACACGTGATAGTTTAAAAGCTGTAGTGGTGGGATCAGGTGTTATCCTGTCATGGTTTGGGTCCACTTATTCTTTTGCTTATCCCTTTCTATCCTGACAGTCTCTTCCAGGACGACACTGACCTCTTCCACAGGGCAGGAAGGGGCCACTGAAAGGTTTGATTAGTACGAAAATGATGTGAATCACATTATGTGGCCTTTGCAGTCATCCAGTCTCAACCCTACTAACTACCCATGGGAGATTTTGGACTGATGTGTTGGACAGACCTATAGTATTGACTTATGGGCGAAGGATAAAAACTGTAGAGGAACTTTACAGGGGCCTAGCAACAAAGTTTGACTTGGCCATCACTGCAGTAAATGACGTGCTGGCACATGTATGACATGTTTGTGTGTGTAAGTACTCAGCAGTGAATAGATTGGGGCTCATAGTAGGAAGATTACAGCAAATCTTGTTGTGATGCTATAAGAGATTATAGAAAAACATCATTTATGAAAACAGAACCAAAGACAGGCTTTCAAAAATAACATTTCTAACACGAATATTACACTGCTGCTTTATTTAAGTCATGCACATTGAAGCTACTGGAGATTTACTGGAGTTGTCTTCCTGGCTTGTTATATTCATAATTAGTTCCATTGGTCAGGTCATGCCAGCATTGTTTTGAGACATCTGTCTGGAGATATAACCTTAGTGATTAAATGATGTGTCACTTGGCAGCTGCTGAAAGACTGAATCTAATTTTCCTAAATCCCTAGAAGGCCAAAAACCATGAAGGTCTATAACATGTTTGCCATGTTTCATGACTCTTGAATCACCTGACACCCCAACACAAACCCAGCATCTGATGGTCATCTTTCCGATAAGGTCCATGCCTCAAAACTGATGTTAAAAATACTTTATTCTAGATCTATGGTGCTTATTAGAAATGGGAAATAAAACTGAGATCAGGAGATATCAGAAATACTGACATATACTGATAATTGCAACTTCTCCAGCATTACTAATGTTCATCTAATTTTAGTTCACCTTAAAGCATGTTCCAGTACTAATATCTTTTCCCAAAGGTTCTGTCATAGTGTGTGAATGGAGAGGGGACATGGAATCTACATCCACTATTGTATATCACAAAACTGCCTCAATGGACCTCTGTACAGTATATGACACCTTCTGTCCTCAGACCCCTCAGAGCTCACAATGTGTGTATTGTGCGTGTATTTCTATGAAGAAGGGAGAAACAAGACAAAGACACAGAAATATTTTTGTTCTACATGTGAAAAGGAGATTAGGTGAAAGGTTTGGGTGCAGCCAGAGACACAAGACTGAACAATATGTGCATGTGTCTGAGGCTTCTCCTCAGGTTTCATTCCAAACACTTGTAGAAAATTTATTATTACACTTACAATAACAATAGGCTCCAGCAGATCCCCGTGACCCTGATCCAGGAAAAAGCGGGTATAGAAAATGGATGGATGGATGGACTTACAATATGTGTGTGTGTGTGTGTGTGCGTGCGTGTGTGTGTGTGTGTGTGTGTGTGTGTGCACGTAGTATTACTCACACTGTGGGAACCAAAACCAGCTTACACTTATTACACTTATTATTAATTATAAATTTGAAAATATTGTAAATATATTATTTCTATGTATGTTTATTTTTATTTTTTACCTACTGTATGCATATATATTGTTGCCTACAAGGACACTGAGAGCCATTGTACTGTGTCAGATTCTTGCATGCGCAACATACTTCACAATAAAACTGATTTTGATTTTATAGTTAGTCTTCAAAAGTGAATGTAAGTCAGTGTAAATGAAAACACACTTACCCCAAATCAGCTATCTCTTGTAATAGTGTAGTAGTGAGCAGTTAAACAAATAAAAAAGCTTATTATTCATCTTTGATGATGGTAGTTGCTCAGTTATCATGGTGTCATGAATCTCTCTGTTGTATGCAAAAGTTTGCACACCCCTAGGCAAATGACATATTTTGTTGATTGTAAAGTAAATACACACATTCTGGTTTTGGGGGAGCCTGTGGCACCGGAAAAACTGCACAGAAGGAAGAATGGATTTCACTAAATGTCAGAAAATTGTAGGTGCAAATGTCATGCAGTTAGTGAAGAAACTAAGGAAAGGAAAGGAGTATCATTTCTGCAATTGGCCAATGATCTAAAGCTTACCACTAAATGGAAATAAAATACTTAGATCACAGTCCACAACTTGAACCTCGCTGACAATTTTTGGATAGATTTTAAACATGCTGTGTGTGCAGGGCAGCCTATAATATCATAGATCTTAAAGTGATTTAAGGATTATAAATAGATCTTGGTTACAAGAAGTGTTTGCAGGCCGTGGTATCTGCTAAATGAGTGGTTACTACCGTTAGTAGGGTTCCTCAAACTTATTTATTTATTTATAATGGTTCAACATTTGAAGAAAAGCTCATATGTAATATATTAATTTATGAAGTTGTCAAAAGGTGGTCCAATGCCTCGTCTTAGACATTGTTATTTTACGATCTGTTCTTTCATCTCATTTGTTGTAAAAATGGGCGGGCTGAACTACACCATTGGGTCAGGGCTGGGAGACTCTCTGTCTATTGGTTGACTCAGACGTCAATCAGAGAGTGGTCTGTTTCTCTCTTCCTGTGTTACCGCCCTTGGGCTGGGAGAGAAATCAGCCAGTGAAGACATCGCTTTTAGTGGGGACGGCTGCTGTAATTTGGAGGTCTACTAACAAAGTCCCATCAGCGTCAGGTAAGAAAGTAGGTAGCTCGTTTGTTTTGGAGTCAGCTCGTTAACTGAGTGAACCTGCTAGCTGTAGTTTGGCTAGTTTAGCTAACTGGTTAGCAGCTAACACCCTAGTTAGCTGCTAGCTGCGTCTGATCGGCTCCCTCTCATGGTGCAATGCATCTGACGAAAGTGGCCAAAGTGTGTGTCTTATGCACCGCTTGGTCTGGCTTTAATCGTCTGCGTCGCCCTTTGCTTGGCCATAATAGTTTAATAACGACAGGTATTAGCCTGTCAGCGTGATAGTCATAAACGGGTTAGCCGCCTGGCGTCCGTAGCCGCTATGTCTACAAGAGATGGATGAGTATTTCAGTCAAGACGAATAAATGATGAATTAACCTAATTTTGTTTATGAGATTAGTGCTAAGAGGTGATGGTTCATTATAGTAATCATTCAGTAATCTCTAATGGTTTTTTAGCTTTCGGTTCTTGTAATCTGTGTAGGCACAACATATGACTAATTTCACTCTAGCTGCCCATCCCTGTCAGCCTGACAATGCGTTTACACACAGGGCAGGAGTACCCTGAGTGTGCTGGACTAGTGTAGGAATTTCATTATATTTAGGACATGACTTTGGTGGATCCCATATACCAGTGTGGACGGTGAAATTAGGGCTGGGCTGCAGCAGCAGTATTATTTCCCAGTTAGGTCATTACAGCTTTGTCAGTGGTTCTTGTTCAGGTTTGTGTCTGTCTACACAGTGGTGGGGTGACCAGTAGGGTTCAAAGGTCAGTGAAGGGTACGGTCCAAGTCTTGAGAAGGACGTCTGCTTATGGAAGTGTGGTTTTTCCCCGTAAGCCTAAGGGCAGGTGTCCTTCCTGAAGTTGTAAATCAGGTATTGTGACTGGGTGGAATGTGTATTCACTGTTCACATGGCATTTTTAGTAATACTGCCTATTGGAGCACGTTCTGCAGTACTGTGTTACTGATAAACAGGCTCATCAGACAGAGTTTGTTTAACCTGCATACTTTTGAGTGGGGAGTGAAGCCTGACTATGAGTGCCTAGTTTCACCCTTGCTGCAATGCGGTTACAATCGTGACTAGTGACTGTCTTTACAACCTTTCTTCAACCTGTATTACTCATTCTCCAGCTGTTGCAAGGCCTTGCTGAGCTGACAGGCGGGGCACTCCTTGAAATCGGTTCTCATTATATAATAATGGAGTCTGTGGCTAGAACAGAAACAAATTATGTGTTTGTGTTTGAGAAACACGCCGCTTGTTGCCACTTCCGTACAAGAGTGGGAGGGACCAAACTATTTCATTGAATGAACAACATGAATTTTATTAATTGTTAACAATGGGTCTAATGGCCATGCAATAGTCAAGAACATTATATTCTCCTGACATCTACATCTTCTTTCTGTTTTCAGTCCTTAATATATTGCAGTGAATATATCTGTTCCAGCCTCTGTTGCTGCCTCCTTCCATCTGTTTTCTATCATTTCTGACACTTCCAGGCACCTCAGGAGACCATAACACAAAAAGGATAAAGAAAAACTAAGTAACAACAGGCTGGAGAGACAGAAGGGTAGAGAGTAAAACTGGAGGAGAGTAGGTGGGAGGAGGAAGTGCACAGTCTTGTCCCATGGGCAACAGAGCTGGGTCATTCTAACTATAGTCTTGTGCTTTGTTGGGGCGTTGTTCTGTAATAATGTAATAACCAGTCAGGGCTTCCTGTTCATCTGTGAGCTCTAAATTACTGCTCCTACAGCTTCTACAGAGATCTAAACTCATAAGGCAACCATGATATTGATTGCAAGTGATACTTGACAGAGATACACTTACAGTGTTCTTTTAGCTGCCAAGGCTTATATAATACACATGAGAACAATCTGGGATGATACTTAATGGCCCAAATAATCTTACTCTTGTCTTTCAGCATCACTTTGTGAAAGAAGATGGAGCCTCATCATTGGATTTGAAACCTGTTCAAACATTTCATGTGAACATGTAGTTAAGCTTTATTGGAGGTAGTGAAGACAAAGATAGAAATGGATATATTTCATTTCACTCTCCCTTTTTTAATCCTTAAGCCCTAAAAGAATGTGGTCAGTATTCTGTCTATGAAAGAAACCTAACACTGGCCATAGTGTAGCTTTGTCTGTTGGTTTTATTCTGATCTATTAGTCAAATATTTAGTCAGACAACCAGAGTAGCCAGCATTAAAAACAAGTCTTTTGCATGATCTCAAAAATGTATGCTTGCACTTTTTTCTCTTATGCACACTGACAGTATATTAGTTGGTTTGGTTTAAATGTGATCATGCCTATTCTAGACTTGCTTAAATCAATATTATCTCCTTATGTTAACATGTGGGGAAAATTTAATTCGTTTTTTTTTTTTTTTTTTTTTTTATTTGTCTCGTGGTGGTTAAGATCTAGAGAACTTAGACACAGTGGTACTTCCCATGCCCAGCGAAGATGCTCACAAGCTGGGTACAAGCGGCTTGACGTCCCAATCCTCTGGTGGTGGTGGTGGTGGTGATGAAGATCCAGAGAACCTAGACCAAGGGTTGGCAACCTTAAACACTCAAAGAGCCATTTTCCACAGAAAAGAATATACCGGGAGGCGCAAAACCCTTTTGAAATATAAAATAAAATAACACAGGATGAAATGTTTTCATTGTCTTTCGGGTGAAATTCAGTAGTTTTATTTGTTCTAGTAGTATGCCTGAATGTACAGGTCAGTGCAGGAAAGCTCAAAGTTAGTGTGGTGTGCAGGCAGGTTTGCAGTATTATTGGCTTTATTCCATCTGTTGTCTTGAAGGATTAGCAGAGAGAAGGAGAAAGGAAGCAGTCAGAAAGGATGATTGGCCTTAAAGTGTCCCCACCTTGGCCGGAGCCCACCCATAGGCTTCATTATCCATGTCTGCACACTCCATGAATTTTCTGTATGCACCATCAAATGTACTGTGCTGCCCTTAAACAGGGGCTGCTGGATTATGTTTTATAATTATATATGTAACTTAAGTGGAAAGTGTTTTTCAGAAAAGAAGATCATATGGTGGTACTTTGAGCTGATTGTGTCATAAAAACTTCACATATGTTGATGGTGTCGTGCATGTGCGTGACATGTACTTACCCCATTCTGGTGCATGCTTTTTCCAGATACTGGCCAGAAATGTCATCACTTCATTGCCCTCTGCACATCTTAGAGTTTCTGTAGGTATTTTAACCAAAATTGGGAACATTTGGTCATAAATCATGCTTGATATTATGAAAGACCAATCTTTGTGTATACTGACGTCTTTTATGCTGCCAAAGAGTTGACTTATGTGAATGTAAATGAAGTGGCAGATCTGCAGGATCCATATATTTTTTGTGTCCCTGGACATCATCTTCTTTTCCTTTTGGCTGCTCCCTTCATTCCTTCCACAAGGAATCATCTGCCTCCATTTAACCCTATCCTCTGTATCCTCCACACCCACACCAACTATCCTCGTGTCTCTGGACCTATTACTAGTTATTATAAAAGATCAATAAAAGACACAAAGACTGTAATAACATCAAAAAATACAATCCCTTGTGCTGTGTCATGGATGCAGGACAGATGATGTCTGTTTTATTTACATTGTTTTACAGTCTGTCATTTATATTTGGGCTACATTTTAATGTCTGTGTGTCCTGTTTCTGCACCTTACTAGTTTACCGAAGTCAGCTTAGCTTCACTGAAGGACTCACCTCCTTCCTACCAGTTATCTGCAGTAGTATTGTGCAGGAGCTGTGTACTCGACATTACTGTACTGATTTGAATAAACAGCTGTACAGTGGAACGTTGGTTTGTGGTTATTATTGTAGACCATTATATTCATACACTTTGATTAAAGTCATCAATGTTGACATTTTAGACCAGGCGCATGTGCTGGCACTCCGTCTTGTGAATGCCCCTTCTATGTAGTTACTGAGGTCTAATGGATGAGGTGAAGCAAATGATTAGTCCAGGACAGAGCCTGGCTTATGGAGACAAGGAAGTAAATACTATAAGAGACACACAGTGTCAGACTTTTTAGGGAATTCCTCTGAACTGGGGAGATCACTTAGGCAGCACTGGGGAAATGGCACTAAATGTTAAAAGAATTCTTGGCTAAACCAAAGGCTTGAAACACAGGGTATTTTTTTCCTTAGAGGTGGTGCTGTATTTTATTGTTGACATGAATGAGTTGGGTTGGAGTATTCTACTTTAGTCTCCTGGCTCAGTTACCTTCAAAGTATTACTGCAGTTAAGTACCTATTCTGTGTATACAGAAACACTTCCTTATTGCCATAGTATAGCATGAACCAGATTTTGGGAAAGTTGAAGCATGTGTACAGTCTGTTGTGTGTGTGAGTAACTGGGACTGGGACCATCTGTGGAGTCCTTCAGGGATCTGGTAGTCATGAGGTCATGATTGTTCGGACCATGGCGTGGGAGAAGGAAAGTGGAGGCCTCTTCATTTTGTTTGACAGGGTACGCACTCACTCCCCAACTCATTCGCTTATCTGAGCTTTATTTAATCTCAGCTGCTATGCTTTTATGCTGTCTGTTTACAGTTTACTCTGGTATTTCCTGCCACTGTTCTATAACAAGGCTCTACCACAGGCTGTGAAACATATGTACATGCATCCATCAGATTAAATTTATTTTGTTTTATCTTTAGGCTGGTAAATTTGCACAAAGTTGGAATTTGCAAAGGGTTGTCAGTTATCGTCATGGGAGTGGTCAGATGATTTGTGCCTGAAAAAACTCTTTCATTGTTCCAGTGTTGCATCATTGCATGGCCTCATTGTCCGACCCAGCTGTGATTAACTGTTGTTTCACAGGGCTGAGTTCAACAGTGTTTGTTTCAGTACACAAGATATAATTTCATTAAATTGCTTTAAATTGTTCTGCCCTGTCATCATGAATGTTTATTTGTGTGTGTTTGTGCTCTTGAATGTCTTCAGGTAGCCTCTTCCTGGATCAGTAACGCCCCAGAGAAAGAACACTGTGGCTGTTGTCTGTTGTTCAGTATTGCTTGGCAAGCTATAGCCAACACCATGGCGTTGTCATACAAGAAAGACCTGGACAAGTACAAGGATCTCGATGAGGATGAAATCCTCAACAAACTGTCTGCAGAGGAACTTAAACAGCTGGAGACAGCCCTCGAGGAGATGGACCCTGAGGTGAGGCTGCAGTGATGTTGGAGGAGCTCCAGGGTTCTTTAGTGAGGGATTTATTGCGAAATGGAAAAAAAACTTAATGCATTTTATCCACTTCTAACAATACTTACATTTTTTGCAATTGTAATTTATTTTCTCAACGAAGGGACACAAATACAGTCTTCCAATTTTTGACAAAAATCACACCTAATTCTACGTGGTACCAGTCTAGTGAATCATTGCAAGACATGAGACCAATCACCAATCACAAAGCAGAGTTTGTGTATTTGGTTTCAATAGCTGCAATGTGCAATGGCTGCCTAGACAAACTTTTCTAAATGTTCACACATCCTCATTCACCTCCCCCAACTTTTCACTCACCTACAATAAACAGTCTATTATTAAGCGGTGAGGTTTTTATAAGTTAAACTGGCTTATAGGATATTTATATTCTCTTTCAAGGAGCTTGTATCTCATGTCTGTTTTCGCTTTGACTATGAAGCTCCTACATCTGTCCTAGATGCCAATTACCATGTCCACCTGAAGATGCATGGAATATACTGGCATTTACTTGGAGCAGCATATGTGACAGAAATTTGTAAACAGACCAAATATTTAGTTTGGAGTAGGCAGTATTTTCAGCCACTACTGAAAATTGTCTCTTTGTATTTGTTTTAATGCATGATCCTACTTTAGTAGATTTTTTTTTTTTTTTTAAGAGTATAGATACAATTACAGCTTTAACATTTAACATTCACCAATGTACTCATTGAAGACTCCGTGTCTACTGAGAATACTGAACTCTTCATTCATTGTCTGCCCTCCTCAGAATGCTCTTCTCCCAGCGGGTTTACGTCAGAAGGACCAGACAGCTAAGAAAGCGACGGGAACATTCGACAGGGAGCGCCTCCTCAAATACCTGGAGAAGGAAGCCATGGAGTACAAGGACAGAGAGGATGTAGTGCCCTTCACTGGGGAGAAGAAAGGTGTGCATTTTCCTTCATCTGTCCATGATACATGATACAGCAATGGAGTCACTTGAATATTATATTTAAATTTTATTC
This sequence comes from Mastacembelus armatus, assembly GCF_900324485.2. Taxonomy (NCBI): domain Eukaryota; kingdom Metazoa; phylum Chordata; class Actinopteri; order Synbranchiformes; family Mastacembelidae; genus Mastacembelus; species Mastacembelus armatus. The sequence goes on along the minus strand of NC_046635.1, from coordinate 5,054,426 downwards.
TCATTTCCTTTAGTGTGGCCAAATTTTGACTGGTAGTGTGTCAATACCCAGCTGTCATTAACAACATCACAGGATAGTATTGTATTTGTCAGTAGATGGAGAACCAAGGTGTGTATCAGTAGCACAGCTGTAATCCTTGCCCTGATATTTTTGCAGGTAGCTGCACTTATGCAGCATACAGCGGAGTGGGGGTGGTGTGTTTGTACCAGGGGATAGGAGGTAGGGAGAAGGGAGTAGGGTGTCAAATGAGGGCTAAATGTCTGTTGATTTATTGATGGTAGTTGGTAGATTTATTTTTGTTATTGTTTCAGTTTCTGGAGATTCATAAAGGTTGAGTTGATATGCCTGTGACTGAGGCTTAGGCTTTTTTTTTTTTTTTTTGTCAGAAGACTATGCAAACATCTTATTTGACTGGGAGTGATTTCTGAAGGTGACATAGTCTTTAGAAGTAACTGTGTTCATAGTACTGGAATAGACAAAGTGAAAAGATATGAGGCATTGAGATTGAGCATTACAATAGTGTATGTTGTCATGTAGTTTTCTGTCCAAAGGGGAATAAAATTGCCAGAAGACAACACCCACTGTCCACTCCAGATGGGATTTATGTTGCGGTTCAAAACGGACCTGACCTTATAAAGAGAAAGTTCTGTTGAAATATGTTTTCAGACATAAGATAGCCTTTCTAGAAGAGACAAAATGGAGATGTTTTATGTTATGGCTTAACAACAAAAATTGGAAAGTCGGCAGAGCAGAAACATTACTGGGTAGGAATTGTTGTCCAGAGGAATTCCTTTTGTCAGGATCTCCAAAGATCCGAATGCTCTTACGTCACTGGAGAGGAAATATGGAACTGACATCTTTCCACTGACCTAGCTCTGGCCTGTTAGAAATTATACTCGCTGTGTATGTGTGTCTGTGTGTACTAGTATAGCTACCTTTGTGAGTACCATTTTTTGTCTGTGTCTGTGTGTGTGTATGTGGCCTGTTACAACATGGAAACTCAAACCACTCTGGTGGTTCTGTGGAATGTAGTTGTTCTCTCCTGTTGTTGTACTGACCCCCCGCTGATAAATAATGTCTCCTTTTGATAAGAGACATAAAATGCCATAGCAACCACTGCATCCCTTTAACTTGCCAAATGTCATTCAATTCTTTCTTTTACTTTTCTGTTGTTCTTGTGTTTATTTTTGATTTCCTGTAGCTTGTAATAAAGAAGGTTTGGCTATGTTTGTAGAAGAGGAAGTTGTCATGTTCAGTTGACGTTTTTACAGGCCGCAGTTGATTTAGTCATCCTGTGTCAGTGCAAAGGAATTACTTGTTACAGTAACTGAAGCATTGAAGACATGCTTCCATTGGAGTCTGAAAATAGTGTTTGTTGCGGTGCAGGGTGTGGCTGCAGCAGTGAAAACACACAAACACACAGCTCTGTACTACACAGCCACAGTGGTCAGGTTTCCTCAATCATTGCTTTCACAGTCAAAGCATTTAGGTGGCCATGTGGAAAAGGCGATAAATCAGTTACTTCAAACCTACCGCTCCAAATGTAGTGACAGTTCAGTCAAAAAGATTATCGTAGGTTATTACATCATATTGTTGTTGTTTTTTTCTTTACCTTGCCAAGTCAGTTTTTGTGTTCAGGAATAAATGCACAAACTCTTTTAGTAGCCAACAGTATATTGTAAACATCCATGGCTGTTTGCATACTAATTTGCTGGTTCGCCTGCCCCACTTTTAGTAGCTGTGTGTGAACTGTTTTCTTGTGCAAAGTGGGATTGTTACTATCATCTTAGGTAATCTCGTTTAACTGATTGTTTGTAGCCTGGTTTACAGGATGCTTTTTATTCTTTGCCTTTTCTTACATAGTATAAGCAATGTGTTCTCACATTTTGACACTGGAGATGTTCAAAATCAATCCTAAGGATTAGTACTGGGGCCAAACACTGCATATTTTAATGTATCAGACATTACTCTAATTTGTTTTGGCCACCTCCACCTGCTGGTGTTATGGTAACACACGGTGTTGTGTTTCTCTTATCTGGTGTATGATTAGGAATACCTGATCAGTATTGGCTTTATTGAGATTAATGTAAGCCTGATGTGTTTTACACCAGCTGTCACACAGGTGTCATAAACTGAGAGTACGATTTGAAGCATGACGTGGCTATAATATCTACAGTTTTACATTGAAAAACGAGAACTGTCCAGTAGCCAGTTGTATTGTCTGCATTATGTAGTGACAGAGCTATGTCTAATACTATCTATTTCATTCAACAACTAAAAAATAAATGCTTTACAAAATACAATGAGTGCACTCATCACATATTATAATCCACCACTAAGCTGAATTTGATTTATATTTGTTGCTGCTGTGAATGTTAAAATTTAGTTGTTACAATCATAAATGGTACAATGCTGTACTGAGTGGAAGTGAGCTACTTAATACAGATTTTAGTTTGTTTATTTTTTGTTAAAAAGCACACAAAAGAGCAGTTTTGCACTCAGTAAAAGTGTCATAAAAGGCTCTCGAAGTATTTTAGTTAAGTTTGTATGCGCTACTACTACTACTACTTCTTCTACTACCTATTAATAATTATCATAAACTTTACAAACAACTTTGACGCAGCGAATTGTTTTCCTTATGCATTAATGCTTAGCTATTTCACTGTCAAGTATATAGCCCAGTGGTTCTCAATCCTGCTCCTCAAGGAACCCTGCCCTGCTTGTTTTCCAACAATCTCTGCCCTTCAAACTTCTGGTTGGTTGAACACACCTGATCCTAATCAGCAGTGAGTAGGGCAGGGATATTTGGAAGACAAGCACAGCAGTGTTGAGGAACAGGATTTAGAACCACTCTATATATAAACGAATGATTTTAAAAATTTGAATGTACTTGACTGCGCAACTGGAAATAGGAAAACACAAGAATCGGATGGGGACATGGCAGATACTCACATGGATTGGGGGAGTAAAAGCAGGACATCTATACTGGCCCTGTCTTCTTTTTGCTTCAGAGGAGCTAAATGTCACTCCAGAGGGACTGGCGCAACATGCTGTCTAATGACTTTATTTACTTTTAACTGGGTTTCAGGAAGTGCCAGAGCCCCCATTAGGGACCAGTTTGAACAATTTGACTGGCTTGACTGACTTAGAGGGAGGGATATAGGGAGGGCCGGTTCTTGGGGTGTTTTTGTGTAAGGATACAGGCATGTATAGAGGCAGCGAATGGCACCCACTGGATGGCCTCTCCGTCCAGTGGGTGCCCTGCTTTCATGTATTCAAGTGTTTGTTGCCCTAGCACTGCGATTTAGATTAGGCACAGGTCATTGTTCCATGACTTCCTTCGCTCTTTCCGTTTCTTTGCTCACAGAGGTTACCATGGCAATACCATCGCTGTCAAGACAGTCTTGGTTGGACTGAGTTCAGCTAGTCTGGGGGAATGGTGTGTAAAATAACAGGAGGTCCACCAGTTCTGTTGTTCAGACATCACCTCCTTGTCAGAAACACTGCCATGATTATAAGCATTTGGCAGTCATGCAGTCTTATGACTGTGGCACAAGGCACAATAACTAACAGTAAACAGTTTTTAATAGAAATGGGAGATTGTGTAACACATCTTGTAACACCTTCACCAAGTCTGCATGAACGTGTTTCTACTCTGTGTTGTTATTTAAACATATTACCTGCCTGTTTTTACATTGCCTGAATCAACTCCTTTGAATTTAGGATTTGAATGAAATTCTCCTCTCCTTTCCACTGCTCTTCCATATTTTTCTCCACAGGTAAAGTATTTGTTCCTAAGCAGAAACCAATAGAAACACGCCAGGAGGAAGTCACAACGCTTGATCCAGAGTTAGAGGAAGCCCTGTCGAGTGCTACAGACACAGAACTATGTGATTTAGCCGGTAAGAATGAATAAATACTTTTCAGAAAGTTAAGATACAGTGTTGTCGATGTGCGATACTTTGTCTGCCTCAGCCCTGCCTCTGCTGGGACAGTAAAACACAGGCTCCTTTCTTTCCCATGGCTCTGTTCTTTACTGTGTGTGCTGATGGGGGAATAAAAGGGCTCACTGAGCAAAATAATGCCACATGTCTGCTATGGCCTGTAGGTTCTGAACCCTGGAAAACACAGTGATTCCTCAACAATGGCTTGCTTTTGTTTACAGCTATCCTGGGTGTTCACACGCTGGGCAGTAGTCAGACATATGATGGGACTGGAACTAAAGAGGGTTACAACAGTAAGTACAACCACAACGTTAAACTCTGTTAATTCAAAGGATCAGTAGCTTGACCTGTGTTTGTGTGTCTCCTAGATGTGATCAAAGGGGAGAAGATGAACCCAGTGTTTGATGAGCCTCCTAATCCAACTAATGTAGAGGAAACTCTGCAGAGGATAAAAAACAATGACAGCTCCTTAACAGATGTCAACCTCAACAACATTAAGGTACACAGAACCACAAGCTTTCAGTGTTTATATTTTCTTGTGTCTTCTGGGACCAGTGGCAGCATCTCTTTATTATTGGTTTTTCAGAACATTCCAATTCCCACGCTGAAGGATTTTGCTAAAGCCATGGAGAAGAACACACACGTCAAGAAGTTCAGTCTGGCAGCAACACGGAGCAACGACCCAATTGCCATGGTGAGTGGGACTGATTCATGGGCCTTAAATGCCTGTGTTGGTACCTGACACCCGCATATTTACATGTTTGCTTGATTTCTTTTTCTCCACCTTAGGCATTCGGTGAAATGCTTCGGGAGAACAAAGCATTGCAAAGTTTGAACTTGGAGTCAAACTTCATCACGGGGGCAGGGGTGCAGGCTTTGGTTGATGCATTGCGAGACAATGACACACTCACAGAGATCAAGATAGACAACCAGGTATCATCAGTCAGGGTCACTGTAGGTGATTACAGGGATCTTATAACTGAGGAAGTCTCTGCACTCTTTTAAACATAGTGGTTTCACACAGCCTCAAGTAGTAGAAGATATGCTCTTCAGTTGAAGAAAACTCCTACCAACACAAACCTCTGCCTGAGTTTCTGGTAGTGGAAAACAAGTTAAACCATATCTCTACAATCTGAATCTTAAAAGTTTTTTTTCTGCTATAATCAAAGATGAAGTTCTGGCTGATGTACAGATCATAACCTCTGTATATTCATGTGGATTTCAGAGGCAGCAGTTGGGTACTACCGTAGAGATGGAAATAGCTAAAATGTTGGAAGAGAACAACAGCATAGTGAAGTTTGGCTACCACTTCACCCAGCAAGGACCTCGCTCCAGAGCTGCTGCAGCTATCACCAAGAACAATGACCTGGGTATGACACACACACAACAATTTGAGATTTGTTTAAACTTGCAAAACCTGGATGACAGGTTGCCCATTTCATCACCCACCTTCCACCTGGTATTGTATGAGAGTGCATCATAATAAATTGTATTGACAAACCTACAGGGAAAGATCTCAGCAATCTGCCTGACTTTACAGTTGTCCATATGACATCAGTCCTTAGTGACGACCTCTGCTCTCTTATAGCCCCTCCTCCTGTCAGAGCCGCAGTAGCACAGGTCTGATGCATGGGTGTGGCTCCAGATGTTTTATTGCACCAGTGCTGACAGTATTTCCTTTCACAGTGCTTGAATGGAGCATTTACTGCATTAACAGTATGAAGAATAACAGTGTGATCTTACGCCTTTGAGAGTGACGACATCTCACTTCTTGTTTTGCTGATACACGCTCTTGAAACACGCAACCTTTGACCGCATAGTTCACTTAGTGTTTTTGTGGTACACTAACTGGCTTGTGAAGGGTGACTGTTAGTAGCATGTTTGATTTTGGTTAAATATTTTCTTTATAGTGTCAATCATTTGATTTTGGAAACGTCATTTTGGCTCTCTTTCACACTACTTGTTCTCTCTAGTCCGTAGGAAGCGAGTGGAAGGGGACCTGTAGGGACGGTACCCATCCTGTCTCCCAGCCAATCCTGTTGTTTCATCTCACCTTGTGGAATAATTTCAGCCAATGCCCTGGTCTCATCTCACTGTGTGGAAACTTTAGTCTTGTGCCAAACTGTGGGGCAAGGCGTGCTCAACCAGAACATACATCTGAGAAGAAGGGAAATAACTGGAATTGCCCTTTCGCATACACATGTTTATACTTTTATTATTATGTTGTTTCTGAAGGTGTAAATCTGGTTAGTTTTTAGTCATTTCATTTCAGCTGCTCCTTTATTGAGCCTTTATATATGTCCAGACTTTTTACTTGCTTTTTTCCTTTTATACTGTGCTATAATCATGTAAAATAAACATGAATATTACCAAGTAACAAAAACAGTGTCGTAAAATCAGTAACTAACATTGAGGAAACCTTGTGTCCTCTACCACGATAATTTTTTAATGAGGCCTAAGCTTCCAGTTGAAATACTGTACTGAACCTGCAGATTTTGACATTAGAACAATTGTAACAGCTCTGAAGTTGACACCTGCTTCTGCATGATTTGAAAGTCAGACCTAATCTGTTAGAACTCATCCTACTGGCAATACAGAACAGTTATAGCCGTATCAGCCTGCAAATCCTGATTTTGAAACTGGTTGTGGTAACTATCTGCTACCTTGTAAGAATCAGCAGCATGGTCCAGTGATTCTTTGCTCTAATGTAGCAGAGCAGGATACTGTTACACATGAGCAGAGTGGTTTGCAGGTGTTGCTTGTTGCAACTGCTTTGTATGCCAGTATGACTGTTGTGGTGGTGTGTGGAAGAACTTTCTTAGTGCTGGACTTATAAAATAGTGAACCTAAGAAAAGATGCTTGACTTGAAAGACATGTCCAAACTGTTGACTCAGCCCTTGATGTAGAGTACTGGTATATACTCTTTAGGCATCAGTACATAATGTTTTTACTTGCGTTACGGTTTCATTCTAACTAAAAATCTTTTGATATGGTTAAAATTCTAATGCTGGTTTTGACCACTTGTATATCTTAACATGAAATTATAATTTAGTCTTGATATTTTGGATCAAGAAAAACTGATTATGCTGTAAGAGGAACCTTTTACACTGAACAGACTTTGACCTGCTCTTACAAATGATGATGTAAATGTCTGCTCATCAAGATGGGTGTCTTGGGAAGCGTTAACCATGCCAAAGACTAACACATGCAGTGCTTACAATATCAATATTGGAAGAAGTTATTGGTTCAGGTTTTGGCTTTGTCAGCTACAGCCACTTCCTCACAGTACAGATCTGGGAAAGGACTCTAAATTAACGGTGATCTAGATATATATTCTTGGATCCTTGCTTGCCATTACATGTAGTTTTTTGCTTTTTATGGGCCATTTATAGGAAAATGTTTAGCAAGTAGTTCACTGAGATGCGAGGAAGAGTTGGCAAACAGTTTGTGTGAATCTCTCAGGTTGCTACTTGTGAAATGTTTTAAGTACATCTCAGAGAGTCGTGTGCAGATCTTAGATTTCACTTTTCTTTCAAACGCTTTCACTTGGCTCCCAGCAGCATCCCAGCAGTAGCACGTCATTTATTACATAGCAGATGAGACAACATGCTGTGTGTGCCTCAAACTGAGCTTATTTAGGTGCACTGAGATGGGAATAACAGGACGAATTCAGGAGATACTTGAAACTTGTATATACTGTTTAATAGGAACAATATGCTCGCATGAAGTCATCAGCTGTGAACGTCACATTTCCGTCGACCAAAAATGTTCTTTCATCTTAACAGCCTCACATTCCTAGACGAGATTTGGATGGATCAGTTCAGTACTTTGGGTTTAATGTCTGGATACTTCTTCCATGATCACATCTGCCAGTACTTTTTCTTCTTCAAACCTTTTACTTTACTGTGCTTTGCTGGTTAGCAGTCACTGGAAACTGCTTTTCATTTTCTTTAGCTTGGGCTTGTTAATAATATTCTGTAATTCATAATACTGTATGTATATTAACTGTAAAATGCCATCTCAAATTGAAAGTGCACATAGACACTGTGTATCATATGAATCTACACCACTCACTGCTGAGTTTTTTTTTACCTTAATTAAAAACCCAGGTATAGACTCAACAAAAGGAATATTTACTATTATAAATCCGTAAGACTGGTAAAACGCACTGCTGAATATAAGACGTCAACAATAAATGTTTTTACATATTCTGTCTACATGCCATTTGTTGTATTCTTTTAAATGAATCTTTAAAATTCTTTAATGCAGCAGATTATTCATCTTCTGGGAACTGTCAATGTACAAGTGTACATGGCAGCTCTTCTAGCTGTTGCTAAAACCACCTGAGAGTGGTGTCAGGGGGGAAGTGCATTGTTAAAGTCAGTAAAATTCAAATGTCAGGGGATCATGGTAGATACTGGGACGTATAAGTCTGGGCCAAAGTGGATGACACTAAGCTGGCAGACAGCCCAGCAGTGTCATCTTTAGGGCCATTCCACCAAGGCATGTTAAAAAATCCAACTGTAACTACTTACTAAAGTTTAAATGTAAAGGTTGTGGTAAATCTCAATTTCAAACAGTATTTAATGACTGACTGGCCTTTTGGTTTGGGTGTTACACTAGATGGTGGTGAGCACATGCACCCTTTAATCAGTTCCAGTTTTTTAGATTGTTTGAACATGCTTGAGAGATTACGTAATGTATATGACTCCATCCCTCTGTGGGTTTCCTGGGCCAGAGTGCTGTGGTGAGCTGCTGTCAGAGAATAGCCTTCACTAAATGGGGGGTGGGGGATGACTCAAGTCTTTCCACTGAAAGGAACAAGGTATATGTCATGTTTCTAAATTTTGTAATAATTTAAACCTGAATCTGACAGTAAAACATATGGTTCTGTGCTTATGTAAGTAAGTAGAACTGTTGCCTCAGACCATGACCATTAATAAGCATTGATCTTCTGCACAGAGGAGCTCCTAGTCCATGTCTTTATTTGACATTCAGAGAGCATGTTTTTAAGATCCTAGTATTAAAGGAATATGAAATGGTTGAAATTCTTTTTAGCACTTTGTTATGGACAATCTGAGTAGCTTTGATATTATTGCAGCTGCTGACGAGGAGGTTGAATTAGCTGCAGCCAAGCCAGCGATGCTGATCAGGATTAAATATCACTGGAGTGACTCCAGCTCCAGTGCTGACTTGCCTCCACTTCAAAAGAACTGACACAGAGAAAACAGAAGTTATTATATTTGGGCTTCAAATCCTCAGAAATATGTTATCAAACTATACAGGTAGTCTAAATGGTATAGTTTGTCCAGTACTATTGTGAGAAACCCTGGAGTTATTTTTTATTTTTTTACATAATTATCTGAGAACAAGTTAAGTCCCCTTGGCTTCATATCAATATTTTTCCTCAAACTGCTGTCCCTGTGCCAGTTTACTGTTTCTCTCTGTCTGCCACCTTTCACACATGGGCTTTGTTCTTAAACAGGTATGTTCAGCTGCAGTCCTGCTGTTGATTTCCCATGATAATTGAGTGTTGTAATAAGCCAGTCCAGCAGTTTCTATCATGACGTCATGTGCTTGGTAAACATAGGCTCACAGATTAAAAGGGAGAGAAAAGAATAGGAATGACACACATAGTGTACTATTTTCACAAAGGACTAAGGTGTAAGTCTGTCCCTCATTGAATAAAGTGAGCTACTGGTAATATGTTTATTTTAGAGGAAAGCAGGTGACGAACTGAACTTAAGCCCTTGTTTTAGGTAAAGAGGAAAAACAAAGCATCAGCAATATTCCGATTAAGCCACTGTGCTTCTATCAGATTTCAAAACCTGTTCATTTATGTGAGCATTTTTCCATAAGGCCTGCAAATTTAGAGCTTACATGTTGTCTGGATTGAAAAAAAGCAATAATGGTGTCTTTCTGTCTTGGTTATGTAATCACCCTGAATGAAAACTGTGACTTTTGCAAAGAATTAAGCAACATCTGTGAGTATGTGTTTTATCCAGTCCTTCTAAGCCTGAACTGTTTATGTGCATCTTTGGTCTGGTTATAAGGAAAAGCAGATAGCTCACTGTTTATATCTGATGTGATGATAGAGATATTGTTACTTCCTCAAAAATTGAGTTCAGAGGATGATAATGCACGAATAGCCCAAATGAATAAAAAGGACGTTCATGAGAAGGAAACCAGGGCAACACTGTAGTATCCATTTTCCATCCCTGTGTGATAAAAATAGAAAGTTAATCTAACACCTTCTGCCAAGTGAAACTGCAACTGCAATCCCTGCTGAGAGTGGACACATCATTTTCCTCTCTATGGCCATAATTGTAATAAAAACTTTACCCTCTGAGCTGCATATCTCTTTCTATATATATGTATTGATGTCTATACCAATCTTCCATTAGATAAAGGAATGGATGGATGTTCATCTGTTGGGTTGTTCAGTATTTTTGGATTAATAAAACTACATCAGCCCATTCCCTTCGTCCTTCTGAAGTGTGAGGACACTTTTAAATGAAGAAATATTATAGGTATATCCATACTATACCATAAAAATACAATTAGCATTTTTCTAAAGCACAGACAGTCAAATTTCACATCATGAATGTGCTTCATAACTTCACTTGTTATTAAATATCTCCATCTGGTGGTTGAAAATATTTGGGACTTGGCACAGTTGCAATACCAAAAAATGTCCAGTAAGGGTCAGAAAAAAGACTGAGACATTATTGTAGACGTTACTTAAAAGGATCCAGTAGGGGTCCTCATTATCCCAACATACAATTTATGTTGATGTATAAATTCCAGTTTATTGTAACCCTACACCACAGTGTAATTGATCTTTTGAACTGTTTATAATTGGACCAAATGTGCTCCCATTGTTTCACTTGGTCAACTGAGTTTTCCAAACATTAACACACTCTGAAGCATCACGATACTGTAAAACCTGAGGTCCTACAGGCTAAGCCAGACATGGCCTCCTCCTTGAAGATGATAAACTGATGCAGTAATTGCAATATCTACTTTTCCAAAACCTGTGGGTGCAGATGGATCAGGCGGTGGCTCAAGAGATTGTTGTCATAGTAACAGATAATTTCAGTGTTATTGCTTCCCCACCCTGCTTTCATCTTGCCTTTGTGTCGTCCTTTGTTTGTTTTTGCCTCTAAGAGGAAGAGACGGTGGGTGAATACAAGTGACATGAACCAATTTCACCAGAGATCAGTCTCTCCATGCAATCTCCAGCTGTTTTCACCTCCTGATCATGGAAGTCCATTAAGTTTTAAAAACTATGAAAATCTGATTAAAAAGTAGATCATTTTAGATATTTATTGTCTTTACCTTCACAAAAAAGCAATGATTTTTGATTCTTGTTAACACAAGCAGACCAGTATTCATGTGCACTGAATAAATCAAAACCAAAGATGTAGAGCAAATACAACCTTAATAATAAACTCATTTGCAGTTCAAGCTAAAAAGTGTCATCCCACATTGAAAACATCATGTATAATTAATGCAGGGAGCACCCTCCTCCTGAGTCCTCTTTGCATGCTTACATAAGTTTAATGACCTGATTTCCATTAGAAAATGCCACACCACAGCTACATATAACCAAGAGAGACAAAGTGAATAAATTATTCATTCAGAGATCATGAATCTACTTGTTGCTTCCTGGTGTTTGTTCCTCAGCTAATTAAATTTGGTGCAACCAGTGTTCTCTAATGTACCTCCTGCAGCCTTTGGGTTCCCAAATTAAGTTAAATTACAAATTAAATTCAATAAGACATTGTATGGCAATAAAATTTGCGCCACCTTTTATGAGTGAGTTTGGCTGCATCTTTTTAACACAATGATTCAAAAAAGTACAAAAAACTTCAGCAAATTTAACACCATGCTGGTTTCTGAATAATCATGAACCACACCAAGTGCGCAGATGACATGGACAGGAGGCAGTGAAAATTTCCACTAGACATCATCCAGTAATGAATACATAATGAGGAGCTCGGCCCTCACGACTTCACAAACTGGCTATCACACAACTTGATTAACTGGGATTTATCTTGTTCATTCTCAGCCCTTTATTTGTCCTTCGACATTTTCTAATATACAGGCCTGTTGCTCCCCAGTTTACTGTGAGTACTTACAAGCAGGGTGCAAGCTGATATCTTAAAAACAACAAAACCATTAATGAAAAGTGTCCATTCACTTTGTAATTAGCTTGATATAAAAAGTACTACCAGAATTAATCTACACATAAAAAAATGCTTGATTTTCTCTTTTTACTCTACCCACCTTACCTCAATGAAATGTTTCCTTTCCATTCTCAAAATAAAAGTCAATATTTTTTGTTACTTATATAATATCATTGCAGGGAGCACTGAAAATTTCATTTTAGTGAATAAACACTTCCTCATTTGGCAGACTTTATGACACTGACTCCCCAGCTTGGGAAGATCCCTCATATATATTTTTATAGCTTTACAATTTGGTGATAATCAGAAACATATTATTTTCCTGCATGGTTGGTCATGGGACTGTTTGCCAGACGCTATCATTCAACAGCACTGGCTCCAGATGTCACATGCAGTGTGGTCACAGAGACCTGCTTAATGTTTCCACTTAGTGTGAAAAGCTCTCTGCAGTTCTGCTGCCTTATATGCTACACAAGAAAAGTAAGTTAACATTTCACTGTAGCCATCTGATAAGGTCAATACAATTAACAGCAAGTAAGGTGATAACTAACATAACTCCTGGGCCAACTTTAGATAGTAATCAATAATTACTCTACTAACTCTATTATGCACAATTTCATTTCAGGTAAGCAAAATATACTGAAACAATAATGCCCTTACAATTATTGTCATTTTGGTCACCTCTGAAAGATGGAGCCTCATCATTATGTAATGTTGCCTTAATGTCAGTGTGGATTGTGACTTAGTAGTTTGTGCTGTATATTAACAAAGAAATGGGCAATTTATTAAATACATTTTCCTCACTGGTTTCTTCTGGGCCCTTGATGGTCTGGGGTCCAAGGGCAGTTGCTCACTTACTCTGCCTGATAATAGTGGCTGAATATGATATTAAATAATATGAATGTGTTTTAGAAACATTTGTAGTATGTAAGAATGATATTGGTAAAAGATGTGGGCCCCTTATTCTCATGTATCACTAAACGAGGTGACTTCAACAGCCTTTTTTTCCATAATGATTTGCACATGCACTGCACTGCCATATCTTTACAATGTCTGGGTTCTTGAAATGTAACAGATTAGGCTTATAGTTCAACCATCAATGTGCAAAAAAGATTTTTGTTCTGTGTTTCACACTAGAAGACTCTGTGTGCACCTAAAATCTTTAAGATATGTACCTGTAAGTAAGTTTGCATATTCTTATATTCTGGATTTTCAAATGAAGGCAGAGACACTGATGTAATTTTAGGAAATTTAAATCAACTGAATGAACTATGCAAGAATCATATATGACAGATTATAATTCAAAGCATGTTTTATGTGCAGTAGGTTGTTTTTAGGAAAACAGTGTTTGAATAAGATTTATTTTGAAAGTGTAACCGGAAATTGCATTATTGTCGTTCCCCTCCACGCACGGACGTTCTGTACGTTTTTACGTAAAGGATAGATGACAAAAGCGAGCTGTGAGGTGGTGGTCCCCAAAACATGTGTCCTCTCCTCGGGTTGACATGCTGAAAGTGACCGGGGATGGGAATCTCCCCGCCGCATGAATCAGCGATCTCCTCAGTTGCAGCGTCGCAGCGTTGAAGCTCACGGAGGTTAGAGGCCTCCTTGTTTCTCCGGAGAAGATGGCGGAGTTCTCGCCCGTCCTGCCGATGCGGGATGGAGGAGCACAGTTTGGCCAGCCCATCTTCCCTCGGTCCAGGTCTGGTTCCGAGTCAGAGAGCGAACTGTCCCAGAGCCTGGCCCGGACCAAGATCCGCTCTTACGGGAGCACAGCCAGCGTGACAGCCTCTCTGGGGGAGAGATACTTAGAGCACCGGGTCACAGACAGTGACACCCTGCAGGGAATCGCTCTGAAGTACGGCGTTACGGTAAGGCTGGCTCATCCCCGCAGCTGAGCTTCACCTTGGTAGGAGGAAGTGATCTGGGTTAATGCACTGACAGGCAGCCACAGCATCACTTCTGTTTTCTCTGTTAGGTGGACATCACGCTTTCTTCTGCGTCCACTGATCTGACCCTTTGTCTGTTAATGGACCAGTACAGTCTTCAGCCCAGAAATATCAGTGTTACCGTGGTGCCAGAGCTCTTTGGCATGTTATTGCAGCCCTTTAAGATAGCTTACTTACTAGAGGTGACGACAGTTGTGAGAGATGTTGAACTTTTTAAAATAAAGTCAATGGTGCAGAAAATCTCCTGTAGAAGGTACAGAATTTCCAGTCATGCTCCCACACACAGCTTTCATAGTCAAAGCTCTTCAGCCATGGTGGATTACTGACTGGTCAAAGTAGGCATGCTGCCCAGGTCAATGTTTGTGTCAGGTCGGTACATATACAGTGCATTCAGGAAGTATTCAGATCCCCTTGACTTTTTTCACTTTTGTACAGCCCTGACCAGTCTCCCAGTTCCTGCTGCTGAAACACACCCCCGATGTATTTGGCAGCTGATAAGAAGTGCCTGGTTTCCTCCAGACATAACGTTTAGAACTTAGGCCAAACAGTGTGGTTTCATCAGACCAGAAAATCTTGTTCCTCATAGTCTGAGAGTCCTTCAGGTGCTTTTTTGCAAACTTCACGTGGTTTTCATGTGTTTTGCACTGAGGAGAGACTTCTGTCCAGGCACTCCACCATGAAGCCCAGATCAGTGGAGGCTGCAGAGATGGTTGTCCTTCTGGAGCTTTGTGCTGCAAGGAGGCAATACCTCATGGCTTGATTCTTGCTCTGATACCATTGCCAGCTGTGAGGCCTTCTACAGAGAGGTGTCCACCTTTCCAAATCATGTCCAGTAAATTTAATTTACCACAGGTGGACTCTAGTCACGGTGCAGAAACATTGTGTAGATTAATGAGGAAAAAAAACAATTTAAACAGTTGTAGTATCAAGCTGCAACATAACAAAATTGAAAAGGTGAAGGGGGTCTGAATACTTTCTGAATGCACTATAATTTTTTTGGTTCACTACAGTATAATAGGTCCTATTATTAATATCATTATTATGAGGGCCCATTGGCCTTTTAAAGGAAATGTCCAAAAAAACCCTTTCATGGACAACACAATTGGAGGAAGAGCAAAAGAGGAATCATATAAAAGATGCTGTGTTTATATTATAAAGCATTAACAGTGCATAGAGTGTTATAAAATGACAAAACATATAGTGAGGTATTTTATGTTAGGCCAGTGACACAGGACAAAAACAGAAATGATAATGTTCATTGTCACAGAAACCCAGCTGTTAACACTGTCCTCTGTGCTGTCTCCCTATATGCCAGATGGAGCAAATCAAGAGAGCCAATAAGCTGTTCAGCAACGACTGCATCTTCTTGAGGAACAGCCTCAACATCCCAGTGGTGTCAGAGAAGTGCTCTATATTTAATGGACTGTCTCTGGAGTCTCCTGAAGGGGATGGTGAGGTTGACACACCATGTATTATGACACAAGAAGTTGAGGGATCATCACCACCTTCTTCCCCAGCCCCTGAAGACTCCAAACCCGTTCAGCCTCAGTCCCAACCAGAGGAGCTGTCAGCCAAAGACTTCTTACACAGACTAGACTTGCAAATTAAACAATCAAAGCAGGCTGCACGCAGGCTGAAAGAAGAAGTAAGGTAAGGTGCTGAAAACCCCCAAAGCCAGCTGCTGCTTCTTTTCTGTGTGTTGGTTATAGCAATTAGTTTCTTTTCTGAAAATACCTAGACCAGGTTTTCCCCATTGCTTCAGCCAGACCTGCTTGTGAAACCTCACGTGTGAGGATTAACTCTGAGAAATGATGTATACCTGTCAGCAGCAAACAGAGCTACTGTTAATTTACTATCTTAGCCTTTAGGTGTTTGCCGAAAATAGGGTCAATGTCAGCAGGAACAGAGACAAAATGCTGGGAAAGTGTTTTCACAGAAGGTCGATTGAAGAAATTAATCGGGGTGTTGCCAATCCGGTATGCCACTTTATGTAACAGTCAGGTATTTAGATGGATATTTGGCATCTGCTGAGGAGTGAGCTGGTAACTGATTTTTCCATTGGAGGCATGTAAGTGTTTTGCTCATACTGTTATGCTCTCACAGTGGATAGTGGTCCTCCTGTAGAAGCCAGTAGTTTCCTTCCTGTGGCTTTAGCGCAGCATTAAGCAGCTGTTTGGCAGCTGCACCCACATCAGCTGTTCATTGTTTATTTTTATCATTGCTGGTCTGAAATCATGTTTGAAAATTAGTATAAGGAGAAACTTTCTCATCACATTGATCTGCTAAAAGGTTCATTAGATATATCCCTATAATTCAGTTGCAGAATAGTACAGTTTAGGATTTTCAATGCATAGTGTAGAATAATACTTGTATTCAGCTACATGAAAGAGGAAATTTGGGGCAATAACTGTCTTTATTAGCATCAAAGTAAAAGGTCTTTACTGTTCTATTTTGGAAATATTCCTATTGTTAATGCTATCTTTTAGTATTGCAGTACCAAACCACAGACTGCACATCATTAGATACTGATTTGCTGGTGACTCTGAACTTGACTCTGAACTTGTGTTGTTTATTTTACAAAGGCACAAGGCTTGAGTAATTGTGCAAAACAGAGTTTATATTTTGTCTTTATATGTTTACCTACCAGCTGTACTTTGTGCGTCTGACTCCAGCCACATCTAAGGCAGGCTTGTGTTTCTGCAGTGTGTACAGACAAACAGAGGCTCACTCCTTTGTTTTTATACAGTTCCAGAGCAAACACAGGCTGCATGTCTGTTTGGCTTCCTCTCTAGGATGAAAGAAACCTCAAACCTATTAAGATTAACTATAGGGAATAGGTGAGTCTGATTCCCAGAATATTGTGATGGAAATTAGGAAGGTCTTTTAGCCTGAAAATGTGGCCTTATTATTCAGCAAACTGTACAATCCTGCAACTTGCATTTACATCTAAGAACATCCTTTGTACTGCTTACATTTTAGTAATAGTTTAATATTTTAATTTAAATTGCACCTTTTCAACCTACAGTTACAAAATTATGATAAAGGATAATAAAAAAGAAGAAATGGATCAATGGGTGATAAAAGAAGCACAGACACCTAAACACCTAGTAAGTGCCGTTATGCCAAATTAAAGGTTCAGTTTTGTGAAGCAGAATGAGTTCAAATTTACGTGTGAATGTTAAGTTAAACAGCCTTAGTGTAATAGAGGATAAACAAACATGTATTGTGATAAAATTCAATTTTCAAAAGTAATTTAAACCAAGGCATTAAGCAACAAGCAGGCCATTTTAAAACCTCAGCACCCTCAAATCAAACACTTTGGGGCCTCATAATACTGTAAACTGTACTGTACTGTAAAGTGCTTTTTTTTTTAAACCTTTGCCCTACACTGCATCCTTAAAAGAAAATCCATAACATTTTACTCTGTGAAGATATTTAGTTTTCCCAGTAATGGTCTCTTAAAAACCCAATTGCCCTGAGCACTTGATAATTCTTGATCCCTTCCTCTCTTCTCCCCTCTAATATGTAATCCACTATTTTATAGCAGCCACCTACTTTTACTGTTCTCTCACCTCTTATGCTGTAACGTCTTCTCTCTCTCTCTGTCTTGACTTTGACCATTTCTGGTTCTGTTCTCTAATTTATAGCAATTTGCTTCCAGTTGTGTGAACAGTCAGGACATGTACAATCGCTTTTGTGACAGCTTACATTTCTGATTGTAGCATTTCTAAAATAATGTTAAGTTCAGAAAGTAAATGTTAAAGTTTATGATGGGGCCCACGACATCAATGCATCATACTCGGAGTCCCTTATCAGTCGGATGATCCCTCAGCTGTGACCAGTCACTTTCATCTATTATTCATGGACTCACCTCAACACTGTAGAAACCAGTTAAGTGGATGGAAAAAGAGAGAAAAGGAGTTAAAGTGTTTGTATAATTGTGGTGAATAGTTTTTCCACTTAACATTTAATGTTGTCTATCTTTTTTATTTTTCAATTGCAGGACCAATGAGGAGAGCTACACACCCCCCTCAAAATCATACCAGCAAATATAAAGGACCAGTGCATTTACCTGCAGCTCTATCTGGATACACACGCACATACACACCCTCACCTGTGCAAAGACTACCATGACGTCATTGCTCCCCCCCCCCCCCCCCCCTTACCCAATGGCATTGAACAAAAGTGTTTGCCTTTTATTTATTGATATGCAATTATTCTGATGTATATGGTTGTTATCGTTTTGTACTGTTACTGGGAGACATAACAGCACAGAGGAGCATCTGATATAAATAGCATTAGAGCACATATGGCCATCCATCATATGCTTCTGAAGCTGCTGTACAGAACCCACCTGCTGCATATATTCACACAAACGCACACACACGTATGCACTCACACACAAAACACTAAGCGGTTTCGGAAGGATTAGCTTGTTTAGACTTGCTAACCGCTTCTGATGGTCTAAATCCTCTCCTAGAATAGTATCATTGTACAGTGTATTCAGGCCTTCCTCATCAGTGTTTACCTTGTATGAGCACACCCCAAACAGAAGCGGCGGATGGACTCAAAGCCTTTGAACATGCGCCATTTGCCTCATAGAAGCTTTTTTCTTTGGGAACAAAAGGGACTGCTCTATTTTATGAAGTGTGAATGCATTATTTATGTGTGTGGATACCTGTCTGTAGCAGCTGTTTTGTTGTGCTTTTAAAATCTATTTGGTTTTATTTGGAAAAATAAATATGCATTTAAAGCAAATGTGAAGCTCTAAGGTGGTGTCATGACAGTGCAGGTTCTTGTATGTGGAGGTCAGTCAATGATGTTTGTTTTCTTAATGCTGCCTCATTATCACAGTTAAGTACACAGGTAAAGAAATGGCAATGTTTTAATTGCTTTTACATTTTAGGAAAAAATCACAAATATTTACATTGAAAAATACTTCATCTTGTGTCTCTATAGAGAAGGACATGTTGAACTCACAGACATGCAAAGAACTGATGAGGCAGACATCGCCCCCTAGTGGGCCCCAGAAGAATTACTGCAGATCAGAGTAGGAGAACTGAGGTCATTGACATGAAACCAGACAAATATATTTTTGGTAAATTAAAAGCAAGAAAACATTAAGATTTTTACATATACATTGGGGGAAAATAATAGGCCAGGATGGGTTACACATAATGAGTACAATTATATATTTGTGTATTTTGTTGCAAAACTATTGGAAACAGTTTATGACAAAGCTGCTGCATCGTACTCTCATAACATTCATTTCCCACAGGAGTCACGTTGGAGTAAATGCTAGCATTTAGTTGGATGTGTGAGTTTGTTATATCAAATACTTATGATTTTTCAGTGAATAATATTCTGGTAATTATTATTCTGCTATCTTGATGTGCAAATATAACCAGGTAGGTTTAAGGAATCATTTTACTGTTTTGTTGACAGTATTACATAATCCTTTGTCTAGATGCATTTTGGGAATGACTGGGAGGGTAAACAAGTTCCCCTAAGCAGCTAGGTTTGAATACACAGTATGTAGTTTATCATACCATGGGAAATGACTAAATGGTTAGGACTTTGTTGGAGATATTAGTGTCAGATTTAGTTTTTGGCCAGAGGCTGGTTGGAGGATAGATGCTAGTGTTACAGGCTGCTGTAGATCCTTTTGATGGTGTCGCCTTCGTCCTTTGCGATGATGCCCTTCTCTATGTACGAGTCCACCTGCTGGTCCATGAAGTCCTTCAGCTTAGACAAGTCATAATCTGGAACATCAGACACAACAAATGAAGGGTTTGTAATCTGGGACTCTGAAGAAGCTCATAAGGCCACGTGTTTTGGAAAGATCAGACATGAAAATCTTTAGGCAATATCTTCTTAATACAGCACCTCGAAACAAGCAGTAGTTCATTATCAAGCAGGATTAAGGTCAGAGCTGTTTGTCTGGGGTTAAGGAAATACAAGAATGATATAAGAAGACCAAAAGATCACAGAGTGAAGCATAGTTTCCATAACTTGGCAATTATTACTTGTATTCGCTTCTATGTTATTCATTTTAGGTAGTTATTTTTGCAGCACCATTTGAATTCACCTTGCTGTAGACAAGTGGTTGTCATTTAGCACAGCGCCCTAAGATCAGTCTAGCTCTCTATTATCCATCATGATAACAAATGACTCTGAGAACAGGCAAACAACTGCTGCATTACTTCTCCCTGCTCTGACTCAGAACAAAGGAGGGACAGAGGAATAAAGGACAGCCAAGAAGTCACACACCAACTTCTGCACCTTCCTGATGACCTTTAATAGCAGCTCCAATATGTTGCATTGCTTCATGATGCAGTTGTTTTGCCGATGACAAAGATGACGTGTGTGACGGATTAACAGGATGTGATTAGAGATGGCACCGCTTCTCTCAGTCTTCACTCTGAGGAACCGAGAGCCAAAACCAGGATGTCGCCTCTAGTCCATCTGCTCCTCTGGC
This sequence comes from Mastacembelus armatus, assembly GCF_900324485.2. Taxonomy (NCBI): domain Eukaryota; kingdom Metazoa; phylum Chordata; class Actinopteri; order Synbranchiformes; family Mastacembelidae; genus Mastacembelus; species Mastacembelus armatus. The sequence continues at coordinate 5,033,865 of NC_046635.1, read as the reverse complement.
TAATCTGTGTGGTGTGTAGGTGTATACACAAATGTGTGCACACACACTGGCTCTACAGAGATTGTCCTAATGGGAGCTTCTGGTAGAGTAAACAGAATAAATGGCCCTTTGCCTGCTTTGTTTCTATGGCACTGATTTTTGGTTGAAAAGCCTTTTGTTCTCCTCCAGCTGTGCTTTCTCTGAAGAGAGAGAAATATCGAGGGAATAATGAGGTGAGGCTATTTGATATGACACAAGGAGTGTTAGAAAAGCATGTTCTAATGGTGTATCATTTTAGCTACTGAGAGCACCAGAATGGGAAAAATGTGTGATTTTCGGGGTCCATTTTGACTGCAGTCTGAGCACATCCTTTTCTCACACCATTATCTGTCTGTGTCCTCTGCCCAGATCACTGACAGGCAGACAGGGAGGCCCCTGTTGTCCCGGGCAACCACTCCCCATGCTTGAATGCTAATGAAGTGTCCTATATAGAGCCAGGTTGGAGATGAGAACTGCCCAAAACTTCCCTGCTGCTCTTGCCCCTCTGCTCCCCTCTACTCTGCAGTGCTATAAGCTCATTGTCAGCCTTTTTTTGTTTTTTTTTTCTACTGTGTTTTAGATGCACACTAGAATCTGGGTCAAATTTTTTTTTTTTTATCTGCCTTTTTCCAACTGATGGATGCTGATTCACCTATTGATCAGCTCAGATTAGATTACTATAACTGTAAATTCAAATCTCACCAAGATAAAGCCCTTTTTTGGCTGATATTTCCCACTGTGAATATCACTAGTGGACGGTTGGCCTAAATAGTGCAAACTCATTAACATTTCATTTTGTCTGCTTAATTGAGCACCACTGGGCTTTGATTTTACACTGTGAAGAGTCCAGAGCTGTGTGGACTGTTACAGTTATACACTGGCTCATTATGAATGCAGTATAAGTGCACATATTCATAAACATTCATAACCACTATAAATCTCTCAGCATGAGCAGTCACTAATGACAAAGATGTGACAGCCTTTTCATGGCAGTTTTGTATTGTTGTGATAGAGGTGCTAATTATGGACCAGGTCCAGTATCTCCCTTTCACACACACACTCACAAAAACATGCCCAATTACACAAATAGGGCAAACACTTTGAGGAACAGGTAGAAGGGAATAAATCATTACATCTTTGTGCCTGAACACAGCCACTATATTGTGCATAATTAGGAAAGACACATCAAGACAATCAATTATCCATATTCATGAGATCCAAAGTGATCCTGTTATTCCACACTTATTTTAATTGCAAATTGAAGCTAACAAAAGAGGCTTCAAATTTTCTGCTCTTTGCAGTGTTGCCTCAGACCTGTCTGTGACCCATCACAGCCAAGTGAGGAGCAGAGGGTTTGCAAATGAGGATGTTTTTTCCTATTCAGGCTCTTTAAACTCAACACAGATTGGAGAGAAGAGAGCAGTCTAGTGCGGTTAGCAGTTAGAAAGGAGATGCTGGCTCATCCACTCATAATATAACTATGCTCTTTGTAGTGATCACTAAGCAGACACACAAGAGTCAGGTCTGCATTTGGTTTTTCTCATGTATTTTCTAGTAAAAGAACATGTCTCACCATCTTTGCCTTCTTCTTTGCTGTGTTTCTTCAGCCAATCAATGTTCTTCCTGATGGCCTCTAGATACATCTCAGACTTACCAGGCTGATCTGAGGGAAGATTCAAGAAAATGAAACATGAGAATCATTATTTTTATGATTTTATTAGAAAATAGGAAATATTTGAATGTTCTGTAACACATTAGCAAAGTTTAGTTTCCGCTAACAACGATCTTAGACTCATCAATTACTTGCACGCGAAAAATTGTGGAAGAATGATATAGTTTGAGATTAACATGTATTTGAACTATCAGTCAAGTTTTGACTATTGTGTGTTAACGTACTGATAAGATAGAGTTTAGTTGAAGTTACTCAGGATTTGCTTGAGTTCCAGGTGAAACAGCCTGGTGGTAATCCTGCTCTATATTTCATTTAGCTTTTTTTATTTATGCGTGTCTGTGTGTGTTTGTGTGGATTAGACCAATGAGCGGGCACAGCACCCTGTATGGGGACAGAGAATAACTGCAACTGTGATGAGCCCGTCTGTGAGTGTTATTGGACTGGCCTAGTTCAGGGACAAGCAGGGACTTAACTATGATTGGTTTGGACTGACACAGTGTTGTTTGTTTCCTCTCTGCCCTGCTGAGTGAAGACAAAAGGTCTGAAATGATCACGACCCCAATACATTCATTTTGAAGCCTCTTCCCTGTGCTTGAGTAAAGATGATGATTTGTTTCACTGAAGTGATGTGGTGGGAATTTAAATGTTGGAGAAATCTGCATGAATTTCAAACACATTTTGGCACAACAACCATAATGCAACAAAAGAGGAACAAAGCTTAAACCAAAAACTGAGTCATTATGCAAAAAAAGGATTAAATTGTACCAAATAATTTTAGCAAATGATCACATTCATAAACAAAAAGCTAGTTGTGTTTCCTGGCTGTCAGGATTGGGGAGCGGACTGACTGGTCTCAGTTGACGGCTGCTCGTCTTTGGTTGAGTCTTTCAGGTTCTCATACTCCTTCTGCATCTTGGCGGCTTCAGCCTTGGTGTTGTCATCCTCATCCAAGGTTTTCCCTTCAGCAGAGAAACCATACATGAAACTTGAAAATGTTGCTCAGTTGACAGGTTTTGAGAACTGTATTTCTTTCCTTTCCAGCAGATACCAGTTAACATTTTGCATCTTAACTTGTACAATAACTCCAATATAGGATAAATTGCTGTTTTGTAGAGGGCTATTTTTTTCTTGGCCAGGAGAAGTGATTTCTGTTTCCTGACAACTGTTCCAATCCAAAAAATTGTTTGGCACACTGACTTTTTAGTTTTACACTTCAGTCTTTGTATGTATTTTATTGGTGATGTTGATTAAACCTAAAAAAAAAATGTAGGTAATAAAATGTTAAAATGATATGTTTTTTTGAAGTTTGACCTGTTTAACATATTTACCGTTTTCCGTGAAGTCAGGAGGCCCTAAAGATTTGCCCAGCTTGTTTTTGGTCTGCATGGCAATCATCGCATCCAAGTTCTCTGCAGGTGCAAGAAACATTTACTTCAGATTGACTAAGAAGAGAACATATTTTAATCAGGTTTAGACCTTGAGGGTGTTTTAAATGGCCACATGATATTTATTTCGATTTATAGACGCAGGGAAAACGAAGATGTAAGAGGAAACAGAAAAGCTTGACTTCAGCAGCTTAACTGAGCAGCACTGAGTCTTATAATTTCCTCTCTTCTCTGCTCACACCAGCCTTCTGGTACATCTTATCTAACTATCTCACTTTCCCTTGTTCTTTGTCTGTGTGCTCAAGCACCCTCCTCCCACCTGTGGCACAGTGCAAGTCTATTATTTCATCCTCCCCCCTCTGCCCACATAGAAGCGCGCGCACACACACACACACACACACACACACACACACACACACACACACACACACACACACACACACACACACAGGCAAACACACAGGCTGTCTTCCAGTACATCCTTCTCCCTGTCCTGAGGCAAGCATCACTCTTGGGCAGATTAGCACTGATTGACAGCTGTGTGTATTCAGCCGTGTACCTGGGTGGCTCATCATAGCCAGTTTGGGGTGGAGGTGGAGACAGGGGGCCTTAGGATGTTGCTAGGTGATAGTGGAAGTTCATCCTTTTATCTCCTTGCAACCTATACTACATAAAGCCCAAGAGGTTGCCTAGGAAACTCACAACTCTTGTCATAGTATATGCCTGTTTTGCTCTGGTGTTCCCAGCAGTCATTTGTTCCGCTGTAGGAGACAATAATGGACAGCTGCTGCCAGGTCAGCTGAAGGACTATTGATTAATCCCTCTATAGCCTACATAGTATAGTCTTAATTATATTACTTTCCTGCTCCTCTTATAAAGAGATGTACATGTTGTCAGCTGGTTCTATTTAGCTCCAAATCACGTGCTAAGAATAGCGTTCAATCAATTTGTTAAAAAATTGATTGATTAACAAACAGAAGTGAGTCAGTATTAATTTTCCTTTCAGTCATTTACCATGGTTCCATGGTTTCCTGAAGCTTACACAGATAAATGACTTTCTTTTACAGGTAGCTGACCTTTTCCACTGGCTGCAGATATAATGGGCAGCCGTAAACACCAGCCCCTGAGAGTGCCCCTAACAGTAATCTGTTTGTGCAGGCTGCACACTCCCCTGTACTGACTGATAGAAGTGAATAGAAGCTCAGCTGAACATATCCAGAACACAATGAAACATGCACAGACCTAAAAAATAATGGATGGATTGAAATGTACATATTAAATCTTTCATCCACATGTAAATCAGATAGATAGGGATGTTCAACATGGCAGAAATTAATTTATTATTAATATACAGTATATTATATCTATTGGCATATAACATGATGGCAAAAAATAAGATAACGACTGGCATGTGACTGTTTTTGAGACTGTCTCCTGCATCTTATGTAAAATGAATATATTATGAATCTTTTTATATAAAATAAAAAAAATAAAAAAATACTACATAGGCTATACAGTGGTGTCTTCAAAGACTGTGACAACTATTATTCAACTTTGTGTGTCTAGTTCTAGTACTAAATGTACCCAATTATACATAAAGAGTGCTAGGATTGTGTTATGTCATACCAAGATAGGACACTCCCTCCTCTGGTGTGATGGTGCCATACTTCACCATCATCTTCACAAAGTCAATCAGTGTCTTCATGATGGTGATCAGTGTGTCCCGCTCCTGAGTGTCTTGTTCTGCAAAAGCACAGCAGGGGACAATTCAAAACCAACATCTAGCACCAGTGTTTTACTAATGATAATGGTTGCCATGGTGTTACCACTGATGTTTGACTGTGGGTCTCATGATGATAGGATCATAAATAATTGGTAATGTCTGTGTGTGTGTGTGTGTGTGTGTGTGTGTGTGTGTTTTATCCACACTTCCTGGGAAGATGTACTGGGGAAACAATAATGACCGATACAAGCACTGACTCATCCATGAGAACGTCACCATGACAACAACAGCAATCAAGTTCTGATCTTGATCTGATTTTTAAAGATGCTATGAAACAATCATTTCTGTGGCTTCGATCTAAAATGTCACAGTGTTTTTACCTGAATTGAGGCTTCTGAGGAGACGGTAGAAGTTTGGGAAGTACTGCAGATCCTGGAGCCCGTCTTCAGGGCTCACCTCATTGCCCTCCTGAGTATCTTTGTCCCAGGTGTTGTTAGCTGTATCACTCTCCTCTTCTGCATCCCTGTCCACCTCCTCCTCTACCTCATCATCTTCTTCCTCCTCATCATTCTCATCCTCATTGTAGCGCCGCCTCAGTGGTTCCCATGATTCCTGGAAATGCCAGATTTTATTTTGTTATTGTTGCCATTTTTACTGTTACTTTGTACTTTGCTTCTGTGCTGCTTTTACCGTGTTTGTGTCGGAACCCTGGTCGCCCTGCTCTTCCCTGGATTCTTGGTCGTTGCTCTCGATGTCATCAATCTCATTGTTCTTGGCATTTTTAGTGATGAGATCCTGGAGAGCCTCAGCTACCTGGTACTCCAGAGTTTCTGCCTGGCTATCTGTGATCTACAGAAAGACAAAGAAAACAAGGCAGACTATGAACAATGGAGTACAGTAACAAACATGTCAACATATGTACTGACTATAAACCTCTACGGGTCACTGTCATTGAGAGGTCCATCTCAGAGAGCAATTTTGGCACTGTTAAGCTACATATTGATTATTGCCAAAAAGTAATTTGCAACTGAAATCACTGAATATACACAATTCACACATCTCATCTCCTTCCTGTGAAGAAGCGGGGAGTGCAGAGGAAGAGTACTCCTGTTGAGAAAATGTCATGCTGCATGCTGTGTCAAATCGAATGGCACATGAGGGTACAAGCTCAGAACGTACCAGCCCCAGTTTGAGCAGTTTGGAGACAATCCTGTCAAACACCCCTCTGTCGTCCTCTTCATAGATCTTATTTGCAATCTTCTGGACAATGTCTTCTGCTGTGAGTGGAGTGCCGTCGACCTGACGGAAGCTTTCAGGGTCATCTGAGAAAAAATAAAATATATGTTACCATTTGTAAGTTTTCATGCACATAAAAACATATGTACATATTAGCAGTGTGCAGGTATAAAGTAGGTATTTCTTTTTAACAGGTATATAATAGGTATTCACAATTCAATTATTTGTATTATTATAATTTATTGTTAATATTTTTTTTATTCTGCACAAATTTGCAAGAGATGGGACAATTTTAAAATCTGTTCCTGAAAAGAGTAAAATATCACAGTAATTACTTAGTTGTTCTGCCCTCTCCTCATATTTTACGTATCTACATCTGCATTACTTAGTCAAAAAGCTTAGCTTACATAATCCTCCCTGCTGCTTCCCAAGATCCACACACACAATAAAAATAAGTTGTGCCAAAATACTTTCCCCTGCACTGGTGGGTTGAATCATAAGTGATGTACTGTACTTTGAAAGACCTATTTCTGTCTGAATAAGAAATGAAAGCCAGACTGCACTTGCCAAATTTAGACATGGCATAACCTGACGAGCTGCTTGTCATTGCCAGGCTGACTGCGTGAATCGATGAAGAAAGCCACTCAGTGCTTTGTGTCTGAGTCACTTCACCTTAGCGATGCTGGTGATCGGTGTAGCTATCAAATGACAGGTGCATACAGAGAAATGTATGCAGACATGATGAAATCTATTCAAGGTCAAAAAAAAAAAAAAAAACAACTTATATGCCCAATGTATGCATTTATTTTAAATGAACTCAGACATCAAGTCAAAACTAATGGTGTGTTAAGAATACAATAGGATGCCAATTGGATATTGGGGGTACATGCTTTTTCATATAATTTTGAAACGAATTAAAAGAAAATATATGTTGGGTATTTGGAGACTAACATGTATTTACTATTGTGTTTTTTTCTGAGGGTTTTCATTACTTAGCATTTTTTATAAGAGGCGGATATGAGAAAGTGATGTTGATAAAGCCTTTCATGAACAAGAAAAGAGCTAAAAGCAGAAGTGGTTCTACATTTGCTTTAGCAGCTGCAGTGTCTGAGTGGGAGAGGATAATCTTTCTCTAATGCATACACGTGTTCTGGTCTTGAGTTTTTTGGTCTGTCACTGCTTAGCCCCATGGCACATGTGCTTTCTCTGCCTACTCTTTTTTAAAATGTGTGCCTGGTGGCCAGTCAGTGACAGACAGGACAGGCAGTGTGAGCCCTGCCCTTGATCACACAGACAGGAGGACTCAGCCCAAACACAGTGGTCAGCGTTTAACCCACTATCACTTTATTAGCAATGCCAGCAAGGTGCATTTTGAGTGTGTGCCTACCCTGGTACTTGCCGTAGTCCATCCCGTTTTTGGTGGAGTCATAGTCCTCAACCAGACGTCGGGTCTTGGTGGTATCTGATTCATCAGGAACGTATTGGCCCTCCTTCTTGACTGGCACCTCAGCGCTCTCCTTTGATTTCTGGCCATCAGTCATTGTCTTGAGCACGGTCAGGTCATCATGGTCCTGTGCCGACTCTGTGTCCTTGGAGGCACTGGGACGCTTGCTCTCTGAAATGCAGCAGAAAGAAATTGATCAGAGCAGAGAACTAAAAGTGGTGAGGACAAACTCTTCTCACATTAATGTGGTCCTTCTAGCTGCAATTTCTCAGTACAGATAAAGCCTCTTTTACTGGAAGTGCTGCAACATGAACCCTCTCAGCAGGCGGAAATAAAGTCATTAATTGATTGACAGTAAGGTTTCCTCTTACCAGCTGACTGGACTGCGGTCTTCACGCTGTCTGCCTCAGCAATCTGGGGAAATGATGAACATTAAACCAGTAATTTCCACTCTGTAAATTAATAATGTTTGCTGGTCTGATACCTAGGTTGTTTGACGAATAGTCATAAAAGCCATGTTGCCGGATATTGGATGAGAAAAGTAGATGGGCATAGAGACAGAGGGGCTTACCTGCTCTTGGAGTGGCCGTTCTTCTGTTAACTGTTTATTGTACACAGTTTTATCTGCAGCAGAAAAAAATGCATGTTATTACTAAACTGATTGCACAAAGCAGACTTTATTAGTAAGTAGACTCAGATTTTTTAGGTTGTAAAGTGTAAATTGTACACAGACAGACTTTTGAATCAAATATAGGCCTGTGTCCTGTTTTTAACATTGATTTGAATTTTCTCGTCATGTGATACTTTTTCAGCTTTTAAACTTGTGTGTTGGTTTCTGCTTCCCAACTGCCTACAGCAGAGGCGCAACTTAATCGGATTATCAAACAAAAGATTAAACTGCGGCAAAAATAGACCAACAGACGAGCAGACTTCACCAACCACTGCTGAGCTGGAGGTGAACTATAAAGTCACTACTTTTCGCTATATTTTGTTTGTCAGCAGCGTTATAGAGGAGGTTAAATTGGAACTAATGAAACAGTATATTAAAAAATATTAAAAAACTATACAAAAGTACAGAAATCCAAATAATATGGCATTAACTTCCTATACTTCTGCTGTACAGCGTATATTGGCCAAATGAAATTTGAATTCATATTTTTGAATGTTTTTATGAATACATGATTAACCTTGTGGTGCCCTGTTCTCAGCCTGCTGTTCAGGTACCATGTGCTCTGAATAGTTTTATGACCTCATTGCACTTTCTTGTGTTTGGTAATCACAGATTGGCTCAGCTGTCACTAACAATTCTACATTATTCTCGCAGAAATACTTTACACCACAAGATAGTTACAATCATCATCATTATCATTATTATGATCAGATCTCACGGTCAGAGCCAACTCACCATCCACTGATGCTGTAGGTGTGGGGAAGGCAGTTGTCTGGCTCACTACATTCAGGGCTAGAATTTGGAACAGGACGAAAAGGCCGACGTATTTTGACGCCATCCTGAAATCAGCCGTTTCGGAGCGTTACACGATATCTCCCGACTCTCTTGCCGTCTGTGGTCTGGTTATCTCTTCCAGAAGAAACGTGATGAATGCCTGGACAGCTCCGCTTCGCTCCAGCCTCTGGTGCTGAAACTGCCGCGGACGCTGCGCCCTGGTTACCCGCTCTGTCAGACGCACCAGGCGCGCAGGGGCTGACCAAATGTTCGCTGTGCACTGAGGCTACTAATGAACTGCGGTGCTAAAACCAGGTCACCTCTCTATAATTATAATCAGCTAAGCTGTGAGGCTCTTCAAGCCCCGTGTGAGCTACAACATCACCTGCCAAGGGAGTAATAGAGCCCTCTACAACAAGACCTGCCCCCTCTGTCTTCACAGAGGAGGGGAAGAGGAGCAGAACGCTGTAAAAAGTGACTCGTTAGCTGGTGTCAAATCTTAAACTGTTGTGTTAATGTTTTTTATGGTTAACCAGAGGAACCAACATAGAAAAGCAAAGCACATCCCGAGTGCAAAAAGGAATTCATTCAAATTGGTCTTAAAATAAGACCACATTCCACCATCATTCAGCATTGATTTTTGCAGGAAAACATTCAGAAACAAAAGGCATTGGACGTTTTCTAGGCTGTGTACTGCACTGAAAACAAGCTGCATTTATGGTACATCATTTAAACAACAATTCTAATGCAGTTAAACATTTTTTGCAGCGTTGTAGAAAAAAATCCGCCCATTGCGTGCGTCACACATAACGTGCGTCATGGTTGTAGCTTTTCCACTGCCCAGTCAATAGCAACCGTTATTAAAAGGGCAAACAAGTAGACACATCAACAAAAGGCAAGATATATTATCCCAGTTTTATGGTCACTTTGCTTTCATAAGCTCAGTTTATCAGTAATTAGATGTATAGGTTTACGTCTCATGGATGATTCTGCAAATGTCATTTGGTTCAGTTTGCAGTGGCACAGTCATGGTCCCCAAATGAGACTCGTGGCAAATGAAAGGGTTTCATTTTCCACTTCTTTTATTTGACCTGAACAAAAAGAGAGGGTGCAGAAGAATAATTTGTTTAATTAAAAGTCTTAAAAATCATATCAAACATGAGGTAAAACACATTTTATATCTCACAGGGTGAAAGGAGTAGGTGCAGGGTGGGATTCACAGCAGGTAGTCTGGATGCAATAAACAAATCATTAGTAGCATTAGGGCTTATGATTTGGATGATGTGATGTGTCGATTTTGCTGGTGATAAAAATGCACCCTGGTCACTCATTGGACACATGTATCAAATGAGTTATTTCTCTTCACATGGTGCATTTAGTTGTAATTATAACAAGCGGTAAACTGATGAACAGATGAGCAGTTCACTTTAATGCATTTTTCTTTAGTAGTTGTGAAAATGTGATTTAGTGTTGTTCACTGTCAGCTGTTCTCTTTCTTTGTCAGTATGTTGTTAGCCTTCATCCTGTAAAGATTTAGTGCCATTGTTGGCTGACTGTGTACCATTAGTGGCTTGTGTGTGTGCGGGTAGCTCACATCTCTCACATTGTCAGAACCAAAACCTGCCTACACACTCACACTGTGGGGACTCGGCCTTCCTCATGAGGACCTAGTACTGGTATAGGTTAAGGTTAGGTTGAGGGACAGGATTGGGGGTGGTTATGCTTAATACAATATATTGATGCAAAGCTATATCATTGATGCGATGCAACAGTCCATTTTCACAGCAGTTAATCATAGTAGGAAAATCACATATGTTATGAATAACTTATATAGTATTTTTACAACATGCCATTTTGCAAGGACAGTGCAGCTGCTTTAACATTGTAAAATAAATTCTGCCTCTGCTGTGCCCCTGTGTAGAGCAGGGTGGGCTATTGGCCACTTTCTGTGGGATGACTGGATGTCCTGGCCTCTGCCTGCCTCAGCAGTCTAAGAGCCACTGCCAAGAGCAGGCCTATGAGAAAGTCAGTCCAGTAAGAACACCAACATCTCCATCGATTACCATTGGTGATAATCATCACAAGGATCAGCAGAATAGAGATGCTGAGGATTTCCTAAGCTTCACATAGACCTATTTAACTTTACTTGTTTGTAATTTACTACCAATTCCTCATATTTGATTTGATTTCTTCTCTCTCTCTTAAATTTGGCTCCATGAAGGAAAAACATACTAAACTACTGACATCTTGTGTGTACTAGCTGTAATTACACTCACCTTACTGACAACATAATGATAACATTAGAGAAAAAACAATTACCATAACTTTTATGTTCATGTTAACATTCAACAAAATAATCTCAATCTCAAATAGTGTCAAGGAAATACAACTGTTGAATTCCAACAAACAATTGGTATTTAATCTTTTTTATAATGAAAGGTTTATATAGTGTTAAATGTATAGTGACTATACTGCCATCGTTTGGTTACTGAATATATTGCAGATTATGCCTAAATAAGACTTTGTTTAGTTCAGTTTTAATAAAACGATGCTTACCTTTACAGATTGACACATTTGGTGCAGTGATGATTAAAAATTCACATCGTGATTTCCATTAATCCATCCATCCATCCATCCATCCATCCATCCATCCATTGATCATTGACTGCTTATCCTGGTAGATTCAGGGTCATGGGGAAGCTGAAGCTAATCTCAGCTAACAATGGGTGAGAGTCCGAGTACACCCTGGACAGATCACTAGTCTATCACAGGGCTGAGATATAGAGACAGACAAACACTCACATTCACACCTACAGCCAATTTAGAGTCACTAATCAACCTAACCCCAATCTGCATGTCTTTGGCCTGTGGGAGGAAGCTGGAGTAGGCTACCTGAAGAAAACCCCTACAGACATGAGGAGAAGATAACAATTCCACACAGAAAGGCCCAGGGTCAAATGGGATATTGAATTAATGGCCACAAACTGACAACAAGAAAGAACTAAATAAAAAATAAGCCATGAACATGTAATAATGGAAAGTGCACCAAGCGTAATGAATACTCACAGTCTGTAGAGGTGAAGAGTTTAGACAAGAAGCTAGTTTACTGTAAATAAACTATACAGAAGAGACCAGAGAGAGATGCTAACGTCTTGGCTGGCAATTTTCACTAAGTTTAATGTAAATCACCTTGTGTGCTCACTTTTCTTATAGCTTCTCAAGTCGTGATGCTAATAGTTCAGTTAGAGATTCAGGCGTGTTAAAAACAGCTAAGCCTCAACCCAGAAGCCTCAGGTGGAGATGAGGACTGGATTACAGAGATCTGGTAATTTTTCTTATTTCTAATTCCACAGCAACAGATTTTTCAAACTCAACATTGCCTCAAGAGACATCACTTTGGCACAGTATGTGCAATTTACTGATGGGTACTTTGGGCATAGTGGTATTTTTTGTTTGCAAATGCTCTGGAAATGTCTAAACAGAGCTTGTCTCCAAAGAACAAGGCAAAGATGGAAGATCACAAATTTTCTCTTTATTTCAGACCCACTGTGGGTTGGACTTCAAAGACTGTATTGGTGACTTAGGGTTTTGCTTCAGAGGCAATTCAGAGCAGGGAGGTTTCTAGTATGTCAGTTATTTACAGCCTTTTTCAAACCGTATGCAGTGGATACTTTATTTGTTCAGCGTTTTCCAAGAAACCCTCTGGTAACGTGAGACAATCAGCCCTTTGTGTGGACATGTTGATTCATTCTCTTAGTCAGATTTCTATCTGTGATCACCAGGGTCCCATCTGAAGTGATTCTTTGTTCCATTTGAACAGAGGGTTTGAGAAAGATAAAAAATAAAAGCTCTAACACAATGAAATCCCTGTTTGTAACCTTGATATGAATGTATTTCTAATTAAATACACTTGTTTTTGTGACTGACATTTGTCCACTTAAGAGCATTCATCCCTCAGTGAAATCCTGTGTGTGAGCAGTCATTTCACCACTAGGGGTCAATGCTTTCCTCTTAAACACACACTGGGAAATGAAGAGTGGATAGGCCTACAAACAGACAAAAAAGATCAATTTTAACTGGCTTATCTTTTGTTGGTGTAATGAAATTTAATTGTGGTTGAAAGGTCACTGCTAATTTGTCACACTGCCAAGTCATGGATTATAATTACCTTTTTTGTGCTCTTAACAGTAAATTATCCTGTAGTTCCCTGTGTTCCTCAAGGAAAGGTTCTTCAGGGGGACCAAACATGTGAGCTCCCAGCAGTGTGTTATCAACAGCTGGTCACAGCAGCTGACATTAAGTGATGAAGCTGCTGACTCCTTCGCCATACTCCAGTCTTTTGGCAGCTTTGGGCTGTTTAAGTCCATCAGACCTCCTTGAGGTCTAGAACATACATATATTGTATCTTAACTGCACTTCTGGGCACCAGTTTGAGTTTAATACCTTATTTAATTTGTTTTTTCGGTTATGTTTAATGGAGAATTTCACAAATTTAGCACATAAGTAATTTTAAAAGTCATGTGTACTGCACAGTATATACTTCATTATGCAGCATGTAAGCTGAAAGATCTGGGCTTATATGACCAAATTGTGTTTGAAATGAAAAATAAAAATATTACATTGGTTGCATTACAGGACGGTGGCTGAGTGGTTAGCACTGTTGCTCATCACAGCGAGAAGGTCCGGGGTTCACAACCTGGCCTTTCTGTGTGGAGTTTGCATGTTCTCCCTGTGCTTGTGTGGGTTTTCTCCAGGTACTCTGGTTTCCTCCCACAGTCTAAAAACATGTATGTCAGGTTGATTGGTGACTCTAAATTGCCCATAGGAGTGAGTGTGAGTGAGTGGACCTGTCCAGGGTGTACCCCTGCCTTTCACCCAAAGAGAGCTGGGATAGGCTCCAGCTGATCCCTGGGACCCTGGTTAAGGAATAAGTGGGTATAGAAAATGGAAGGATGGAGGGATGGTTGCATTATGGGAATTGTAGCATTCAATGTTTTTAGTGCTTGACTAACTCTAGAAACAAAAAGTACTGTATATCTTCAGCAATGCTGGTTTTGACCACGCTTTTTTCTCAATCTTTCTTTTATGTATCCCCCAACTTGGAATCAGCTGGAATCAGCTGGAGACCAAAAACTATAAATAAATATAGTTAATAGCACAAATACCACCTTTCTCCTAATGTCCTGTAACATTTAAACTGACTGCATAACCAACTTGTGTGTCTGCATAAAATGTGTGCAAATGGGGGCTCAGTGGGTGGCTAGTCTGTGTTTCAGCAAGGAGACAGAGACATAAAAAGGGATCTCCACTGCCAAATAATTCAGCTGGAGCTACATCAAACCATCAGCAATATGTTTTCCTGGACTGAGGAGAAGAATAGACTAGTGGGCATCTAATGAAGCAGAAATGACAGACCATTTTTTTCATGCTGATTTCAAAATATGTGTTGGCATATTTATCCTTGTGTGCGAGCAGGTCAAATGGGCGGAGTACTAGCTTAATGTACCATTTGTGTCTTCTTTTCCAGATCTTATCCATCCACACATTTTGTAGCTCTGAGGCACTATTCTGAAAGTAATGGGTTAGCACACGTGCAAATCTCTGCCTTCTTCATGTTATCTAAGAAATTAGGTGTGGCAGGCTATTATAAGTATGGCTGCCAGTAATAAGCAGTGTACATGGAAGTATTGTTAAAAGGACTGCAAAGTGATATTTACCAGAAATGTTTAATAAAAGACAAGTTACACCCTTATAGAGAAGACTGATACAGATACAAAACACACAAGATGTCATAGTTGGTCTTACAGTTCTTCATAAAGTATGTAGACCCCTTTACTGTTTACACAGCTTATTATGCTGCATATTTTATTTTAAATTGATAAAATAGCATTTGTTTGTCCATCAAGCTACACACAATAACCCTAAAGTACAAATGAAAACATTTCTTGAAATTTATTTAAAAGCAAAAACTGAAATCTCTCATTTACAAAGTATTCAGACCCCTAATTCAATACTTTGTAATAACCCCTTTGGTATTTATGACAGCTTTGAGTCTTGATTAAATCTCAATAAGCTTTACAAAACTGGATTTAGGGGGTTTGTATTGTTCTTTCTGGCAAAAAGATTGGACGGGAAGTGTCTGTGAACTGGTATCTTCAGCTCTCCCTACAGACGTTCTCTTGAGTTTAAGTCTTGGCTTTGGCTGTCCACTCAGGGACAACCAGAGACTTGTCAGTATAGTTGGCTGTATGCTTGCTGAAAGGTGAACTGACTCCCTGGACTCATGTTGTGTGTACTCTGGAGCAGGTTTCTTTCAAGGACCTCTCTGAACCAGTCTCTCCGCCCCTCTTGCTGAGAAGCACTGCCAAAGCATGATGCTGCCACCATTAGCCAGGTGATGAGCAATGCCTGCTGTTCACCAGCTTGGAGTTCTGTCCTAATATGACCAGAAAATATTTTTCCTAATGCTCCAGCTTCCCTTTAAATGTCATTAGGCAAAGTCCAAGTGGGTTGTGGGTTTTGTCTAACCACTCTACCATAAAGGCCTGATTGATAGAGTGTGACTAGTTGTCCTTCCGGCTACAGAGGAGTTCTGAAACTGTCTGAATGAGCACTGGGCTTTTGGTCTCCTTCCTGACCAAGGCCCTTTTTGCCACGTTATTCAGCTGGATAGACTCTAGGAAGAGCCCTAGTTGTACCAAACTTCTTCCACTTCATTATTATTGAGGCCACTGGGCTTCTAAGAACACCCAAATCTTTAAAAATGGTTACATATCCTAACCCTGATCTGTGTCTATAGGTCTATAGAATGACCACTAGATGTCCTGACATGCAATAGTCTATTAATTGTGGAACCTTATATACAATAAGGTTCTCAAGAATCTCAAGAATAATTAAAGCAAAGAGGATGCCCCTGCCTACATTTTGAAGTGTCACAGAGATTGAGTACTTTTGTAAATGAAAGATTTCGGTTTTTGATTTTAATAAATTTGCACAATCCACTGAATTTACAAATATTTTATTCAAGAGAATCCCATACAAACATATATGCACACACACAAAGAGAGTGAGACTGATCACTATATTGATTATCTTCCATATCCAAATATACCCACCACATGTTTTTTTGGCCATAGTTACAGTAAACGTTTGCACACAAAGGGGATAACCTGCAATGCTAAATTGCATACAATGCGAAACAGGCAGTCCCAGTATGCAGCAGTGACCCACTGAGTGGAAAGACAGTTCAACAAAATTCCCTCATTGAATCACAGCAGCAAGGTGTTACAGCTAGCTCCACAAAGATGGATGCAAAAGAAACAGGAAGACCAGTGCAAAAAGAAAGTAGAGGATGTGAGCGGTCAGGGGTGAGCAAATGAAAAGGGGATGTAAGGATGCAGGAGAGATCAGTAAGAGAAGGAACAGGAGGAGAGAAAGCTAGATGTGCAAGAGGTCAGGTGTAAGAGGTTAAAGCGTTCCTTCATCCAGCAGTTTGTTGATGCCATTGCAGATCTTCCTCAGAGAGAGTCTGTACTCGTCTCCATCCCCGTACAGCTCGGCGAGGAACTCCCCGTGGGCAAAATGGTTGAAAACGTGATCAATGCGTGCATGTGAACGTGCGGTCAGGTGCTGCTCGACCAGCGTGTGAAGCAGGTCCCTGCACTCCAGCAGGAGCTCCGACAGAATATTCCTGTCAAAGGTGTACTCCACCTCGTAGAATGACACTGCTGTCATGGCCGCCTGGTTCATCTTCTTCTTGAAGCGCTCCACTGTGTCCAGCTCGTCGGGGCTGAACTGGTGGTTGCGGTATAAGATGCCGATCTTCAGGGCGATCTTGATCACGTCCTTGATGATTTTGTGGGCTTCCTTCTTGCTCTTGGTGAACTCCCGGCTCGCTTTGTAGAGCTCATCCAAGATTTCACTGCTGGTGTCGTCTGTCAGCATGTTGGCCACCACCATGGTCGCCATCTTACTCAGGATCTTCTTCTGGGCCTGCAGGGCCAGGGAGCGGGAGTTAAAGCTCTCCTGTCCTGTGGGCAGAGAAAGGAAAAGGTATGAGGTTACTCCTAAAGTTCAGAAGTCTCTACTGTAATTTCAGTTAGAAATGTATGCACATGATGAATGTAAGCATCCACATCCGCATCCACAAAACTGAGCTAAAAGAGGAATGTGCCATCTCTTTAAGCAAATACTTGTCTCCATGAGCTGGAGCCAATTCCAGGTACATCCTGGACATGTGCTTGCTGAGAACATTGTACCATTGTAATTCAGTATGTTTGTATGTAAAACAACATCCATCTGGAAAAACAGGCTTTTAAGACACTTGATTCTTTATTTGCTGTTGATCATTTCTCCGGTTTTCACTGCCATTACTTGTCCTGATGGTAAAGTCTGAGCAGAAGTGTAGATTTCTTATCTATTCAGAAGGACATGGTGACCTTTTAATTCATTTGTTGCACAACAGCAGGTTGTGTAACAAGAAAACTGGAAGCAGTATTTAATGTGATCTCTGTAAAGCATTGGTGCAAACTGCTCTCCGATGAATCAGTGTTTTTGGCATGAACAGGGGATAAATCTAATCCATTCCAAACTTAGATATACCGAACAAAACTACTGCCATAACAAAATGTTTATTTGACAAAAAAGTGTATTGTAATTTTGGAATTATAGACTAAAAAAAAAAACGCAAAAGTAACTCAGTGCAGAGCACATGAACACGTGAAAGCTGAGGAGCAGATGAAACGCGGTGCAGCCACATTCTACGGCAGGGCGGCGTCCTTCCTGGAGCTGGCAGTGGTATGGTGGGCTGACTATGGAAGGAATTATTATCTGCTCTGGATAACACGAGGCAGCTGTACACAGATAAGAACCTCTTCCAGAATGATCTCAGTTTTATGCTTTGTCCCACTCCAGTTGCAATTTATCATAGAGGAGAACATCAAAGGCTGCCTGTGTCCTCAAACCACGATGCCAGCAGCCTAACATGTGTCTGTGTGAATGTGAGGTGTGGGAGGACGCAAAGAGGTTTTATTTAGTTGCCACCCAGCTACAAATTACACTCCTATTATGATTAAAGCCAAGGGAAGAGGCTTCACTTATTACTTCTGCACCCAGGGCACATTTTCAACCTCTTGCTCTTCCACATGTATGTCCAGGGACAGAGGGATAGACAGAGAGAGGCAGAGAGAGAGGATGAGGACGTCATTGCACAGTAGTCTCAGCACAGAACGACAGATGAGCCTAAATACAAATAGGAACACCTGCTTTGTTGTAATTCTAATTTTATTAAAAGAGACAGCTATGTGACCGTGCAGAGTTCACACCATTGTCACATGGGCTGTGAGTGTCTGTGTGTGCGTTATTCAAATACAGACATACAAGCGAGGTTTAATGTGGCACAACTGGGAGAAACCAAATCCATGGCATTTCACAGAAGTGACATTTCACGTGTCTGTGTGAAGTTAAATGAGATTCCATGTATGTATAATTAGCCCACCATGACATTTAACAACTAATAAGGCGAATGTCTTTGTCTATTGCCAATATGATGTTCCTTTTTAATTGCTCTTTGTACAGTTTAATGAGTGAGGGGGTGAGACCTATTGTATGTTTGACAAAAAGGGAGTGGGTGAGTACGGAGATACCTGCATGGAGAAATTTCCAGGATTGTTTAGCTCTGTAAGTGTTTATGTGAGTTCAATGAATACCTACTATATAAACACATGGCGATTTGAAAAGAAGGAAAAGGTTTGTGAAGTAACCTGACTTAAAACTTGAACTGCATTGGAGAAAATTACAGTACTTGTGTCAATGTGCAAAAGTCACTTGATTGAAAGCTGAGAGACAGTTAATAATTTACAACCAGTTTGGTCTACAGAATTTCAGGGTGAGGTCCTGACTATAATAAATACACTCACTAAGTAACTCCTTTCCAATTGCAAAACTGTCTCCAAAGCAATGAGTATGATTTTAAAAGATGTTATGAGGAATGCAAGTTAAAAAGACAACTGGCCACTTGTGGCGAAAGGACATTGACAAGTTTATACTTCTGTAGCTGCTGTGGCTAAATGAATTAGCGAACAATAGCCACAACCCACACAGTAGAACCAGAGCAATGTTATCAAGATTTTGAATGGTTTTTCTGGGGACCTGGCAAATGGAAGTCCAATATTCATTCTTCTTTTAACTCATTTTTGGTCTCTAGCAATTTCCTTTTTAGCTGCTTAATGCTTCACCTTCCTCACTAGATGTGTAGCTGTTAAGTGTGTCTGATTTTTGGTGCTGGCAAAGTAGTGAACAGTGTTTTGTTCTCTTTTCTTGCATTTTGCCTCTATAATGGTTGATCATCAGGTACATCTAATTTTTTATATACTTAGACCTCAATCAACATACATTACTGAGAGTCCCTGTCATGAAATCTAAACATCCATCCATCCATCCATCCATCCATCCATCCATCCATCCATCCATCCATCCATCCATCCATCCATCCATCCATCCATCCATCCATCATCTATACCCGCTTATTCCTAACCAGGGTCACAGGGATCAGCTGGAGCCTATTCCAGCTCTGTTTGGCTGAAAGGCAGGGGTTCACCCTGGACAGGTCACCAGTCCATCACAAGTGACTTTTAACATTAAAAATAAAATCATCTGCTTTTACATTCAACATAATTGAGAGAAAAAAGTGTCTCATCCCTTCATGCTGCTGTTTGAGACTAAATGTACCAAATTTAAACTAAATGGCCTGAGGAGATTAATCTAGATAGCATTCATATAAGCATCACAACAGCAACATGATAGGTACCGTGATATTTAAATAGCCAAATGAGGCTCTATAACTGTTTTTCATTAGGCAGATCTGTGCCTCTCATCAACAGACTCTCTTTGTTGCTGTCATTTCCTGTTTCTCTGAAGCAGCTCTTTGTTTCATTCAGTCTCTGATATTCAGAAACCCAACTGGATGGATTTCTGCAACCCTGGCACACTGATAAAGGTGACAGCTTGCACCATAAAGCCGGCCTTGTCTGACCAATGGTTACGCAGGATTTGGACCCTACTAGCATGTGTGTCCATTCATTTATTAAATGAATTTGTCTTCTGTGCCACAAAATAACCAAGATCTAAGATCATCACTGCAAAGGTCATTTTAAGCCATCACTGAAAAAAGTTCTGTACAAAAGGAGCTGGTTAGGCCTTTTCTGTTTTTAGTGCCGAGCTAAAAACAGACTAATTATGTTTCTGCCACTCTCCACCACACAGCCTGGAGCTTTTTTCAGAGGACCAGCAGGTGCCTATCGACTCCCTTTCCTTGACCTCTCTCTCAAGTGTTTTTGCACATCCCAGAGTGGTGAAGACTATAATAACCAAATTGAAGGAGTGTGGGGGGAAATACTGTGAAGAATGGACACGAGGATGTGAGGTGTGAGTCAGAGTGATGGGGAAGGAGGTGGCTGATTCAGAGTCTCGCTGGAGATTTTAGCACATAGAGTCCACCTCTCTCACACACTCACATACAGCTTGTCACCCAGAGGCAGAGATGAGTGACATGTATGAGCCAGAGTGTCAGAACAAGTTAGAGAGGAGTCCAAGCTGTCAGAGGAGAAGATTGCCAGAAAATGCTAGAAAAACCATCCTGTCCTATTACTTATCTTTCTCCTGCTCTCGCACTTTCTCTCCTGTCTGCTCATTATTTTCTCTGCATCTTGGTCCTCAAGTGGAAAGTTTTCATCCTGTAAGCATGTGGGAATAAGTTACTGAAAACAAACCAGCAGCACACTTGTCCACCATCAGTCGCAGAAACCATTGGCCCATATGAGTACGTAAGAGTGTTTCGGGACTTAGTGAGGTTTACTTTTAACCTGAGGATTAGTAAGGTGCTTGCTGCTCTCTGGCCATGGCTGTTGACTAGACAGGCTCTCTTTGTTCCGCCTGATGTTTTCAGAGCGCTGAGTCAACAGTTTCTGCTGTGCTGCATCAGAACATACATACAGTGTGTGACATAGAATCCAGCCAACCCTGGCGGTGGTGTGCTGCAAAAAATGTCCATTTGGATCTATTTGCATTTCAGATACGTTTCAAGGAAGTGGACATTAATAGCAAATACAGCTCAGGTACCAGTGCATTTGAGCAACAATAAAGGTTCTGCTAGGAAACTGGCCCTATGTTTAGGAATAGTTTGACATTTTCATAAATATGCTTATTCGATTTCTGCTAAATCCAATTCATGCTTTCTGTGTCTGTGTGACCACAGATCACAGATTTGTCACCTGCCCAAGTCTATGAGCGTCAGTGTGGACAGTGATAGTTATGTGCTGAAATACTTCTTGGAAACAATCAAAAACCTCCTGGAATCACTGCTGTTTGTTTGGCAGTTGCTGATGCCAAGGAATAGTCCAAACTCTAATCCAGCATCAGGCAGCATATTGATATTTTTGAGCTTTGTTTTTTCTTCAGACTAAACAAACAACATAAAACATGCAAATTAATTTGCTGGCCTTTACTGAGTCAACTCTGGAGGCACTTTTGGACTTATCAGCCAGAACAGTGCAGAACATATGTCTGAATATATGTGAACCTATGTGTCTTTCAGTGAATGTTTTTGGTGTGTTGGTTTCATGTCTCAACAGTAGAAAAAACTATTTCCAGAAAAATAGATTAGAGTCAGTCATTGTAAGAATCACAAGGAAAGACAAATTATCAAATGTGTTGATATTTAGACTAATAGGGAATATTGTTTAAAATAAAATGAATAATAATTAATTAATTAATACACCAGTGACCTGCCTAACTGATGCATGGTTGAATGGTACAAAAATCTTCACATTATGAACCTGAGCTCTACTAGTTCTGTGGATGTCTTTTTGACCCTTTCGAGAAGGAGTAGTGATGCTTACAGGTCAGTGTAATGTGGATACTAGATACAAACTTTAGGTCTTTTGGATTTTTATTTTGTTGTACTGTAATATTGGGAAAATGAGTGAATTCAAATAAATCTGCTTTAAAATTGCCATTAAAAACACATTTAAAATAGCTCATATAGAACTTTTTTCCTGCTGAGCTGGAAGTAGTTTCTGTGGTCACTAATTTAGCTTCACACACACACAAGGGAACACAAGGCTTTTTAGTGCATCCCTATTTGTAGTTGCTAATGACAACGCACTCATATTCAGTATTGGACAAATCCAAGCCATATTCTCTGTAGAGGCACATGCATTGCTGTTTTTCAGATAAACATTTCACAAATACATGTTTAATACAAGTGCAAGTATGTGATCCTACAAAAGACATAATCATTCTAGTAGGCTGGATAAGCTCATTGCATATGACAGTCAAAACAGACAATGAAAAGAAAAAAGAAAAAACATCTATATGTTTACTTCACTAATTAGCACTTGTCACTCCTTCCTCCAAATGTCATTTGTTCAAAACACTGAAGGTTGCTGACAGACAACCTACAGTAGCTGTAGAAAAGTACAGGAGCAGTTGTTAAGGAGTGTTGTTGGTGTGTGACAAACAAAATAATGCTATAGATCTCTGCAAGGTTTCCTCACAGCCATTACCAAAATTCCCCCATTTTCCATCTGTAACCTATTTTCCATTCATAACCAGTAATGATTTGTATAACTGAACAGCCAATACATGCCTCTCTGAATGCCAAACCATTATTTGCACCCTGTAAATTCTAAACTGGCAATCATTTTTCAGACATTTTCCTTTTCAGATTTTCTTTTATAAAGAGAAACTGTGTGCTGTGAAGTTGGATTTCTGCAGTAGTTGCCTATTATGTTCTTATTTCACATATAAGATACACACTTTACAGTCTGCCAGGCTGTGTACTCATGTGTAGCAAGAACTCCAGAAAAGCAACGTCTGTCATACGTCAGCACTGTGCTGAGTGCAAACACATTAGAGCAATGTATCAGTTCAAAGAAAATGTGTCCGTCCATTCACTATACGACTTATTCATATTCAGGGTCACAGGGGCACTGGAGTCAATCCCAGCTGACATTGTGTGAGAGGTGGTGTATACCCAGGACAGGTCACCAGTGTATCACAGGGCTGACACATAGATACAGACACTCACACTCAGATTCACACAGGCAACTTAAAGTCACGACTTTAAAGTCTTTGGACTGGTGGAGGAGGCTGGAGTACCTGGAGAAAACCCACACAGACAAGGGGACATGCAAACTGTGTGCACACAGAAGGGCCCCTGGCTCGGGTGGGAGTTCAATTTGAACTTGGAATTTTCTTGCTGTGAGGTGAACCGCAGCAGCAGCAGCCCCTAGTACCAAGAAAATGTTAGAGAAAATGCTCTACACGCAGGAGAAATAAACAAAGCTGACAGCTTGACTTCCATTTCTTTTGTCGTGGCCTTTTCATTTGGTTTTAGCGTCCAATAAGAAGTTTCTGCAGAATCTCTGGCTGCATTTACAAGGCTAAATGAAAACAATGGAGTGGGTCATTCAGCAATAGTAAAAGGGTTTTTAATAGCCTGAAGTGGTAGTGTTAGGAAAGCCCGAGAGGCCGGTGGAAATGAGTGGGGGCAGAGGATGGTATTTCAGGCCAGCTAGTACCAGAGCTCAGCTAGTGCAGCTGTGGGAGACACACATTTATTTTCCAGTGTTGCTCTGCGAGCTGCAGGCTTCTGGCTTGTTGATCTAAGGTCACTACTGTGATTTCACATTCACACACACACACACACACACACACACACACACACACACACACACACACACACACACACACACACACACACACACACACATATTAAATAGTGTTAAGATACATCAGGGTGCAGACCTTTATACACAACTAAAGAGCTGCAGAACTATTCAAACGGTGGAATAAATAGAGGCTTTTTTGTCATTTCATGTCTCTCCTCTAGTCACTCTGGACCTGCAAATGCTGTGTACTGGTGTATTTTTCACTCCCACTTTTCGAATCAGATATGACTCAAACATACCGCCCCTGCACACTCTGTGTCTGTGCTAATGCATGTGTGTGTATCTGGATGAAAGTAACTGTGGATGGTAAAGATGTGGTTTCTACTGAGAAACAGAGAGTGACAGTACAGTCTACTGAACTGACTTGCATTAATCATGCCATGTAAAATCTGGTACTGAGCCTCTTTCCAAAGGGCACTCTGGTACCAAAAGAGGTCACTCACTGTGCTATTGACAGCTGCTCAGGATGCCTGGAAAACATTGAGACCTGTATGGTTAATAAATAACTTCATTTTTATACCTTAATGGTTTTCATTTAAGTGAAAGAGGAACTATAAAGTTTAAAGTTCAGTTACTTTTTTCAAGCTGTGGCTCATTTAGTGTCTGGCTCTGTCTTATAGGTGGTGGCCAACTCATGCTTTGAGTGATACACAAAGGGGCTAAAGTCCCTTGTTTGTCTGTTTTTTAGGGGTTTGTCCTCTGCTTTTAACTGTATCCAGCCCTATATTTGAGACAGGTTGAAGAGGATCTACAATATTGATAATGGTTTGATTCGTTTTATGGACAGTCAGGCTGTGGAATTGGTGGAACAGTATAAGTATCTGGGCACAGTGTTTGATGATACAGTAATTGTATTTTGAGCCCCAAGTGGATGCTGTATGTAAAAAAGCCCATCAGCATATGTACTTTTATCAAAAGCAGATTTAAATAAACAGATTTAAGAGGTTAATTATTCCTGCTGCTATTAATCCGGTGAATAGTATGATGTAACTTTTGAATGATGTGTATTTGTTTGTCCATGTTTGTGTTTGCTGCTGGCTGTAAATCAAATTGCCCCTCAGATTATAATAAAGATTACCTTGAACTTTAAACACAAAGATGAAGGACATAAATACACATCAATTGAACAGCATCAGAAATTAACAAAATCAATAGATGTTTGTAAAAAAAAAATCTATATTGACAAAGTGCTTCATTCGTTTCTCTGTTAAACTTCAATAGATGGTCAGCTGGAATGTGTGAATTTTTTCCCAATAAGAGGAAGAGGAAATTTCCTTTGAAAGCCTCATCAGCAGTGCAGGACTTCAAGAGATTTAGCCTGAACTCAATAAGCATGCTGGACCAATATATCATGCTTGTATTTGCTCATTGCAGATAAGGTACATTCTGCAGGTTCTCTGTTTTAGTCAGTAAGAGACAAATATTGTGTTAATAAACTTGACAATTTGACAGTCAGTGCTCACTTCACACAGCAAATCAGGTGTGCAGAGTTGTTAAACAGGGCTCGAACTTCTTGCTCTGTTCTATAAAAAAATATCCCACTTCAAACATGACATCAGGCTTTTCCTATTATTTCACTATGTTTTGGTTTCAGACAGTTAGAAGACATGTTCAAACCTTAAGAGATAGTCCATGAGGTGTGAGCGTTTTGATTGTGTAATATGAAATACTAAATCAAGTCAAGTAGCATTACTTTGGCCATTGGCATTGGAGCTGAACACAAATAATTTAACCATATTGATTTTTTGATCTACTAAACTTCAAACAAACCCTTCTCTAAAATGTTTCTGCTTAGTGAAGTTTTATTTATGTTGGTTTAATTGTATAAAATATAGACAATCTAAATTAAGATCGACAGGGTGAACTTGGTCACCACACAACATTTTATGATCTTCATTCTGTGTTGGTCAAAATACTTAGCAATGGTTTGACTTGGTATTACTGGCAAATAGGCTATGTAATGGATTAAAATCAGCCAAATAAACTGGTTGGATGTATTTACCAATAACAGCACATTGATGTATGTTAATGTACTTTTAAGGAAGGAATTGTGTTTATCCTGGGACTGGCCTAAGTGTCTCTACTGTGACTAACAGTCTAGGGAAAAGCACTTAGGAGTCTCTCTGAGTCACGAGGGACACAAGAGCCCCGACTACCACACAGTCTTATTTAATGCTCCATCCCTCATCCATTTCTTTGTCTCTATCTCTGTCTTTTAGTTTTAATGACCATGTCCCTGTAGAGCTGAACCACAGAGATGAGGCGAAATGAAGCAGTGGCAGGAGATGTCTGACTGATTAATGTGCCACTGGTTTGATTGGTTGTCATGAGAAACAGGAAAGGGATGGAGGAGACATGGGGGAGACAGAGAGAGAGAGAGAGAGAGAGAGAGAGAGAAAGAGAGAGACAGGAGTGAATTGACCTTCATCTTTAGTTTGGCCCTTGGCTTTTATCAAAGTCGCAATACCAGAGAAGTTGGCAGAGGATGATAAGTGACCTTCTTTGACCTTTCTTCTGCTGTAAAATTAATGTCTTTACTTCAGCCGCGTTACCTGTTTATTCAGGCATGGGAACCTGTGGAGGTGTCTCTGGGAGCATCTCTGCCACAATAATCACCTGGCAGGCATCGTTTGAGGGCAAAAATACTGAACATTTCTGTAAGACTAAAGGACATGTGTGCTACTGTCCGCTGCTATTTTCTTCAGCACAAAAATGATTCAAACTTTAACCAGGCTGTGCATTTGTGGTTCTGAACAGACAGTGTCATGCGGGTCTCTGAAACCATGTTGGCATGAAATAAGTGATGGTGTTTATATTTTTGTCAGCAACAACATCAGTTTTTAAATAAGCACTGGCTGAATAATCACCATAATGGAACAAACAAAAACAGCTGAACCAACTACCATCCAACTTCACTGACAAAATAATGTATGGAAACACGCAGTAGCACAGGGAAATGCTGTGTGATTGATCTTCGATCACTTGGAAATGCAGCTGTGGGATATTTTGTAAAACATTTTTAGATATGAATTATTTTAGTCATTAAACTGTGGCATTTATAGAAAGCTGGTGCAAACGTGTGGGTGTGGGTGTGTGTGTTTGTGTGTGAGCTATAATGACAGACTTATCCAGACTGAGGCTTAATATAAAACAGAGCACTATAAGTATATTGGGGCTTTCCTTACTTTATCTGGCCTGGAACCCAGACAGAAAGTTCCCTTAACATCTGTCAGCTGAAATAAAGAAACTAAGCTATTTAAAGAGAGAGAAAGTGGGCGAGACAAAGAAGTAAGCAGTTGGCAGAGCTGCCAATATGCACATTTTCATTTCACACCATTCAGTCAAGATTAACAGAGAAAGTAGAAGAAAGGAGAAGAGGATATGTTTGCTTTAAAAATGCTCTGAAATAGCAGAGATGCAATAAATAAAAAGAAATATACAGCGTCATCTGCCGATGTGTCAATTCATTTAAGAGGAGTGTGGAGGAGTGATGGAAAAAATGATAGAGGACATGGGGTTGTCAAAGTATGAGAGGTGAAATCACATGTCTGCATTTTACTTGTCCAGCTCCTGTCAGTGTGATTTTCTGTCAGACACAGACCAGCACAACATCAAAAATATCTTCTCACCCTCGTTCCCTTTCGCATCATCTGCAGCTGTATTGAGCACTGGCTGTAGTGGGTGTCTTTGCCTTATGTTCATGGACCTCTCATCTCCTTTCATCTATCTCTTCCTCTCTGTCCATTCCTCACCACAGCTACAACACTGAGCTGTGCATGAGTGGCAAGGAAGTAAGTGTTTTCCGGCCCGGAGAGAGTCGCTCCTCTCATAGACCTCAGCCAAGTCTCAGCATGGCGTGGCATCGTTTACAAAGAGACACACATGTGCATGCAAATACACACACACACATGCAAAATACAGACACTTCCCCATAACTTTGGCCTCCTGGTTCACCAAGTCTAACTGAGCTGTACAGAAACGTGAGGTGCTGGGAAACATTGAATCATTTAAAGAAAAGCTTGGGCTGTCATTGCACTTATTTAGAGCTGAAACCCCACCGGTGACGCTAATTGTCCCCTTAACTTGTGACATCTATAACTCAGTGGGTTGGTGTCATGAAAAAAATGAAACATGTTCACAGAGTTCTCTGTTCATAGTCTATGTTACCCAGATATATATTGCCTGAACTTTAACAAAGAGATGGATGGATTGTTTGCATTTATGGTATTTTGTTTGTAATGCCCGTTAGCAATCATAGCTTCAAAACCACAGTGGCGTAAAAATCACCAGTTCGACGTAATCAGGCAAGTCCTTGGGTGGTTCAAGACGCCACAGCTGGTTCAGACATGCCTGTAACAATAATAACAACAGACTTTGCAGGCTGGACAGTGTATTGAGCAACCTAAATGGGTAGAATATGAGATGGTAACATTAAAAGACAGCATTAGTGAATAGCATGAAAGAAGAAATCAACCTGAATATTTAGTCAGTGAAAGAAATGCCGAATGAAAGATTACCCTGCAGAAGACTTCAGAGTCTAAAAATACTATTTAGCATTTAACAGCTACAGCTTCCATGCCAATGACAAGCATCATATGTTGTTGCTTTAGTTTCACGTCAATAATTTCAAATTGTAATAGCCCAGTCGTAGATGTCACAGCTTTTAAAGAATGAAATAAACCCTCAATGAGAAATGAGAACGTAACATAGGAGCTCCAAACATTGGGAGAGCAAAGGTTAGGCAGTAAGGGGGGTGGGGTTTCTGCTGTCTGTGCTGACTCAATTAAAAGGTTGCTCTTGCTTTGACTGAAGTGATAAAATTGGATATACTTTGAACTTTGGCCTTGGAGGGCCTCACAGCGCATGACATGCTTTACTGTAAAGCCAAAGTGCTGCTTCTCTCTTGGCTGCCAACCCACCACTAACTAATGACCAGGAAATAACTGTGGTTCACATAAACACACACATATTTGTAGATTTGTTTCTGAGTTTTAGAGACTACATTCCTTCTTTCAACTTAACCCTCTCCGCTACCAGCTAAAACCTAATCCTCTCATGAGTGAATCCAAATCCCAGCTTTTAAGGATAACAGAGTGTGTAGTTGTAGTTTTTTCTGTTGCTATTTATTACCCATGAAATGTCTTAACCCACAAATATAATTGGCACATCTGTCTTTTCTAGTGATTTTCTACTTTCCAGAAAAAACTGTTTTAAAGGTACACTGCAAGCAACTTTCAGTGAGGCGCCTTTATAGTAACTGCTGTGATACATTATGCTGAATATAGGTGGTCTGCTTTTTCCTACCACATTCTTGCATTGCTATAATCAGCACAGTTTGTTACTGTAAATTGTTTCAAGTTGCCTTTTTGCTGCTTCCATAGGTAGGAAAAGTCTTAATTTAACATGATATAAGCTACATGGAAAAGTCATTTAATGGAAAAAAGAAGGTAAGACAAACCCAGACTGCAGTGGCTTCCACAAACTCATCAGACTTTTCATTGGCACTAATAGTGAAAACACTTACCATAAAGTCTAAGTGGAAGCCACAAATGGGATTTAAAGAAGCACTGTCTTCAAAACTTTTTATTAGTGAAGTCAGAAATGCAAATAAAATACACCACACATTCACTGTCATGGCCGCTCCTATGTAGAGGATTCATACCTGTACATGCTCAATGTGCCACTGACGCCAGACCAGCCTTCCCTAAATACACACTGCCCTCCCTCAAACAGCTCCCCTCTCTCACCAGGCGCCACTAGTGACTGTTTTCTTTGCTTCGACTGGCCCTCTAGTGAAACCACAGCCTTCTCCTCCTCCTGTGTGTGTCTATGAGGCCTTGTCGAAATGCCTCTGTGGTCTAATTTCATGTTTCAGTAATGGCTCAGTTGTGGGGAAACAATTCTCTCTCCAAATATCCCACAAACACTACGATATGCCACAGTATTATTGTGTCAGCACAGAGCATACGAGGGAAAATGCACTCGTACACTGGTCAGGGACCTGAGAGCTTTAGGATTTGTCTTTTGCTATAGCTAGAGGAAAAACCATGTTCTCCTGAGTCGTCTTTTCCACTTACACCCTCACTTCTGTTTTTTTTCTTTTTCTCAGTTCATGTTACAATTTTCCAGAATCAGCTCCTGGTGTCTTGTGTGTGTAGAGGGCTGGGGTGCACTGAGCACTCTCCATCTGTGGGCCAGATTAAAGGCGTAGGGGAAAAAACAAATCAGGGATGCATGTATTGTGAGAGCACAAGACCAAGGGAATAAGCAAGAAAAGTGTGGCAGTGTATGCAGGGCTGTCCCATTCTGTCTGTCATGTGCAAAGCATGTGGCCAATCTGCCAACATGGCAATCATGAGGCAAAAGCTCTCCACTGATTGCTGGGTGCTCCTCGCTGTGATTTTTTTTCTAACATATTTGAAGTGTCTGTGGAAGTGTGGACTAGTGGCATTTAATAAGGGAAATAATGCTGGAGAGTGTTTTAGTACGTTAATGCATCAATACTGAAGTTTGGCTGAGGCTTAAACTCCTGTTGTGTCATCAAACATCTGCAGTTTTTTTGTATATATAATAGAACCACAGTTCCAGATCTAATGTCCTTGTAAATGTCACAGCTTCTCTTTTCAACTGAAAATCTGTAAGTAAACTCAAATGTAAGGAAAATGTTAGGAGCTCTTTTCATGCAAAAAGTGGGCTGTGGGCTGCCCTTCAGCATAATGCCAGACTAATATAATGACTAAACAATAATTCAAACCAGAATGCAAGAGTAACTAGGAATCAAACAGTAGCTCAGTGAAATCCAAATGTCTAGTCTTGACTTATTGTGCAGTGTGAACCACAGCAGTCCTCCAGCAAGACAGGTGATTTGACAATCAGCTCTGCCTTGACTCATAATTAGGTATAGCCATCTCTACTCCACCACAGGAAGGAAAGACATGACTGCTGGGTGAATCATTGTGTGGATATTGGTATGGTCAGCAACATGCTCATTGCATGAGTGAGTAATTATGGGAAAAATGTGAGTCTTTCTGCATGAATAAGGGCTAAAGCTATTTCATTCAGAACAGTTACTTTCCAGTATTGTATTGTGGTTGGTCCTGGTGCCCTAACACAACAAAGATACATAGATCAGAGGAGAGAAAAACACCTTAACTTTTCCATCAACAGAACCTGTTTAACATGCTGTTCTCTTTTCCCAGGATACACTAGGTGTTATTGCTTTACTTAACTCTATTCCAAAAGATCGGTTCATGTTGTGTATTGACATTTTAACTGGATATTTGTGTTTGGTGTTTTCTGATGCATGCTTGTGTTTATTGGAACCCAGTAAGGTTGCTTAAAAATCCACCCCCATCTACCCTTTTCTTGTTCCTAATATGACAACAAAATGCAAAACACGTATGATCGCTAACCATTATTTGCAGTTTAACCCAGCATGCATGGGTGACTGCGCCAGTTTCCCCTAGGGGTATTAACAAAGTTATCTATTTATCTGTCATCATTCACCAGACAACAATCTTCTCCTGACTTAAAGTACTCCAACACCAGGCAAAATGTGTTTTCTTCTCATGTTGAAAACACAGCTTTACCAGTTTTACTTAAAGACACCACAACCTGTGGCTAAATGCACAAGGTCAGGCATCAAGGCATTATGAAAAATGGAGATCTAATCAATAGAAGATATGTTAAACAAAACTTGGTGCTACTGCAAGTTTTATGCAGGAGTTTACCACACATGATAAATTAGTAAAAACAGTGTCTGAGAGTGAATTTAGGGAAGCTGTCTGATTCACTTTCTAAATACTTCTAATGTCTCAAGGGCAGATACAAAGGGTGAAGGGTTAAAGCCACCTGAAACAATACACTTTAATATTTAAACTGCTGAAGTTTTGTGCCAGAATACATACATACATACATACATACATACATGTGTAGATTAATCACACATCCTCCAGACACGTATCCAGGAAAGGGGTCATGTTTGTGTACAACAGGTTTTCAAAATACACCTGTTTTCAAAATAGGTTTCATTGGAGCATTTGACCTTATAAAGTGAGCCAAGCCAGTTTTCACAGTAGACTGGAGACTAGAAACTGCAGTGCAATTATAAAGCATGATGCATTTGGAGTATGAGTCAAGTTCTTTTCAAGACTTCCCATGAAAGTGAAATGGCTTTAGCCTCTGTCTCTACAGATATGCTCACATAAACTGCAGATTCACATGAGCATCCTGGATGATGATGTAACCATGAACTGTTAGGAGGACATATCTAAGGTTTTCTAACTCTCATATAAAGGTTCCTCTGTGTTTGCAAACTGACCAGAAGACAGGCAGACACTGGGCCACCTGGAGAAACAGATGGCGAGATTTCAACAGAGCACTGCTAACACACCTATGCTGTCAAATAAATAGAAAAACACCCACATTTTCATCACCATTATGAAACTATCAGTAACTGGAACAACAACATGCCCTGATAAATTATATGTATGTGTCATTCGACACCCAAATAAAATCTGCTAATTGTACCCAGGCACTGTCCATGCACGTCTGAGACGGTTATTTTTAGAGTAACACGAAGTTAATTAAAGTTATTTAAAGCATTAACCTGAGTCTTTACGGGGAAGAAGAGCAAAGGTTTCAGTCTTAGATGGCATACGGCACACGTATTTGACTGATCCAGTATGCTATGAAGTGAAATTCTCCTCCAGACACATTGGATCTTTAAACTCAAATTTATCTCCAGAAGGCTGCTTCATCTCCTGGCTTGAATTTTCCACAGGATCACAGTTCAATAAATCGCCCACATGCTTGGAAAGCTCCAGAGACAGGCACTGAACTTTACAGAGCATTAACTCTCATCAGCGCAGTAAATCTTTGCCCTGTACTCTGACACCATAAAACATCCTCAACAGAATGATTTTATTACACCACTACTTACTTACTTACTTACTTACTTACACACACTTTTCAGTAATCTCCGAATCTAAATGTGTGGCATGCACCTCAGAGAAGAAGACAATTTATCAGTGACGCGCTGTATCTGGATGTGTTGATGACTAAACTGACTGCACGTGTTGGAGCTTGCCTGTTCCTGGTGGTGACTGAGCCGGAGCTTTCATTCACACGCTCAATGAGCCTCTGCCAGTCACCAGCATCAGAGCGTACATCATAGCTCACAGCAGCAGCTCGCTTTTTACACATCTCAGGAGTGAGCTGTAAACGCCTCTAAAGGCTGAAAATGTTAAAGTTGGCAGGAACAGCCAAGCAACTTATAGAAATGCTGAAAATTCACTGACCCTCCATGAAAAATCAATAGACCACAATGTAGAATGTGTTTGGTTAAAGTATAGGTACCATAACATATCGAAAAAGTGGTGTTGGTGTTGCAGTAATGGATTTCAGGCTTACCTGGAGAGAAGTCTCCGTCACTCTGCTCTCCAGAGTCTGAATCCATCTTCTCCTGCAGGACACTCAGAGGCTGCACTCTGATTCTTCTGCCTCCTAGTTTCCTTCCCTCTCCAGAGGGGAAAAAACCAAAAATGCAGTTTTTTAAATATGTTTTTTTTCTCTTGATGAGCTAAACTTCTCCTCCTGGCCGGGATCAGTGCAGCTGTGAGCTGAGCTGTGCTGTCCTTTTTTCCTGCTCTCTTTTCCTTTACTCCCTTCTCTTCTCCTGACTCCCTCAGCTTCCCTTTTGCATTCTCCCTCTCGTCTATTATTTCTGATGCTCCCTCCCTTTGCTCACTCTCGATCCGCCCCCCTCTCGGTTTCACCCTCCCTTGTCCCTCCTCCTCCTCCTCCTCTCATTTGGTGCTGTCACACTCAGCCTCTTCACGCTCTCTCCACTCAAACTCTTTCTCTACCTCTTTCTGTATGCTGTAAGTGCTGTCTCTTCCACTCTCACTCTTCCTCTCTCCCTCCCTCTCTCTGTCTCTGGGTAAGAGTGCTGCCTGTGTTTTAGCAGAGCAATTGGATCAACTCATTCCAGGCAACTTGAAATTCACCTCCAGCAGCAAAAAATACCCTTGTCCCCTTTTCACTGGTTGTTATAATCAATCAGTTACTATCTGTGGTGGTCATATAAAGTCAGGCCAGGTTACTGATTAACAGTGTACAGTAATCATTAAATGGTTCTGCAATGGGTTGGAACAGAAAAGCAGTTTTTGAATTTTAGATAATGATTCACATTAAGAAAAAAAATACTCTAAGTCACATGACCAATTGTACATTTTGTTTTCAGGCCTCTGATCTCAGTAAACTTATACTCCACCCTGTGCTCTCTGCTGTCAGAGGGATCTCAGAGTAAAAAACAGTCAGCAGGCCACAGAGCCTTTTCCTACCATGGCCATTTTCTCTGGAATAGCCTCCTTACTGGTATCAGACTGTCCCACTCATGTTTATCACGTATTCTTTCACTATCTCAGACCTTTTGCCTGTTACAATTAACATGTATTTGTCTTTCGGGTTGGACTGTGTAACGCTTATGGCCATTTTTAGGTCAACTTAAAATTGTTAGTGTGTCCTTGAATGGGCAACTAAAAAATATCAATTTTTTTTAGCCATTCTATCCTATTCTTTAGACTTAAATCTTGCGAATCACAGATTTTTTGATTTACATCTTTGTTGATTGATAATGGGGAGTGTTCTAAAAAATATTTTAAGTTTAAATGATAGGATCGAATGACTGCCTGAGAAGTCGTAGACCGAAGTAGAAATTTTGGGAAATTTTGGAAAATAATGCAATAATGCTAAACTTGGCATTACTTTAATTTCACTGTAAAGTATCCAAAAGAAACATGGTAGAACTGTGTATATTTGAAGCTGCTATAACTCACTACTTGTGTTTATTTCTAGTGTCTTGTTGTTTTGGTTTTACAGCCCATATCTTTACTGTTTTTTGGCTCAGTCTCACTGCTCTCATGAACTTTGTTTCCAGAACAGGCAGCTGGTTTAAAAGACAAAAAAGCTCTGATAAACTCACTGTATGTAACAAATGACCAACAAGTTTAGCTGGTGAACACAAGACATTTAGGAGCTAAAGCTCCAGCTATGTCTTCATGAGAAAAGAGAACTAAATATTGGACTAGTTGTTCAATTATACCACTGCAATTTTGAAAGGGGATCATTTGTCAGGTTCTTATTCCGCTGGCCCAGAAAAGCCCAACTAAATATTTTTAAACAAAGTTTGTTGACTCATTTTGTTTTTACGTATTCAACAATTTATGCAGAGAGAAATATATTGTGGAAGAAGATAGATCAGTTTGTCCACCCACTTAAAGCAGCAATGTGTTTGTTTCAGGGGTTGTAACTTTCACTGGAACACTCACTACAACAAATCTTACTCTCTTTCCCACACAGCTGAAAACAAGAAACAGAGACATTCTGGGAAACACTATGCTGAAAAACACAAAACAAGACACTGAACATGGCAGACTGTTATACCATGTAAAATGTGTAAAAACCATCTCAGGATGTCTACAATCTGTGAGACATCATAAAGCTCAGATTCACAAGCGAGGGGGCAGGTGGACGTGCAGTTGGTGGTCCGGCAACAGTTGCAGGCTATATGATCTCCCAGGTGTGCAGCTGACTGTTGCACAGCATGAACACTGGGCACCAGATGGCATTAGCCTGCCCGCCAAGTGCCAAGGGCTCACTTATCTTCAACACTGTGTGCATGGATCTCTTCTGCAATATTGAAATGGCAAAAATATCAAAAACAGTGCTACTTTGATCTTAGCAATGAATCTGTGCCCCCTTTTTTGACCTGATGAGAAATGGAGAGTGTATGAATAGAAACAGCCTTGAGACCGAGACACATCAAAGTAAGGTTTGTTCAGAAGAGTTAATTTTTTTTTAAGCCAAAAGTTATGAGAACCCAAACACCAGATCATTATTCTTGACCACAGTTTGGGTCCTCTGGCCTTTTCATATGACGTCTTCAGTTTTGGCTGAGTTAGTATAGAAACATAATTATCAGTAAAACACAAAATGTCAAAAGTAAATGTCCTTATGCAGAAAGGTCTATTTAGAGCGCTCTAATATATTCCATATTAAAGGAAGACTGTTGCTGCTGAATTAATAAGTAGCTTTATTTTAATTAAAGCAGATGCTGTGATGTATAATGTCGTATATTCTATCCATCCATTATCTATCCTTTTCAGGGTCACAAGGGATAGGAGCATCTCAGGTCACATTTGCCTATAGGCATGGTACACTTGACAGGTCACCAGTCTGTAACAGGTCTGATAGCCATTTAAACTTACAGTCATGCCTACAGGCAATTTAGAGGCACTGGTTTACCTAACATGTCTTTGAAACGTGGGAGTAAACCAGAGCTTTGTTTAGCAGATTTATTACATTTTAAATACTGTAGGTTGATCATTTGCTGTGTTACGAGTTGGTACATTACACCGTAGCTCAGCAAAAGCATAATATCTCTTTCAAAAATGCTATGGCATAGAAAAATAAAGAGGCATAAAGTAGTAACAAATAGTCTTTACTGTATGTGTTGGAAATGAAATGTTTTTGTGTTTTAACACTGGGGAAAGGACCAAATTGTTTATTTGTAAGAAGTTATGTTCTCCTATAGCAACTGTTGTTTCATCACTGCACCTCTATTTTTGGTGTATTAAAAATCTGTGTGGGCTGAACACGAGTCTGTGCGTGACATAATGAACAACTCCAACACTGTTGCAAATAGTCGAGTACTAAGAAAACGTAGAACAAAATGTAAATACTCATAAAATATAAATATAAAAGTACAGTATTTGAGTAAATGTACCACATTATTGAATTTAAAAGTACAGTAGTTGAGTAAATGTACCACATTATTGTTCAGTACTGACAATAACCCTATTGTATTGTATTGTATTATATTATCTGTTTATTATATTTGAAATGTTTTATAGTGAAATCTCTAAGTTAAAGTTAATATAAGAACTGCAGGACAAATCTGAATTTCCCCCATGGGGATGAATAAAGTATCTATCTATCTATCTATCTATCTATCTATCTATCTATCTATCTATCTATCTATCTATCTATCTATCTATCTATCTATCTATCTATCTATCTATCTCTCTATCTATCTATCTATCTATCTATCTATCTATCTATCTATCTATCTATCTATCTATCTATCTATCTATCTATCTATAACCCATCCTCAGTGAGCTGGGTGAATGCTTTTGTGATGTTTTGAATCCCATTGTTTTCTCTACAAATAAGACACAGAAACAGAAGTGAAACAACAGCATCAATGTTTGACACCAAACTCTGCAGTGTCAAACTGAAACTTTCACACTGGCTTACATTAAACCAACAGAGAAAAGGGCCTAAAATAAGAAGGACAGACAAAAGAACTTCCTGTAATGATGAGCGCCATCACTCTCCTCTGATGTTCAATGACAAACAAATGAGCTGACTTTGCAAAGGGAGCTGAAAAGGCTATGAAGTGAGAGTTTGCCTTTGATCCAGAGAACTACTGCCAGAAAGTCGCCCAGTCTGGGCATCTTCAGGCACACTGGCCTGATGAGAGGAATTCACTCCTGTTTCAAGTTTCCTTGTCCTTATGAAAAGCACTGAAATGTGTGGTTCATATGAGCACACAGTAGCCTACCAGCCTGGCTGAGAAACATCCACACCAGCTAGGGTATCACAGTATCATGGAAACAGTGTCATTTCTAACTGTAGGAGGTACAATTCACATTGACAGCTTACCGACAATGTAGAGATATGAGTACATTGCCATATTGCTCTCTCTGGTAGATGTTTCCATGGCAACCAAGTCTCGCTTTTAATGAAGCAGTAATCCAGCAGTGCACTGAAACACAGAGACAATGTGGCCAGTGACATTTGAGAATTTTATTACAGCATAATTTGTGTGCGTGTGTGTGTGTGTGTGTGTGTGTGTGTGTGTGTGTGTGTGTGTGTGTGTGTGTGTGTGAGAAAGACAATCTGATTGCCAGAGCATGAGGCGGGACAGTCTAAACTTTTTGCTATGAGGCGCTTACATCTGAGTTATTTTAAAACCTGTCTGGCATCGTGCCTCTATAAATCTGTCATGCAGCAATAGAAATAGATGGAATAAGATGGAAAAAAAAAAACATGAGACTAACAAAACCACATATGAACAACCATGGACTTCTTTAAGAGAAAGAGCAGACTGAATATTTTCAGTCATATTCTCAAGGCAAGTTGCGAGGCAAAGTGCAACCTTACGACTTCACAGTAATTCCTCTTTCTGGTCCAGGTAAAATGCAGTTCTTTGATATAGATTTTCAGAGTGCCTATTTTCTCAGAGGTGCTCTGCCTTAAAATAAAGTCAAACATATGAAAAAACTAACTTTAAAATACCCTGGCATGGTGAAAATGTAACCCTAGTAACAGAAACACACACCCAACAATTTTTGCACCAAAAGCCGGCAACACTGACACTGTTTGAAACTACAAGTATTATTCGGTTCCCCTTAAAATATTCCCATACACATCCACAATTGTACAGGTACCTTTGTGAAAACACATGATATAATACATTGACTACAGCTGATTACCTAAATCATCATATCTAAATGAAAACACCTAGCCCATATCTGAACACCAAACTAAAACCTTCTATTAATCTTAGCCCTAAAACTGATGTCTTGACCATCAGAAGCTGTTTGAACCTGTGTCAGAAAGCCAAATTTCTAAAGCCAAAGTCCTAATGACTCTGGGGATGCACTGAGTGGCATTCATGTAGAGTTTTGCTGCATTTTCTCAACAACTTTAATGTGGATTGCTGTGCAATTTAACAAAGACAATGCTATGAGTGAGTAGCAACTTTTCATCTAAAAGTTTTTATTTGTCCAGTACTTCTGACCAAATACTTGCAAACTGAATCACACTTTTGCCAGTGTCCACTTTTTGCCTAGTACTAATTAGCAAATCCTACAATGCTAAAGAGGCTAAATTGGTGAGCATTGGAAACATTCTACCTGTTAAACATTGACAAGCTACTATTGTCATTGTGAGTGTGTTAGAACTTGACTTTAGCATTTAGCTTAAAGCACCGGTGTGTCAGTACAGCATCACAGAGCTGCTAGTAAAATGTTAAGTGTGAGACACAACAGGCCACATACATTGCTCGGAGGCCTAAAATGTAAAAGTGGATAGATAGATAGATAGATAGATAGAAAATGACAGTTTTAGGCTCTTACATAAGGACGTGATAATTAAGACTTTTTAGCCGTAAGCTACTGCACACTATAGTAAGTGCTAACAAAAGTGACATGCTGTTGAAAATGGCACTTTCAAACTGAAAAAACATATTTTC
This sequence comes from Mastacembelus armatus, assembly GCF_900324485.2. Classification (NCBI taxonomy): domain Eukaryota; kingdom Metazoa; phylum Chordata; class Actinopteri; order Synbranchiformes; family Mastacembelidae; genus Mastacembelus; species Mastacembelus armatus. Next base: position 4,994,895 of record NC_046635.1, on the reverse strand, counting down.
TTCCAATAATTTAATCTCCACTTCTGTTGAGACATCTATTTGCCATTATCACCAGCTATCATCATCCTCTACAGTGTGTACAGCTGGTTGTTCAATTTAACCTAGAAACAGACTCACACATCAGGGTCACTGTAAGAAAAAAAACTAACTGACAGAAGAGCAACAGGTGGCATATGAAAGGAATTCAGCAACAGAAAATTCCGTTTCATATTTTCCAGTATTACTCTATTTACATCCAATTTTTAATGACTGAATTCTTAACTGTTATTACTGGCATCAGTTAACAAAGCACAGCCAGAGCTGCTCAAGTGTGCAGTGCATGTGATCATTTCCATCTGGATAGAAGACATGAATGCAACTGAGGTTAATGACAATACAGTGATTCATACACTATACCCAAGACAGCTGCAATGAACAGCCTCTGACACACGCACACACAGACACACACTCAAGAAAAAAAAAACACATCTCTCATTTATATGCATTCACTTACTTCACATTACACTTATAGCTCCCACATACAGGAGGTAAATAGCTTGCTGAGGTGATGGAAAGATAGGTTGCTGATATTGATTAGTGTACCAATTGCTTGTGCTTTTCATTCCCTACAGACCCTCCTCATCTCACCGTAATCAGCAGAAGCAGCTCCCCGGTGTGTCAGTGAAATTGCGATTGAGAGTGTTTTATTTTCAACTCTTGCATCACTGATAGACAGCTGATTGCTGACATCTCTGGAGGAACTGCACAGTTGACACCTTATCTGAATGTATATTTTCTTAGTTTTTTCTTCACTATACCTCCATATCTACTTTCCTAGCTTTCTAAACGACAGTCAAACTAACAAGTTTGTGTGCTGTCTTTCAGCATGAGTGGGAGCAATGCAAATTGAAGCGTCTGTGTGAGATATATTTCCACATTTGCTGAAAGGCAGAGCATTTGAACATAAGCAAACTAGCTGATTTGCTTATCCTGGAGATAAAGACCATCTCATTGTGTAATGTGTTGCAGTGCCCCCTTCTGACCAATACTTACAAGTACAAAAAAAGGGAAAAAGAGATAATATTAGAATCTAGAATTTCAGATGGAGTTCAGATATCCATACAACGCTGGGCTCTATTGATGAAACGATACTTTATTAATACAGCACCTTTAGATGTAAAATGCATCTAAGAATGCAAAAAAGGAAACAGCATATAACTTAAACAAGTTATTACTCTATTTAAAAAAGAATAGAGGTATTTTTACATTAATGACCAGTTTCTTACCTGAAAAATGCTCAGATATGTTGTAGTATTGATTACATTCAGAAAAGATGAGAACACATTCAAAAAGAATGGCACACAAATTTACATTTACTTCAGTATTAACGTCTGAACTCACATATAACATAGTGCATGATCGTTCAAGTAGAAAAACAATTTTAACACATACCAGAATATAAAACTTTGCATTGTACAGTCATTAGAAAACATTTATGAAGTAACATAAATCATATATATGCATATGATATGTCTACATTCCTAGGTACAACTAAAGGTTGGTGTTTAAAAATGTTTGCCAGCTACCTTTCTGTCTGGGCAAGAATCTCATGCTGAGATGTTCAGCCTCATGCTGGTGCTCTATGGGCTGCTGGGAGAGGATGTTGGTCTGCGGAAGGCAGTCCAGGGTCAAACCCTTATGAAAGCAAACAGAAAACTGCGAGAGCAACGTCACCAGGATGGATTTCATCATCACCATGGCGATGTGCTTGCCAACACAGGAACGAGGGCCTGAGCCAAATGGCTGAAAGTAACGGCGAGGACCCTGGAGGAGGGCAAGTACAGATAGTTAATTAAACACAGTGAAAATTTGGCTTATATATAACATAAATATTCACATCTTAAAGAGAAAGACAACAATCTATATCTACTTAATCAGGAGTTTCTGACGGTGGTTTGGATTTGATTGACAACAGTGATCTATAAGAAGTTGAGGATATAATTTGGCTTCTCAAAAAATATACACCAACTTACATTTTTTTGAAAGTTATGTAAACTGAATTCATTGGGTTTGAGGAAAAACTCTGTCCGGTGCATGAGGCCGGTGTTGAGAATTATATTTGTGCCCTTCGGTACCCTGTAGCCATCAATGATATCATCAGACAGGGCTCGACGCATGGTGAAGTCCACTACCGGGTGAAAGCGTAAGCATTCATTGATGAAGCTCTCCATCACCTGCAACTTCTGAAGGTCCCCATTTTGAAGCTGACTCTCACCTATAGCAAGACAGTGGCAATGATGAATAGCAATCACTGCTGCAATGTGCTGAGTTGGCAGTTTATTAGGTACACTTATTATAGACAAAACTAATGTAGCCTATTACAACAACCTTACAACAAATCCTCCCTTCATGACAGTGATGTGCACCAAATACGGTAATAGCTGCATGTGAATGCTTCTAAAATGTTTAAATCTGTAGGCAGCATTTAACCTCTCTTATATTTTATCAGTGTCACTGTCTGTGGATCTTGGCTCCTTACTCACCTACAACAGTGTCTATCTCCTTTAGCAGCTGCTCCTCCACATCTGGATTCTGTTTGAGGAGCATCAGCATGAAAAAGAGACTGATGGATAAAGTGTCTGGTGCTGCAATCACCATCTCCAACACACTCTGGGTCACATTCTCAGCAGACAACTCACCGTGGTTCTGTAAAGACACATAAAAATGTCAATATGCTGACAGATTCTATGTGACAGAGAAAAAATAAAAGAACTCAGTGATGCAATTCACAGACTGACCTGTGCAAAAATGAGGTCTGTGGTGAAGTTGATGTCCAGTTTATCTGCCTGCTCCATATCTCTCCTCTTTTGTTGTACAAGGCTCTCTATGGCATCTTGCAGCTCTTGACTGTGTAATAAATGATATATAATATTTGTTTCTAAAATAAATAACTTGTGTGAAAAAGCATGAAAATATGGACAATATGACTCACGCAGCTCTCTTGTGCCTCTGGTGAATCCACTCAAACCTGAAGTAGATGTCTGGTTTGATCAGCACACTCTGCCATGTGTCAAAATACTTTTGAATCTTCACCAGTAGCTCTTTCTCTGCATACCAGGTCAATAAACACAGCATGGTGGCAAAATAAATTCAGCTAATGAATAAAAACTCGCAGTTCCTACAATTTACAGCATGCATGATAAAATAAATATGTATGTCTACTCACCATTGACAGGCACACCCAGGAAGAGTCTGTTGGAGATGTCGACCACAGTGCAGCGCAGAAAACTGAGGACATCCACATAGCTCAAATTGTTCAGTCCGTCCAGATGAGTCTGTGTGGAGGAGACGCACACATTCACTGTCTGCTGCAACCCTGGTCCTGAGAGGGCTGGCACAGGGAAAAAAAAAATCCTTACTAAAAATCTGTACCCAAAGTCTAAACTTGAAGCAGTCAGACATTTATTGTGTTAGAATGTTACCTTTGGCAAAATAGAAGCGTATCTTTTTCCACAGAGCCACATTGTTGTTAAATATAATGCCTTTCTCATTCATGCCAATGCAGCTGAGTCCCTTCTTGCTCCCAAAACGTGAAGCATAATGTCCATTCTTTAGAACATGATGCACCGCTGATGGCCTAAAATGAAACTTTAGGTTATTATCAGTTCACTAAAATTTGATTGATTATTTATTACTTCATTCATCAGTGTTAGCAGAGATGACCAACCTGCTGATTATGAGGGTCTCCTCTCCATTTATCCACACTCTGACGATGTCTCCATACTTCTTGTTGTAGTAGTTGCTAGCTGTGCCTATACCAGTCCAGATGAATCTTACATATGACAGAAGAGGCCCCAAACCCAGACAGAAAGAAGGACCTGTTGTGGTAAATGATAATACATTTATTCAGCCTTTTATCCCACTCACTGAAAAAGAAACACACCTGTCAAAAATGAAACAGCAAAGTGTAAAGCTGCTGTATGATCATCAAACCTACCTGGTACCTTTTTCTTGTCTGTGTGGCTCCAGGTGAACAGCAGCAGACAAACAAGCAGTATCAGGGTCCTTGTTGCCATCGAGATGCCTGGTGAGATGGCTGTGGCATTTGGAGACACGGAGACCAGGTTTGCCGATACTGTGTCTAAACCTACCGGAATCATTGCCTGTTCACACTCAGTGCTCAGATCTGTAGGAAAAGAGACTGCACATTTAAAACAAATGTGCAGTGATGAAAGTTGGCCCTTTATATGCATTTGGAGCTCGTTACAAGCCAGGTCAGGGTAATGCAAAAGCCACAACAGAGGAGATAAAAGGTAAATAATATACTTGTAACCTTGAAGGGTTGGAGTTGTGCCTGTGTCCTTGAGTGAACAGGACTTCTTGAGGTGCGATTTAGTGTTGGCACAAGCTTCTAATATGGGGTATGTTTAACATTTTGCTGATGAAAAGCAAGTATCAAGCCTCCTTTCAATATCAAAAGAAAGTGGTTGGAAATCTTACAAAAAAGGCTGTGACCTGGTAAGTGTAAGGGGAAATCTCTGTAATTATAATTACAGAGATTATCATTATCATTATTACAGTTATCTGTGTTGCAGAAGGAAAATAATAGTTTCTGCAAGAAACATCCAGACAGTACTGTTCTCTTTACTTAAATTCTTCATTTAAAATTGGTGACATATTAATACTGTATACAGCCAGATACCCAGACTGTATGAATTGCATAGGTTAACATTCACCAAATTTTAGATTTCATACCAGCAGATGGAGAAGCAGAGCTGTGAAGCATCAGACTGTATCATTAGATTTATGGCAACATAACCATAACAGGTTTTGAAACCACTGACTATTGCAACTCTTTCTTCTTATTCATTCATAAATGTGTATATACTGTATACTTTTCAGTTATTATCTTTACCAAAATTGAAACTAAATCTTGGTGTTTTATGAATTAAAAACAAGTGAAGAACATTTGACTAAAGCTTTGACATTTAGTGGAAATTTACAGATTTTCATTCACACATTTTCAGTTGATGCCACAATACTTAGCATCAGTGTATTTTTTGTCTTTTTCCCCTCTGTTGCGTCCTTAAGACACATGTACTAAACACACTGCTACACATTTAACCCAAGCTAGATCATCAGAAGGAAAAAAGACATTGTAATACAGACTTTTAAGTATATTCTCATATTTACTGTTATTTTGTCAGACTTTTGAATAAAACACCTTATGAACAATAAAGTCACCTACCTCTAGTTACTTTTAAACCTTTTATTTTATTTTACATATCTTTTTATGTGATTGTTTGTGAGAGACTTCATACTGTTTGTCACTGCTCTTGTTCCATTTACTCATTCGTTGTGAATTCACTCACCACCCACATTCAAGTCCAAGAATGTGCGCTGTTCAAATGGTCGACTGTGTGCTGAGGCCCTGCCCTGTATTATGGCTCAGACTTAGATTGTTCTGCATGATTAAGCAGAGACAACCCCCGTTCTCCTGAAAACAGAAGTTAATGTAACCTTATCTCTGAGCTGTGTTGTGGTCAAACACATCTTTGTCTCCATCACATGTGTAGGAAGCTGTTCAGAACTGACCAAACATGATTAACAGAAAGCTAAAGAAAATGCCAGTGAAATGTCAGAGCATGTATGATGTCTGAAGAGTTAACATATATCTCAAATTCAGGTTGTTCACACATATTCATTAAATGCAACTTATTCATGAAAACAGACGTAAAATCAGTTCAAGTTATGGACCGAAAAAAGAAAAAAGTCTTTAGATACTTCAGATCATCCGACTGTCCTTGCCCTAGAGCAGCAGGAGGGACATGGACCTCTCAGCTTTGTGTTTAGAAGAGAGATAAGGCTGCTTTCCCAACAGCTGCACCTCAGGAAGGAGGACACAGAACAGAAGAGGTCAAAAACAGGTCAGAGATGGAGATGAGTTTGTGGACATGTTTACATATTTATAACACATGATTCATTTTAATGGATCTTCACTTGAACAAAATCATTTACAAGCTTTGCAAATGTTAATGTGTTTAAATAGGAAATCATCTTTAACATCCCTGTAGTGCACTCTGTCGCTATAGAGATCCATGTAAGAAATAGTTGCGTGTCTCTGTTTTTTTGTTTTCAGTCTAAACTGGTTGAGCATAGTGCAACATGAATAACAGACAAACAAAGGAACAACCTCAGTGCCTACACGTCTACTGGAGCCATTCAAGCTGTCCAGCAACTGGCTGTCAGTGACCTACAGCCTCAGGCAGAAGCCTACGCACAAGTCAACACAACACAAGACCTGAATCTGACATTAATGTTGCATAGATATTGAGTTGGATTTGGCCTTTTAAATAAATTCAATCTAGTTAAGTTTATTTGTATAGTGCCAAATCACAATACAATCATCTGAAGGCACTTTACAAAAAAAAAAACAAAAAAACAAAAAACAAACAGAAATCCAACAAATCCCTTATGAGCAGCACTTGGGGAAGAAAAAATACCTTTACCAGAAAAAACCTCCAGCAGAACCGGGCTCAATTTGGGCAGCCACCTGCCTCGACCAGTTGGGGTGAGTTGGTGGGGCCAGTAACTGCACATCAGCAATATACAGCTCCAGGAACAGGGACACCTGCAGAAGGTACAGACAGAGAGAGGGGAGATAATCCAATTGTGGAATACACATGTGAGGAGGGAGGAGAGGGGACAGAGTCTCTGCGTCCCGGTCGTCACTCTGGACTGTCAAACTTTAAATTGACTAATAAACTTGGCCAGATTTCTACAGATGAGAGCTGCACCATCCAAAGTGGGATGGATGCCGTCCCTCGCTCCCAGACGAGGTTTTCCTCAGAAAGTGGCCCAATTGTCTATGAAGCCCACATTGTTTGCTGGACATGACCTAGACAGCCAGCGACAGAACAAAAACATGTGGCTAAACATGTCATCACTGGTCAGATTGAGGAAGGGCCAAGTGAAAATTACATCCGACATTGTTTTGGCAAAGTTACACACCGATGTAACATTAATTTTAGCGACCTCCAATTGGCGTAATTGGGTGTCATTGCTGCCCCAGGAATGCATTTGACTATGGTCGCTGAAGTCTCTAGCTTCACATTTCTGACTATGGAATTGCCAATTACCAGAGTTGGTTTCTCAGCGGGTGTATCGTTGAGTGGGGAAAATCTGTTAGAAAAATGAACAGGCAGGTGATGAGCCGTGGGCTTCTGCCTAAGTGATTATCACTAAAGGAGGCAGAGGAATAATTAGACATGTGGCACACCAAGCAGGAGAGATGAGAGAGAGAAGCCATGCTACTAGCTAGCTAAGCTAACTGGTAGGCTAACGAGCGCTAAGTCTAGAATAACAGGAATTCTGGTACAGGAATATGTAACGGTTAATGAATTGTACAGAGAGTTTAGTTCAGTTTTTCAGTGTATCAGACTAGGGCTAACCTGTAGCTAATCCACAAGAACGAATAGCACAACACGCTTGCACCAGGAAGTGAATTCGCTTACCCAGGAAACCTGTCACAGGGTCAACTGGATCACTATGAAGCTCATTCAGTTTTAAAGTCCAAATGCAAGAGATACTGTGAAACCCCAAATCATGACGCCCCAGTGTTTTGGTCAGATGTCCATTCTAGGATGATTCTTAAGCTAAGAGATTTGGGTTCGATCCTCAGGCGCTGCATTGGATTCAGTTTTGTTTTTTGTTTTTTTTAATTGGACAATTTTTACAGCTACTATATATAAAACAATAGCACTAAAGTAGCCACAAATTAGCCAACTCCATTAATAGTAGCTAATATATAGACTGCATACACCAGGCTATACACTGTATTATAGTTATAAACTTCATAGTTCTAGCTTTTGGTCATTCTAGTGCTAAAAGAATCCAGCATCAGTCCTTTTAGTTTAGTGGTGACAGAATATAACATTGAGTAAATATCTACAGAAGATTTTTCAAAGTAGGATGTTTAAACTTGAAAACAACATCATTAAATTATCAATTAAAAAGGAATACATTAGAAATAAAATAAAAACAGGAAAGCCCTTGTATGTAAAAATGTTTCTGTGTCCACAGATAGTTCGACTGCAGGCCATGACTAAGTCCCCTGTTGTCAGTAAAAAAAATAAAAATCTGTCAAAATTACTAGAACTGCTCCACACTTTGTCGACTTCATGTAGTGAGACGGGAATGTTGTGCACATGTGTGTCTGTGTGTGCCTGCATGCAAATGTTTTATGGGGCATGAAATGGCTGCAATATCATATAGGTCAACTACAGGAATCCATGCAACATGACTCCAGGTCACCAAAAGAATCTAATTAACTGACTTACTGAAACTCACAGTATTGTTGTTAAGCCAAAACAGGCAACAACCTTTCACAGGGAAGAATGTTTCAAATGCATGGAGCTGATGGTGCATGGAAAATGTGAGAATGTGAGCAGGAGCAACGCTGAGGAGATAAATGAGGGATGACACAGGAGTTGTCCATGAACCAACTCACTGGAAACTATCATGATGTTAATGCATTTGGATGCAATGTATTTTTTTTCACTTAAATATGAGTCCTGTAATACTATAATACTAATACGAATACTACTACTAAAAAATTATTATTATATAGTAGAGGCTATCTGGGTTCATGTGTTATTCATGTGTTTTCAAGCGTACATCATACATATATGCATTTCTGTGTATGTTTGTGTGTGTGATGTCAGTCTGCCCACGGCAGTGCAATAGAATGGGCGGTGCTGAATATAAATCAGGTGACTGAACAGGCAGTGGTTTCTTCCCAAACAAGCACAGAAGAAAATTGTGTAATTCCCACTCCTACACAACTGCTTTGCACGTGCATGCTCATATACACACACACAAAACCCCTTCTCCACTTGGCAAATAACACAACAACAGCACTGTATCTACCAGTCTGCCTTCAGATAGACCGCCCGGATGGAGCACAGACTTTGAACAGGACTGAACCCTTTGGAGTTTTCAAATTATCAGGGCAGAACTTTCACTTTCAGCCAAGGACTTCCTTCCTGGATTAGTTTGGTCTCAGTTGATGTTCTTTTATTTTTGCTGGCAACATCTTGGGCTACAAGGTCATAAAATCTTCTTGGACTTTATTTATATTAAATTGCTGTAGCAGAATTTTATCGCCTTGTGAATGCTGAGGTTGGTAGGTGACCCTCAGAAAAAAGGAGGAGAAGTGGTAACCATGTGGATTCCAACACCCTGCATGACTCTCCCTCAGCGGATGGTGCTGTATGGGACGTGTGCTGTGGCACTGATAAACTCTGTGGGCCTTCTGCTACTTTTGGTCCAGCAGAATCAACAACGTGTCTGGTTGGAGCAGACAGGGGTGAGACTGACTGAGGTAGAGCAGAGCTCGGTGGTGGAGTTCCTCCAGGAGGTGCCCAGAGGAGTGGCAGAGATGCGAGCAAGTGTGGGGGAGCTTCCACAACACCAGTATCAGTCCTCCAGGAACAAGAGGAGTGAAGTGCTGGAAAAGGAGCTGCAGCAGGAGCTGCAAGACCTTCACCAAGAGGAGGGAGAGGAGCTCCATCAGCAGGAGGTCAGCCAGGAGGTGGGAGAGGAAACAGAGAAGAAGATGAAGCATGAGCTGAAGCACAAGCACAGACACAGCCAGAGTTATCACAAGGCACATGTGCAGGACGACATGATGATGATGATGACTTACTCCATGGTCCCGGTGAGATGAGACACCTGTTTGTTAATTGTGTATGAGAGAGAAGGGATGATGAAGAACAGTCAAATAGACTGTAAGACACCCACAGTCATCATGAATTTTTTTGATGATTACTGGCTAATAGTGGATCAGCAGCTCCTGAGGCCTGGAGCTTCAAGCAGTATATGCAACATTAGCATAATACAAATTAAAAAGGGGGGATTAAGGTCTCACACAGTTTTCATAAGGTCTTGTGCTGAAGATGAGCCCAAGTTGGATCTTAGATGTAGGGCCTTTATTATTTTGGTTGACATATTCCAAAATAATTTATTTTTCAGTTTCTACATTCACAGTGTACAGAGAGTACATAAAGTGTTGGGCAGTATGTTTACTGTGCTGTATTTAAGTACTTCTAGAGATCCTTGTGTTATTTATCTGGCAGCTGTAGTTACTAGTTACTTTGCAGGTCAAGATTCTACAAAACAAAACAGTTTATGAAATATGATGTATTGTTTCAGATTAACTTTCCTGCAACATAGCATTTTAAGTAGGTAAATCAGTTACTATAACGTGTTACACACTTTAAAAGTAATACTATGAAGTAATGTGTATTCAAATCCTAAGCAATGGACATTCTGGGGCACGAATATTTTTACCTTTGATACAATATGTTGCTGATAATACTATATATTATATTTTACATGCATTTTTATGGTGGCATATTTTTTACTGTGAAAATGGGGGTTATTGGGGCTCTACAGTACTATTACTAAAAGAAGTAAAAGAAAGTATTTTAATAATATTTTGATATCTTTCCTTGCTCATCAGATTAAATTATTGATTGACATTTGCAACACCACAAAAGGAGTCTGCATAGCTGGTATGTCCTATTTACACTTAAAACTACTTAATTCTGTCCAAAATATCACTTTTTATTCTCTAACATGCTCAAACCTTCTGTTGCAGGACCGCCAGGACCACCTGGTACGTGAACTTGTAATTGTGATTCTAAATTTAAAATCCTAAGATACTGTATGCCTCCTTTGTAGTTTAGTGACCTATATTGTTGCTGAATATGTTCTCCATTCAGCCCATTGTAGAGATTTTCTCTTGTTTCTCTAGGTTTGCCTGGTGTGGACGGTTTGCCTGGGCACAATGGGACTGATGGCATCCCAGGTCTGAATGGACTGCCTGGGGCTGATGGAAAAAGAGGAAAAAAAGGTAAGAAAGAAAGTGATGCTCTATTCTGTTTTTACTCACCATCCATTTTTATTAACTCCTCGAGCACTGCTGGCCATTTAAGTAAAGAGCTACTGGTATAGTGTAACAGTAATAGGGTTGAGTATGACCTCGGGGTAAAAATATCAAAATGACAGTCTCTTAGAATTATATAGACACACACTCAAAATAGACCATAACTTTCAGTTTCCTGATGTGTGTACAATAATGATGTCAGATGTAACAGGCAGTATATTTCATTTGTTATTCATAAATAATGAAGAGGCTGAAAGAGCTGCCTTGCTGTGACATTCTCAGCTGATATTATTCAGACAGTCTTTGTAGTTTGGGGCTTCAGCTGAATGAGCTGGAAAACTGTCTCCGTCTATTCTCCCACTTTACTCTGTTCTCCTCCACACCGGATGACATGGATGACATGATTCATCACAGCAAATCAAAGGAATCATTCATGGCTTTAACAATAGAACAAAGTGTAGTGAGGGTATTAATGAAATTTTAGAAATATTTTGTATAATGACCTCCACAGGGCCACCGGGTGAGAAAGGAGAACCAGGTGAAAAAGGAGAGCAAGGAGAGCCTGGTGCCCCAGGAGAGAAGGGACAACCATCCAATGACATTGTCATTGAAGGAAAGTAGTTATAATACCGTGAGCTGTTTAGCATCTACCAACTAAACTCAGAACAGTCCTACTTTTGTACCCACAAGGTTTAGATGTTGTCTTCTCTTCTTGGTATAGGTCCTCCCGGTCCACCAGGACCACCGGGTCCCCCAGGACCTCCTGGCCCTCAAGGGCCTCCCAGGACAAGGCACCACAGAGCCAACCTTCAGGCTGCTCAGTCCCTGGGTGAGAAGCCTTTTTGAGTGACATCAAACAAATACTTTATAGTTGGCAGTGAAACTTCAGACTTGACTTTGGAAAAAATCATAGCAACAATCTCAGCACAAGGCTTGGAGCTTTTGATCGACCCAAGCTTTAAGACTGCTTTTACATAGACTTTGTAGTGAGATTGTTTTGCCAAGTATAGTGAATACTGAATACTGTAAATAACATGTTATGGTATTCTTTTAAACAGCGCTTTTACATGCAGTTCCAAATGACGAAACCTCGTCTGTAAAGGAGGTTGTGAAACTACATGAGAAATCTGCCCTGAAGAATGGTGTGTTTTCTCAGAAAATTGTTCAAAATATGTGCTGTGGGGTAGAGAAGTAAGCATCTAAGCCTGATATTTTGTTTTCCCTCAGAGTGCCTGATTAAGTCTCTGATAAACCCCAGGAACATAACAAAGATGGAGAGCACATTTGGCACATGGATGAAAGACACAGCTCAGCTGAATGATGAGCGAATCTGGGTGGCAGAACATTTTTCTGGTACGTTGGTGATCTGAGGACCATCAGCACACCCGTAGATAGAAGTTGTAATAATTGCATTTCAAGCACAGCCTTTGTATGTCAAAGCAACATAAAGCATGCTGGACTACAGGATCTCTGATAAGCTCTAGCAATTAGTGAGAAATCTGCTCATTCCTCCCCAGGTCGCATGGTCAAGCAGTATAAAAGCATTGCCTCCATCCAGAACAACAGCAGTGAGATTGTGGACGTTAGAAAGTTCTACTATGGCTGTGGCCATGCTGTTCATAATGGTTCCTTATATTATCATATCGCTGCTACTTCAAGTATTGCCAAGTAAGCTGAAATCCAATTCAATGCAGAGTTAGATACTTTGGTATTGTGTCCAATCTTTTCATTTCCTTTGGTTAACAACCTTCTGCTTGTTTGTTTCCAGATTTGACTTTCACACAAAGAGGCACCACACTCTTTCTATAGACAACGCTTTGTACCACAGCCTCAACTATCTGCTGCAGAACTCCAAGACTTACTTCAAAGTGGCAGCAGATGAGAACGGCTTGTGGCTGATCTTTGCCTCCAGTGTAGACGAGAACATCATGGTGGCCCAGCTGGACCAGAAGACCTTCTCTGTCACATCCTATATAAACACCACCTACCCCCGCACTAAAGTTGGCAACACCTTCATCGCCTGTGGCATCCTGTATGTCACTGACAGCAAGGACACTAGGGTCACCTTTGCTTTTGACCTGCTAAAGGGAAAACCTGTCAATGTGACCTTTGACCTTGCAAGGTCTCCAGGTGGAGTGCTGGCAATGCTGTCCTACAGTCCAAAGGACAGACACCTGTATATGTGGGACGATGGCTATGTCAGGCTCTATGTGGTCCACTTTATCTCTGACGAGTGAAAAACATACTGAACATGACAAACCGGCATGTCTACCAACTATTCACACCATCTTTAGTAACTGGTCATAGTTTTTCAAAAGAGATGTACACATCGACATTCCTGTTAAAAAAAAATACAATTTTAGTGAACAAAATCTATTTTTGGTCAATAATTATGGTGAAATTGTCCTGACATTGCTGTATCGTATTCACAACATAGATAGAGTTACTAACAGTGAGAAAATCATTTTGTATCAAGAGGTTCAGAATTTATAAAAACTGTGTTGTAAGTTGTTTTATGTATCAGCATGACAATTATCTATCACGTATTTTTATATAGATGTCCATTATCCCTTCATATATTCTGACATATATAAACTGTCCACTTGTCTTCGTAGTGAAATATGATCCGTCAAGACTTATTCCTCTTAAGAAAAAAAAAAGTGTCAAATCATCCTGATGAAATAAAAAGTATTTATTCACTTTACAAAGGTAAAACTCTGACCCACCATGACCTGTTCTCTCACACACCTCCAGGCTCAAGTGCACAGTAAGTGTCTACCCCATGATGATGGCTTTTTTTGCGTTATTACATGCACACACACACACATACATATACACATACACACCAGCAGTAGGACTATTGGTAAAACACATAAGATACATACAGTACACGTAGTGGACAGAAAGAGAGAGAGAAACACAAATCTCTTTAATAAATACCATACATACACTTAACAAAAGTTACGACTAATCCAGCTGGTATGATAAAAACCAAAAATAAAGAAATGCTTTCATGTTTGTACAAGCTGTTGTGTTATTTCATATATATATTTATATAATTTATATATTAAAACTATTTCAAACGTTATACTACTAGGCCAAATAAAGCCAGACATTCATTGTATATAACAGTTTCTTCATTAATAACCTCTGTTTCAAATAAACTTTTAGTGTCTCCAGAATTTGAGTGCAAATATCTATTTCTTATGGATAAAACAGTAAAAACTAGCGAGGTAACACACTTACATAAAATAGACTGTGTTGCACATCTCCCAGTCAGATACAGTAAAACCTCTTACATTCCTAAAATAAAAGGCAATAAGTTAGATAGGTTTACAAAGGAATGGCCAATCAAATAAACACAAACATATAAATAATGTAAAATAATAAAATTGATGATTTAAAAAAGAAAAACATCTCAAGAATATCTTGTGCAAAACAAGAAGTGAACCTTTGTGTTTCTTGCTCTGGGTGAGAAGGTAGGTGTTTTGTTTTGGACCAGACAGATGGAAACATTAAAATTCACAGTCACAGAAGTCAAACACATCATCTTCCAAACAGGAATGTTTTAGCAGTGGGTCTGCCACACAAACAGGCATTTGAGGGCAGGTGGCGGGCAGGTGTACAGATTGCAGACACAGCAGAGTGAACACACACACTCAACGCCCAAACTGGTTCAGGTTGGGCCCAAAACCAGGATGGGCTGGAGTGAGTGACAGGCAGCCAGTGAAACAGGGGGGTTAGGGTGTCACTATTGGAGCAATGCACCATAGTCTCCTCCATTAGGGTTGGAAAAGCAGGGCAAAAAGGCAGGGGTGGGTGGGGAAAAACCACTGAAACAAAATGCAGATTCCAACAACTCAATTCACACTGGAAACCACTGACTTAATAACAAACAGTGCTGGTTACAGTAGATGCTAAGAGATTTCAGCTGTGGGCACAAAATGACGACAGTTACACACTTTTAAAATTTTTGCTTGAGCACTTTTACAGAGCACTATCAACAGACCTGTGATTGCACCGCGTAACGAGAACAGGACATGCATAGCTTCCCTATGGACACACTCTAAGAGTAGAGATTCTTCAATAAAATTACAATAAGTCTAACTTTAAAATCAAGTATGATATCGTTTGCTTGTAACGTTGCTTTCAGCCTTTGGGAAAAAAACGTATTTGTAGCTCCATATGTCATTCTGGATGTGATTTAAATCAACAGTAAACCCCTGAACACTGCACGCTCAGAAAGAAGCCAAAGGCATGTTGACCTTTTGACCAACTCATCAATTTTAGTATTAATTCCTAGCGAGTGTTACATAAGCTTATGTGTTTTTTTCTTTCTGTTTCTTCTTCTTTGGACCCACAGAAGTGGAAGTAGGTGTTACAGGATGTCAAGCAGGTTGCTGGGGATATTGTAGCGATCAGGGAGGACCCTCATTTTGAGGGTGCCGTCTGCTCCACAGGTGAAGATGCGGTTACCGGGCCGCGTCTCCACCTGCATGACACCTGCACCAATGTTGCGGAAGATGGACTGTTTGGCATGCTCGTTGCTAAAAGAGTGCATCAGCCCATGGCCGGCTAACTTCCACACCTGGAGAAAGAGAAAGCATGAGATGGGACAGAGGAAGATTAACTTTTTTTTTTCTTATATTATTATATAATATATTATATATTATATTTATTCATTATTCAATATGCATGTGCAGCTGCAGCTGGCTAACTCAGCTTAGCACAAGGACTAAAAAGACTTATCTTCCAACTTCCAACACACATAAATGTCACCAGTAAACAGCTTATTTAATTCATACAAAGGCTGAAGTATAAAAAAAAAGCATGTACCTGAGTATTTCTAGGCTGGGATTTATATATAATAAAACCATTTTCATTAATTGAAGCCCCGATTCAGTATTATGGATCGACTTACATTACATCTTGGCAAGTCTCATCTCATCACTTTAATGTGCCCAACATGAAAAAATGTCAACTTAACTGTCACTGAGGAGTACAGCTTTACCCAGATCATTTGTAGCTTATATGCAGTATTTGCCTGATAACATTATGGGAGTGTAATACACACAAACAGGAACAATATGGTCCTAAATAAAGGCCAAAAGCCCTAAAAGTCTTGGAAAAATATGGGGGCTTCACTGTGAGACTACACAGAAGATATGCGGGATGACTTTCTAATCTTATCAAGTAGGTACTTAACTAGATTGAGACATTAAATCTCAGTAAACTATGTAGGTATAACTGTACAAGTTCATGTTTTTTTAACATGTCGAAGAGTGAGTGTTGTAGAATGTGTCACCTTCATGTTGCCTTCTGCAGAGCCAGTGACGAAAAAGTCCTCAAAGGTATCCAGTGCGAGGGCCTTGATGGCTGAGTCATGTGCCTGGAAAGTGTGGAGCAGCTGCCTCTGGCGGATGTCAAACATGCATACAAAGCCTTTTCTGCCTCCCGTGATCAGCAGCTGCTGTTTAGGAGCATACTGCAGTACAGTGGCCCCATTCTCATGGCAGGGGAAAGCTGAAGAGGTGAGTGGGAAGAAATGTAAAATTAATTCACAATACACCTTGATACAAAGGGGAAGTAAATAACATAGGCTTGTTTGAAGCATTCTGAATTTATTACCATGGACCATAGTATTGCTAGGTGAAATCAGAGTATCCCACAGGCAAATGTTTCTGTGGATAAAGTGAGCCAGCGATAATATTAGTCAGTCAGTACAAAGAAGATGAAGAGACAAAGAATAGTATTGGTTTAGTACATAGCTTTATGTGTGAATAGTGCAGATGCTGACCTGTTATCATTGGAATGTCCAGCTGTGGCAATGAGGCTGGAGGATGTGACGAAGGCAAAATCACCACAGGTCTTAGTGTGGCACTGCCAACTCTGTCGACAAGAAAAAGACGAGAAAAAAAACATTTTCAGATTTATATTTTGCTTTTTGTCTAAAGGTGCGAATGTGTTGCTGAGGTGTGGGGTGATTTTACCAGGTAGGGTTTGGGGTTAGAAGATGTCTGGTTGACCTGCCAGAGACTGAGGAAGCCCTCTCCATCAGCAACTCCACACTACGAGAACACCACAGAACAATCAAAACAATCACACCCAACAGACACAACACAGGCACTGTAACGTCTGTGCATGTGACCGTATGTGTACCTTATTGCCCTGGGAGTTGAAATAGAGCCGAGTGACTCTAGCATTGCCTGCTTGTCTAAAGCAAATGAGCTGCTGGGGTCTATTCCACTCAAACATTCTCACGCTGCCGTCCTGTGCCCCTGTCATGTCTGATTCAAACAAAACAGAGAAAAAGAAAGACCGACATGAGAGGAAAAACAAGGATGAAGAGCATGGGAAGGAATTGTAAATTAAAGACATACTCTTTACTGTCAGTACTGGGCACAGCCTTCACTGTAGACACTTACAATACTGATATATGGGGTGGGATGTCATTCTCTTCACATTATTAAGATTTCTCTTCATAATCTGAAAAAAAAAAAAAAAACAAAACAAAAAAACATAAAAAGATCAATTTATTCCACATATTGGCAACCAAGTGTGCTACAGCTGTTGGGTAAAAACCTTTACCTGTGTTCAGTTGGTTTATTACTTATTGATAAATGCTTACTGATATTGATATGCTGCATATAAACTACAGGACGTGTCCTCAGACATTTCAATATGTTGAAATTACACATCGACTGATTGAAACCATTAACAACACATACTAAACTGTGTTCAGTATTTTGATTTAAATTGAAAGTTGAGCAAATTTCTCTGCCTACTCTCCCTCAGTCAGCTCTCACACATTTCACTTGCAAAGAATGAAATGATTATGTCTGCATATTTCAGTGTAAGCGAGTAATTTTCTTGAGGACATTGAGATTTTTTCAGTTTCAGTTATGACATCAGTTTCTCAAAATTCTCAGTCTTGATATTAAAATTGATTTGTTATTACACTTTATTTCTTGAGAGTGGAGACTAGGATAGTCTGTTTGTCTTGTTAATTGTTAATACAATGCTCTAGACTTAAAAACCACACATAAACCTTTTGGCAGATAAAATCCCTTGATAAAATTCCTTTGATAAATCTACCTATTGTTCTGAAAGGCTGCACATTATGCCAAGGTTTTCTGTGAGGACTTCAAAAGATGAGTATCTACAGACAGCAAAAAGCAAGGATCTTAGCTAGTCAGGCGCCTGTGTACACTTGAGAACTTACATAATTCATTCAGACTGACACTCAATGTCCTGTCTTGCTTCGTGCATCACACTCAACATTTATCAATGTGGCTGGGACATGGAGAACCCTGGCTGTGTGTAAATGTGACGCAAATCTGTACCTTGGATAGCTGTCTGTGAGAGCTGGTGCTATCTGTGTTTATATGTGTCGATCAAACCATGAAAACACACCTCATCCCTGTATCAGCCTCCATAGACTCAGCAGGCCATCTGTTTAGTCGTCATGGCTCAGTTTGGTTCAACAAAGATAACAAATAAAAATACACACTTCTTCTGAAAACGTGTAGTGACTACAGACTGCAGAACAAAATCCAAATGGTCTAATGCTTTTATAATTATGTATTAGTCTTCTTTCATGTTTACATTGGGAACTATTGGGAGTTAATATGTTTATATCTAATGTAAAGTGCAGACTGTGAAACTGAAAGACTGAAGCGACACCACAGATTCTATGCTGCATACAGACCCCAAAGCACAGCTTAGTTTCCCCCTGCTGGCAATTACTAACAACTGCATACCCTTTACAGCCTGGTTTGCGTGTGTGTGTGTGTATACTTCTGTATTAGTAGTGAATATGCTCATACCACACTGGCGCCCATGCTAGTCTGCCCACTGCCGAGCCATGGCATAGATGCAGACACTGGCATTTGCGGTGGCGCAAACGGGACAGAGCTCGCCTGAGGAATGTTTGTATGCGAGGAACGATGGTCTATGTCATCAGAGCTGTAACACACAACCAAAACCCATCAGTCAGGCTTGATCTTCAGAGAGTGCAGTATGTGGGCAATGAGAACTGCAATTGTTTGACCATCTGTGCCCTGAATCTGACCTGCGGGACTCCTTATCAAAGTCCTCTCCTATCCAGGTGTAGGGCTGTACAGCCACTAGAGTAGACACGTCCACCTCCTGGACATCGTGAGTAGAGGCCAACACTATCTCATTTGAGTTAGCCTGGGAATGATGGAAACATGCAAGAGAAAAAAGGACAGTTCCCCATAATTTCCTAGAAAAAAGTTTTGGGTATTTGGAAACACAGAAGGTTCCTGGGAAGGATTATGTAACTTGGTACCATCAATATTTGCCCTTCAGGTAGTATCAAATCACTTAGTTCTTTCTAAGAATGATCCTAGGAGATAATTACGGACACTGTAGATCTGTAAAATGTAGCGTTTCATATTATTTTTAATGTTTCTCTCTCTCTCACTCACACACATACACTCACACTGTACCTTATTGATGGCAAATGCCATAATTATATCAGACTCCTTGTGAATGATTTTAGCCTTGCCTCCTGGGTAGCCAAGGTCTGCCTCTACCTGGAAAAGCAAAGGACACCAATATGCCAAGGTTCAACACACAGTAAAATTGTAGTCATCTGAGCCACTGAGTGAACGTAGCACAAATCTAATGCAAAAGTATTGATTATGTTAGGATAGCTTCCTTCTAGAAGGAGTAAGGCAGAAACATAAAGTATATACTTTAAAAACAATTTAGTTGGGCCATTAAGATGCTCCAAAAAAAAAAAAAAACTAAACTAATTTTTCAGGAAAATAGAATAACATACAGCCAGATTCATGATAGGAGAGGACTAACCACCCACAGGAGAATGCCCCATGTGGAGGTATACAATTAACTAATACATGTTGATAGTTTATTTGGGTTTCACTGATGACAGCACCCTGCATGGTTAGTAAGCCTCACACCGCCCTGACAGTCAGCATGCAAGTTAGTAGCTTTATTGTATTATAAGTGCCAACTCTCTTAAGGGAACTTTTTAATTTTGCTTTTGGGTCTAGCACACATAGTCCAGCTAGAGAGGAAAAAGGAGTGAGAAACACAGGGAGATGTGTTATTGGCAGGGATGGGTGGTGAGGTTACAGTAAGTGAGTGGATGTCACAGGTGTCCCAGTGAGTGGGAAACGTTAGATCTAAGCCTTGGAGCCTTGAGTAGGCTTGATGCCAGAAAAATTACGGTACCAGTCACTGTCAGACCAGGCTGGAGAGGAGACATCAAAGACTTCAACCAATCTGGTGCTACGTCTAATGATACCCTGCAAACCTTAAACCCTGTGCACAGCAATTATTTTAAAGTTTGATGCGCTTGCTCCTTCAAGCTTGGCATTACAGTGACTCTCCCAGACAGACAAACAGATGGAAAAACAAGGCAAGGCCCTTTGCTGGTACAGTAAATGATAATACCTTATAGCGACTGCTAGCTCCTGCTATGCAGTTTGGGCTTATATGGTCCATATGGTTCTCTACACACTACACAACACACACAGAGGCAATATAGACACAGGACACACCAACACAGCATGACACAAAACACATGCACAAACACAGAAAAATAAAACATGGAATGGAAAGAAAATGAAAAACATTTACAGGATCTTTGATGTGCCTTAATGATAATGTAAATAAATTAATCAATCTCATTAGCATGGGGCTACAGTACAGTCATGTAAACAAGATGAATGGACCTGTAGATCTTTTTGCTCCAGCCTAGTTTGAAGTAATGTGGCTACTCCAGGTAGCAAATACTGAAATTAATACTAAATAAGAAGAAACTAGAAACCTGGAACTACAATCCCTGGGTTTTTTGGGGGGACTGGCAGCTACAGTAGCAGTCTACCATGAAAATGATTACATAATCATTATTTCCAGACTCCTGCATTTGACTGAAAATGCCTAAGGCATCACAGGTATGTAAACTTATACAGTATGTCGGACAGTTAATTTTTTCGAGGCAAATGATAAAAGCGCTTCTGATAAAGACCTCAATATGTCATCATTTCCAAGCTGAAGTGTATGAGAAGGAAATGACTATATGGAAAGTATGTAGTATCTTTTCCATTCTTATGGGTAGCTACAGTAGAATATTGAATTGGCTTAAACATAATATTCCCCCACACTTTAAAATACCCAAATTACATTTATATATCAGAAAAGCAGTATAATAAAACTTAGCATTATCTATTTTTGTAACTTTAGTAATACAATTAATTTTGTGTTTTGAGTCATTGACTCAGACACACTTGCTCAAATTCATATAAGTACAAAGATATTCAGATTTTTTATTTTTTTTAAATATCTGCCAACATGCTATCTGCTAACATGTCCTTCTCATTAAAAAAAAAAACAAAAAACAAAAAACATTTCTTGGATATATGACAACTATATATCCCATCAGTCACCATCATCATGGGTGTCGTGGTTATTATGGCCTACTTTTACCAATTGTCACTATGTATTTATCAATTCTGGCACTGTAGTTTAGTGACAGCAAATTGAACCTGTAAAAACATAATCTGCTTTACAGCCCACCTGAATTTCCCATCCAGGGGAACAATATAGTGTTATCTAATAGCTGAAGTGAACAGAATAAGGGAACACTTTGATGTAATTATAAACGAACATTACTCTTCAATCAAGCAGGTTTACTTATATCTATGAACTCTAAACTTGGGTGGGGGGTATATTCAGGCATTCAGGCAGCTGACCTCACTCTGCTTCCTTTTCTTAGTGAAGATGTATCGGATTAAAGTCTCCTGAAGAACTTCCTGTTTGACCAGGAAATGCCAAAGGCGTCTGGCTGGAAAGGACTGGTGGTTCTTTGTCCTGAAAGAAAGAAACGTGGACAAGTGAATCCAAAAACATTTTAGTATTGTAGTTCCGTCTCTTCTGTATTATACCATCTACTACTAGGTAGACCTTAATACATGACACTGCGTTTAAATAAAACATGATAACATATCAGTAAACCTACTTGCAGTGACACAAGTAAAATCTAAGTGAATAACATACAAAAGTCAATGCTGTCACAATCAATGACAATAACAGTTTAATCAAGTGTGTAAATAGATTGTGTAGCCAAACAATTTAACGGTTAGAGAACGTTGCTTTATATTTAATATATCATTAATTTGGCACTGACATTGTATTGATTCTTGGTGTTTCAATTCAAATGGTATCTTAAGCATTTCTTGGCTCAAGGGTTAAGTTGGTCAAAAGACGACTTCTCAAACTCATAATGATGACTCAATTTTATAAACCATAAAAATACTTGTCACGTTACTTAATGTATTTTTATGTATTTGTTATTTTATTTTAAAGTATTGTTTCAAGTATATGGAAATTGATTGGTCATGTCCATCTATAAATGACGTTTGTGTAATTAATTGTATCCCCTCCGGCTGTGTATATATTTAAAAACAAAACTCACTGCCATACTAACACTCAGCTATTAATGTTATGGCTGCCACAATCTGCTTATTCATTTACAGAGTAAAATAAAATGTTTTAATGTTGTTGTACAAATGCTTTATACGACCCAACCCTACTGTGTGACACTGTATGTATGATGATTTAGTATTCACTTGAAGGGTGTGTTGTCTGGCTCCAGCATGGCCTTGTGTCGGAGTATGGCAGGGCCACCACCTGCGCTGAGGTCAGTAGGGTACGTGTTGATGTAGTTGGGAGGTGGGCCGTCAAACTTGTCTATTCGCTCCTGCAGAAACTGTTCCCAGTTCTCTAAAATCTTCAACACAGCATTGCCAAGGGGGGAGGTGACTGGCAGGTCTACAACACAGACATACAGAAGATACTGTATACAGTCAGCAGCAACACCAACGAATAGCTCATTTATTTATATTTACACAAATTCTCATACAATAATTTAATATTTCAGTGCATCTTCATAACGAATCAATCTTATTGTATATTAGATTTAAGCAGCCAGTGCATCTTGGCGATAGGGTAAGTGCATACCTGTGAAGTCAAGGCCAGCAAGGGGAAGAAAGTTCTTGACGTTGTGATGAGCCAGTTTCACCATGACCAGGCGAATCAGAGCCCAGCTATGTACCACAGACAGGGAGATAAACATGCACACAGATAAAAATCTAATGCACAGGCTCCAAATGTGAATGGCATAAAAACGAGAGAGACCGGGTCCTACCTGTAGGAATTGGGATCAGAGTGCTCCGTTATCTGTGTGTCAGATAGGAAGGCGTCATCATCATCTTCATCATCCTCTGCACCACTTTCATCTGAATCACACAGAGCATTGCTGTCTGACAGCGGCAGGAAGGGCTGAGAGGGAGAAAATAAAGATGAAGGAAAAAACTAAAAAACATAAGCAGATTGTGGGAAAGAGATTGAGGAATATCTTATTGATAACCTGAAGACCAGGAATGACAGATCTCAATCAATTCTATGCATGTAGATTTCAGTGCCATACTTTGGCCACAAAGTAGTCCCACATGCTCAGCTCTGGGGGGATGAACTTCTCCCTATAGGTAGGTCTCTCTATGGGTACAGGAGGTGGCATGGCTGGTGTCTCCTTTACAGGGCGTCCAGGAACGAGCATCCTCATGTTGAACCTACGTCTGTATCGGTCCGCATCCTCCGCTGGGGGTTGAGGGGGAGCCACTGGGGGGGAGGAGAAGAGTGAAGAGACAGAGTGAACTCTCAATTATCAGTAGTTTGCAGTATGCTGAAGTTTTACACAAATGCTGAGGATGAGTTGAGACTCTAAGTCATGTTAAAGCCAAAGAAGGTCAAGAAAACCATCAGGAGTGTCTGCATCTATACCCAGCACAGAGCACATTGTACTGTACATCCACAATAGAGCAGAATAGAGTAAACTTGAAATAATAACCGTAATTTTGAGATATATTCTGAAATATAACATTTCAGTCCAATGACTGATAAATCATAGCCCACAATACAAAATTAGAAGAGAGAAATGCAAATGCACAAACACATGGAAGAGGCAAAGGGCAAGAGACACTACGTTGCGCACAAACCTGCACCATTATCCTTGATGACTATCTCTGATAACCCACCAGACCAACAACAAAAAATAAGGCACAAATACAAAAAACAGAATTGACACTGCAATTAGACACACATATTACACAGATCAATGCACAATTATATCAGCAAATATTTGATGTGCTGTGTGGGACAAAATACACACTGTAAATACATCAAACAATGATAATGAATTTGTTGAGCAGTCGAGTGCTAAGCTGTTACTACTGTGCATCTGCAGCACTTGAGGAAAGCAAACACAAGGATATTGATGAATGTAGCACATTTACTTCGTTTAAAAATGAATGTTAATTAAAACATGATAGTGAAGCATCAATGGGTAACATTTGCAATATGGCTGATTATTGGTAACATGCATGTGGGTTTGCAGCAGCGCAAAGGGCAGAGTTTTAACATTTGGCAAAGTGATTCCTAATAACAGGTTGGCATTTAAAATCCCCTCTCCTCTCCTCTCAACCAGGTCTTCAAAAGGCTTTTGGCTTTGCTGAGAGTTATCTCAGACTCTACACTGATACAGAGTCTAAATGCCAGTTCACATCTTCCTCCCCCATTGTAGGAGCAGATTACTTTTGTCTGAAGCATATGGAAAAAAACTGTCAAATTCAGTCAACAGACTTGTACAGCACAATTACACTGAGACTGACATAATAAACTCAAAAAAATCTGACAAACAGCAGAATCAAGTCACACAAGAGCTACTATAGTCTAATGTCTGAGACTATTACTTCTACCACAAACTACAAATATACATTATTTTTAAACAAACTGAAGAAACTATTTATGGAGTTAAAGCCTTACAGTAGTTTTACATTAGAATAATAGCCTCTCAAAGTGTACCTGGTGGCTCAGATTCAGAGTTAGTCTGAGAGGGCTTGTCAGCCTTGACCTCTGAACACTCCTTGCTTGGCCCAGCTGTTGCATCAGCAGCACAACAGGAATAACACAGTGAGATTGAGTGTAGATGATGTTACAAATGTACATGCCATGCAGCACACTCACTCACTCACAGACAGCACAAACACATAGCTGTTGGCTTATTAAAACACAGAGCACAGATGTCTATGTCTTTGTTGCACTAGTGGGCTTTGTTGTTTGTAATGGGCATTCAGTAGTAGTGGCACAAGAAAGATAGGGGGTAAGTCAAGCCATCTGCAACAATGCAAACAGTTACAATTACCATGCACTGCAATCCTGCAAACCAGCACTGCAATCCAGCCCAGTTACTCACAGCTGGCCTCAGTTGCTGGTGCCAGAGTGCCCAACCCCTCTCCCCTTGAAACAGGAAGAGAGGGTGGTTTGGGGATCTGGATTTCAGTGGGGGTGGGAGTGGGGTTTGGGGTGAGGCTGCTCTGCTCAGGTCTTCCTGTCTCTTCTTGAGACTCCTCTGGCCTGGCTGCCTCAAAATCAGCTGGCACTGAGACATAGGGCAGAGGGTACACTCACACAAGGCTCCACAGAGCAGCAGCATCTTAGGAGCATTAACAGGACTAGGTGAATATCTATAATTATGTATATAGACCCAGAGGGATGAAAGCATTACTTCAGATACATCTGAAGGTAAGTCAGGATGTACTTGTAGAAAGCCAACAGATGGAGGGGACAATGGCAAGAGCAGCAAAGGTTAAGGGCAAACAGTGAAGATTATGAAGGGAGACTTAAGACAATAATGACATGATAAAAAGAAGTTATTAGTGATTAATATTAGTATTTGTAATAATATAAAGTAATAATTGTACCTGGTGGGGCCTCAGGCCTCTTTGGCTTAATAATGACTTTGGCCCCGCCTCCAAAGACAGCGGCCCACATGCGGTTGTTGAGCGGATGTGCTGCCAGACGGAAGAGTTCATTGCTGCTGTGAGTGCCCAGGCCATGAATGAGCAGTGCAAGATAAACAGCCACAACAGCTTCACACAGCAGCACGCTGAGCCTCGGCTGATCCTCCTCCCTAGCAGATGTCAACAGAGAAATCAGGGACGACACACCTGCAGAGAGAGGACACACATATACTCAATATAGTATCTGTGCAATAGATTAACATGCAATTTACCAGAAATAACTTCCAAGGTTTAACAAAAATAATATCCCTATATGGTACTAACAACATGTATGAAACATTCACGAGGGTATGATTAGCTTCTGTCTGTTTCTTTGCCAGAGGCCATGAAGCTCCTATTATAGAACACCATCTGCCTCTTTGCACAAACACAGACCGCCTGCTTTACTCTTCTCTGTGCAGATACTTTTCATATTCTTGCTCAATCATGTCTTTGACAGTCACACACACAGGATGCCATTTTCCCTTTCTGTGCATTTTATGACTTCACGGAATATGATTTAACTTGGATTATTTTTATTTAATTGTGACAATAATGTCAACTAATTCCCACATTCCTCTGACCCCAGCTCTACCCCCGACCTCGAAATTTTGGACGTTCCCAAAAGGACGAGAACAAAGCAGTTTTAGTCAGGATCTAAACGGGAACAGGATGGCTTCAATCGGGAACAGAGCAGACTCAACTGGCAGCAGTGGGATAGTTGGGAGCTGTCTTTGAACTTGCTCGAAAACTTCTCCCGAGAAGTTGTGTGTGTGTGTGTGTGTGGGAATGGGTCAGGAAATGCAGAAGTTAATAGGGAATGCGACAGAAGTTAAGTGTAATTGAACGGCAGAGCGTGAACAGGACGGCATCAGGAAGCCAATCTTAAATCGGAGCTTTTGTTACCTGGCCACTGTGCAGGAGCAGAATTGGGAGTTATATGCTCTTCAATGCTTTCTGTGCGGAGTCTTTTCCTCTCACTGAGCAACAAGCCCTGGTACACCATCCCTGTAAACTGATTGGCCTCTGTCTGACTGCTGTAGGACCAACAGAAAGGTAACATGTGAGTCCCAAACATACACATCCAACATTTTGGGAATTAAAAGCATCTATAGTCTAAATACATTTGTTTTCACAGCCACTGTGCTCAAACAGACAAAAAAGGGTAACAGAGAAAACACAAATGTTTCGATTAGGCTGTCTTCAGTTTTCAGACCTCCGCTATGCTGATGTGTGACACTTTGAGCAAAATAAATTGAAACAGGAGCCTGATGTGGGTGCTTTTGTTTTCAGAAAGAAAAATAAAATCTTGTAGAGACAGCTGGACCTGTGGCACAGTTACCTGTAGCTGTGGCTGTCACACAGGGCTTGATAGATGCAAGCAGACAGAGATGCTGCTAGAGTGTGCAGACCATTCACCTGAGGGTGAAAGACAGACACATTTTATTACTCATCCTGAAGAACATGACTCTGGAGCACCGTGAGAAAGGCTGCAGACGAGTTTTGACCTGATCGTTTATGACGTCAGGATGTGGCGGGGCCTCCATGAGGGTGATGGTGTGGAGGATGTCGTGAATGTGGTTGCTGAGGTGGAGAACGGGATTGGCTATGACCGTCTTGGTGGGGGCAATGCAAGCTGATAGCAGAGGCAGTGTAGTAGGCAAAGGCAGAGGAGACTGCAGCTGCTTAACTGTGGTCTCCTACAGAGCCAGATCAGAACATGTAAATTTGCTATTTCTCAACAGAGGTGGATTAGCATTAAGTACAATAAATTTCATGTGTGTATGAATGTGCATGAGTACCTGCTGGCTTTCCTGCAGAAGGAACAAAAGCTCCATGCGAACAGAGGTGACTCCCCCTCCTTTGGCTCCATGAAGGCTGCAGTAAGACAAGAAGACCCTCAGCAATGCTTGGTTCTTCCTCAGCCATGCTTTACGCCTCTCAGAGTGCTGCTGCTTGGCCTGAAGACGACGACGCTCCATCTGGTGACGCTCATAGGCCCCAGCCTCTGTGAGCTCCGGGGCCTCATCTGATATGTCCACTGACGCTGTACGCTCTCCCCAGTGCTCCACCTCTTCCTCCTTCCCCTCCACCTTTAACAGTATTTGCGGAAAATAGCCATGATCAGTCATGTGAAAAGAAAACACTTGTGTACTATGTACTGTACAAATATGAATATGCATAGACCACTTGGAATATTGCGAAAGTATACCTTGTAGTTGCAGATCTTGTGCATGGCTGCTATTTCCTTCTCCAGCCAACTGTAGAGCTGAAAGCGGAGCTTCCCTCCATCCACCTCAAAACCGGTGGCCAGTGTACGCAGCTCTGTCATCAGAATCTTCAGGCAGGCACGGAACTTCAGCTGCTCTGCTATCACATCCACTTCTGACTCGCCCTGAAATATTTGAGCGAATAAATGGAAAAGGCCCAAACTTTTCAGACCTTACAGGAGCAGTCCCATGAAGTCTGGAGTGTTCAGGGCTGTCCAGATTTATAACTCAAGCATAAAAGGGTGCTCAAGCACACTTTCCACAGGCTTTCAGAGAATACAGTGCATATTTTGCCAATAGATATCTAATTTTTAGGCTTTATCTTTGAAATTGCTACTATGAAATCCATCAAGAAAAATGGTCTGATGGGTGAGAAGGTCAAGACAACACTGTACATACTGTATCTGCTTTCATCTGGGGCTCTGGTTTCTTCATAGTCAGACCGTCATCATCATCCTCATCTTCATCATCCTCTTTGTCATCTCCCCAGTCCAGCTTCAGCTCATCTTCCTGCACCTTGCACAAAGGTTGGCTCCAATCTAACCCTCCTACATTGTCATTTCCTCCACAGGGATGAGCAGGGGCTGCTGGGGAGCCCCAGTCCACACATCCCTGGGTGCCATTTTCCAAGGGTTGGCTTGAGTTTAGGTTGGCTTTGGATGAAGCTTTGCTGAGAGGTGAGGAGCCAGATTTCTTGGTAACTTTGGGAATCTTGGAAAGCACTTCTAGAGCTAGAACCGGGCAGCCCACCTAAAGACGATGTAATATATCAAAACCATTAAATGCCATTTTAACAGACTATAAAACAATAGGAGAATGGTTGCAACTAGAAGTGAACTACAGTAAACATCTATATTATTTGTGAACCCACCTTGAAGTGTGCATTGGCAGTGGTGAAAAACAGTTTGCGCTCTATCAGGTTGATCTCATGGGCACTGCTTTTCTCAGAAGTGAGGCCCACAGTTATTGCTGTGCCCTCTGGATTTGCAAAGTGGCGACGGATGATCAAAGGGTGTGTCCTCAGGTAGTTATAGAAACTAAAAACCATAGGGTTGCAAGATTTCACCATGACATCTAAAACAGAGGGATGAAGAAAGGGGAAAGGAAAAACAAAAAGCAGGCAAAACAAGTGATGAGTAGAACAAACAAGTTTTCATGGATCTTGTCACAATTTTGCAATGATGTATTATCATTGACTGACCAGGGTTCTCATCCTCCTCCTTGGGGATTCGCTCCAACAGTGTGTCCAAGGCTCTGGTATAATCCTTCATGATCCAGTAGGCTATGCTGCGGAGGAACGGGTCAGGGTGCAGTCTGGAACAGTGGTAACCACTTCCGTCCCTGTTACAGCCCAGGACCTTTTCATAAAGGAGGCCTTGGCAAGTGGATGAATTCTCAAAGTCAGCCTCATACAGTCTTGCTACGATCATGGCTAACTGAAGATCCTCCATCTTTTCCATCAAAACCTACACAACATGGAACAGCAGATGAGATATGAAACTGGAGTTTAAGTAAGAAATGTAAATAAGGAGGCATTAATGTGCAGAACTGTAGGGCACTACCGTAGGTAGTAATTTTGACTGCAACCAACACCATAGGAAGGTTCATACTTCTATTTCCTTTTTTTCACCTATATGTATATTTTGACTGTGTGTTATGGAAAACTCAGGCCAAGGAAAACTGCATGCTTTTTATGCAGTTTATCAGTGTAATTTAGATTTCACCCATGTGATTTATAGGTTATGGAATATCCAGCTCCCTCAGCAACAGACGTGCACAATGAGTGATGCAGTGATTAGACTCTCATGCAGGCAGAACTCCCCACTTTATATAGCATTTTCATAAAACAAGACTGTGCCAGGTTCTCACTGTGAAGCAAATGAAGATAGTCTTGGACTTCACAGTAATCATCTGTCTGTGTATCTTGTATCAGTGTTTGTGTATATCATTCGCACCTCTATGGCGTCTTTCAGCGATCCAGCCAGTAGGAAGAAGGCAGCTGACTGTTCAAAACGCTGCTTTCCCAGCAGGGAGAAAGCATTTTTTAGAGCTGCCTTTCGCCAGCGGTCTTCGCTAAAGTTGTTCTTAAAAAACTGAGTCATCTTCTCATCGTGTTGAGACCTGACATGAGCAAATAACACAGCTCAGTTTGGTAAGAATCTTCATTTAAGTTAAACTGTAACTCAATTTACTACAGCCATCTGATAGCCATGCTGTCTTACCTAAAGAGTCCCCACAGGACAGCTTTCTTTTTCATGGCCAAGTAAAAAAGAGCAGCATCTAGAGGGTCGTTGTGTCTCTGGAAAGCAGCTTTCCCTAACTGATTACACACAAATATAAGTACACTTCAGAGAAAATATAAGAATCAAAATAAAATAAATAAATTTGCTTGTGTACCTTCTCCACCATTTTCCGCAGAGTGTTGATGTTGCGTATCCACCAACCGACTCCCACAGCTCTGAGCTCAGACCACTGTGGGTCACCCCTCTGCATGGCTGGGATCATGTTCAGAAGCTCTTCTTCTGCTTCAGAGTGGAAGGCCCATGCAAAATGACATGTCGATAAGCCTGTCACAGAGATTGAGGGAGAGGGAGAACACAAGCAAGATGTCTCAACTGGATTTTAAAGACTAAAAACACTAGAAATCTATAGTGGCATTACTGTCATAAACAAACCATATATACATCTATATATGTATATATATACATATATAGATGTGTTGTCAAAGGGGAATTTCAGTAATATATGTGTGTTTTACCCTGGTGGAGCAGCTGCATGCGGTACAGAGGTGGCAGAGAGGTGAGCAGGCAGGTATGAAGACGCATGGCCAGTAGGTATCTCAGTCCACACTCATCGAGAGCTTCACCCCCTACACAGACACAAAGCCAGGAAGCTGTCAGCTTTGTCACAGTTTTCACACAACATGCACACAGTAGTAAGGGACAGCCAGAGAGCAAAGCCCTTTAAAACTCTAGTATCACTTGAGTTCATGCAATCCTATCAGAGACAGTCTCCTGTCCTTGAACCTTCTTACCCTCTCTGTGCTTACTTAGTCCTGGAACAACCTGCTAATGTCTTTCTCTCAAAAGACTAAATAAATCAAATGAAAAATTGTATTAAAAAGACATAGATAATGGAAAAAGTACAGTGTCTGTTTATATACAGTTAAAGAGGAACAGTATAAGCACTGCTGTTTATGTTAAAAATGATTTGATGGCTGCAGATTACATCAGGAACGTGCAATCAAGAAAAATTATGCTTAGCTTTCATTTCTGCAACCTTTAGTCAACTTTAATGCAATATCATATCTTGCCAAGGGTAATACTTAATAGAGTCGTTGACATTAAGGTGGACCAACAAGCCTACAATGCAAGCCCATTCTGCAGGTGTGTGTGCACCTTGTATCTGTGTGCACCTTGTGTCTTAGTGTTAATAATAATAATAATGCATTAGGTGTTGAAACGAAGTGCAGAATAGTTACTAACACGAATGATTTTATTATTCATTCACAATGGAAAATGATTAATGAACATGAAAAAACAAAGGTAATGACTCCAAACAACAGTATGGATATCCACTTGATTCTCACATTGGTGTGATCATAAAAATGATGGACAAAACACTGGGGATACAGGAAAAACAAGAGGTCAGCAAACAATGAAATTTTGGTAGAAATAAAACACATAAAAGGTGACCATGTAAAAACTGTTGATGTTTAACTGTATTGCAAGACACTGTTTACAATATTGTACTTTATTGTGATGATGGCCACTGCTGAAGGAACACAGACAAAATAGTAAGCAGCAACCACAGTTTAACCTTGGAGCAACACTTCTTTCCTCTATGTTTTGTATTTAACTGTACATATCACAAATGTGATTGCAACCTATACATACAAACATATACACTGACCTGTGTATTGCTTATCAGTGGAGTTGGTGACCTCAGCACTGGTGGTTGCAACAGTGTCAGCCAAGGCCACCAAAAACATCTGCTCTAGTCTGGTCAGGCCAGGTAAGCTTGAGTGCATGAGGTGACTGGACAAAACCTGGGCAAACAATAGAGGAACATGGATTATTATGTGCACCCCACTACTACTTACCATAAGGTCATCACAATAGTGTCATTGTTTTTAACATGGTTACTACTTACTACTACTACTACTGTTACTTCTATGGTCTCATTAACCATTTCCCTCCAAGCTATTACATTTTAATTAAACACTTAATTCAAAATAATCCAATTTAATTCAAAAAGAACTGAAGAACAAAAAGACTTTTTGGACTCTATTACAAGCATTACCTGAGCATGCTCTGGTCCAAAGTATGTAGGGCCATACTGAGAGAGATTGATAACTCGAGACTTTTTCTCTGGTTTATCTGCCGCGAAGTTCACAAAGTCATCTGTAGTAACTGTTGGTACCTGTTAACACAGGAGCAAAGCAACTGAAAGTATCAGCAGAGCAAAAGTTTACACAAAGTCAGAACTCCCTTAAATGCATCTACCTGGAAGAGGTCAGCATACTGGTCCTCTGTGGATTTCTGTGCTGCTTCACCATCAGACACTTTAGTTCCCTTAGCAGCCTCTTCTGGCCCCTTGTACGAGGTGTCTAGGTCGGCCAACATGAGGGCATAGAGGGGCAGGGGAGGAATGGAATTGATCTCTGTGTAGTCTCTGCCTCCGTCACGACCAGCTACAATGGTGTCTTTTGCTGTGCTGCCAGTCACACTGATGGTGCGGGACAAATGTCTTCTGGCTCCACCCTCACCTGCCTCTACATCCCTCACCACAGCAACTTCCCCAGCAATACACTTCACCAGGTGAGCAAGGATGGCCTGGTATATAGAAGAACAGTGTTTACAACAACATGGATTAGATGACCACCACATGTCCCTCTGTATCTCTCGGACAATGTCTATAGGTATCTGTCTTTTTGGGGAGTCAATACAGCAAAAGTGGGTCTCATTGTACTCCAGCCTAGTAGAGAATTTTATGAGCTTTAAGTAACCATTTTGCATATTTTGAATCACTGAATGAGCAGACACAGACTAACCTTTGCACGGCGAACCTTGCCCAGGTCCATGAGTTCTAGCAGCTGGGTCGGATGGTACTGGGGTAGAGTTGGAGACAGGGAGTGAGCTGCCTCAAAAAGTCCCCCTTCCTGTAGTCCTGCTGGGGCACGAAGAGCCTCATCTACTGCTGCACTCCCTTCAAACAGACTCTTAGACCTGGCTCTCCCTTCAGAGACCAAGGAGGAAGCTGTGGTTTGACCTCCAGCAATGTCTGCAGATGACACGTTTCCCTCCTCTCCCTCACCAAGCTTCTTGTCCTGATGCCACTGGGCATACACGTGCATTTCACAGTCCATGCCTATCACCAGGATGCCGTCTCTCACCCAGGACAGGGAGACCGGCAGAGACGGTGTGCCATCCACAGAGGACAGGAGATCCACAGACCGAAGCAAGATCCAGCGTGAGCGGATCCCCTGTTTGATACTGCCCCCTAGAGGAACAGTGATGACAGCCATTCCCTCTTTACTGCTTGTCTGCTCGTTGACCATGCCAGAGATACGGCCATACATGAGAATGTTGGATCCAACCCCCACAGTGAGAATGTGGGATCCATCCTCCTTGGACAACCAGTCCAGGTGCACATAGTGCTTAATGTTGGGTGAGCTATGGTCTCTGTTTATGTACAGGTCAGATCTGGCATGGAGAAAAAACATCTATGAGACACATATTCTGATAAATTTACAGTGGCTGACAGAAGCTAAAACACAGTAGCAGTGAAC
This sequence comes from Mastacembelus armatus, assembly GCF_900324485.2. Taxonomy (NCBI): domain Eukaryota; kingdom Metazoa; phylum Chordata; class Actinopteri; order Synbranchiformes; family Mastacembelidae; genus Mastacembelus; species Mastacembelus armatus. The sequence continues at coordinate 4,961,019 of NC_046635.1, read as the reverse complement.
CTAACCTGCTGTAGACAAAGAGGTTAGAGTCCACACTGACTCTTGGATCCAGGGTTGATGATGGTCCGGTAAAGTCATCCAGGTGTAGAGTCTGTTCTAAAACCCACTCTGAGCCACCAGTAGATTCACACTCATAGATGGAAACATGCATAGAGAAGTTCTCTCCAGAACCCTGGAGCTGAAAACAAGAGGAGCACTTACGTAAAATTAATCATTTTTAAAATATGTCAATTCTGAAAATACCACAGATGCTGTGAACCAGGCTTGGTACGAATACAAGACAACATGATGTGGACTCATATGGAAAAATATCCTGAAGTACACTGCAAACCCAGATCCATAAATCAGATTGCTGTTTAGTGACTTCAGCTCAGTCCAGCTCCCCATACTTCAAACATATTGCTTCAGTAGGAAATGTAATTAGATCCTGAGACTCTGGATTGTATACCTTTGTAAATGCATATGTTTATCTAATTTAGTTCTCCCTCACCATTCCCTGCTTTACATAAATATGCTTTTATATGCTGATATATGGAATTGTTATCTAGTTTTGAAGGGTCCAGACACTTCTTGACTACAAATTTAAATTTTATTGAGGTATTCCAACTTAAGGTTAATTCCTACATCATTATAGAAGTTAAGTACATAACAGTGAAAACACCATTACAAAGTCAAAGTCCAATTTTCTACCTGTCCTTGTCGTGGCTGTTTAAAAGCCACAGCCAGCCTGCCAATATAGGAGCAGGAAACAGCTACAGGGCGTCCCGACACACACACAGCACTGTCTTTGTCTTCCTCCTCATTCATCAGGGCCCAAGGCTCCCAGCGGTATACCCGCATGTCCTGGTCACCATCATCACCCTCCACAGCACAATGCCAGAACCGCACGCGGGAGTCAGAGCAGGTAGTAACAATCAGATATGGAGCCAGGCACACAGGGTAGATAGAGGAGGAGCTCAGATGACCTAAAAGAAATAAAATATGAGGCACATACATTAACTGAGAAAATTTAAAGCAGATTACTGCAAAGCATGCTAAAAAGTTCTGTGATTTCTTGCATTAACATGATTTCTTGGTTTCCTGCTTTCTACTTGTGGTAAATAGATTATTCTGGTATTTTTCTGAACCAGCCTGACCTGTATTAATGATCGAGATTAATGAGATTTTAAAGAGATCTTATTTTAATTCTAAATGAACTATCAATTTTTTTCCCACAATTAGTTTTTAATTTGGAAACAAGAAGATCATATGAGTCGAGTGTGACAACTGTGTGCCCATCCCAACCTGCAGAGGGGGTGGCTCTGGTAACCTCCACACCATGGGGCAGGTCAAGCCGCTTGCTGTACACCAGCCTGGAGCTAAGGATGAGTTTGCTGGCTGATTGCAAGTTGACTGTAGAGGCTGATCGTGGCAGGGGTCTGATAGGAGAGGTCTCAGGAGACGAGTCAGCATTTGCTAGCTGATTGGGAACCATTAGTTGGTTTTGGAAGTTATAATCTGGACTCAGGTCATCTGGACACAGAGATGCAGGAACCAGCATAGCAGTTTGATGAAGGCTTTACATTAAAATTCATGTTTTCATCCAGACAAATTCAAATGCCCAGCTATGTATACGCTATACTTACCAACACAGGCCTGCACAGATTGGAGGTGTAGGTGCCACATCTGCAGGACAGAGTTCCTGTTGAGATCCTTTTCTATCACCACCAGAAAGAACTTCTCAGAGAACGGGGGAGGCTGAAAATCTGGATATAGTAAAAATTATTATTACCTATTATCCTCTGACAACAAAGTTGGACCTACTCAAAATTTGAATTTGACAGTGTGCTATACCACCACCAGATGGAAAGGCTGGTGTATATGCTTCTGGCTCTTTCTGTGGCTTGTAACCTAGAATAAAGTTCTCTTGGAAGACATGCAGAAGCTGGGTGTTGGCGCCACACTGGAATCATATAGGCACAGCATCAAACATGTTACTACGCCTATCAGTTAAAGATTTCATGATTTTAAGCTGCAGATTTTTGTCCAGCACTGATTTGAGGTGGGAGTGAAAAACAGTGCAGCTGCTAACCTGGTTTGTAATGATGTCCAACTCTATGATACATCCAGGTCTGGCAGTGGACTGCTGACTGACAATGTTGAACACTTCCCCCACCAGTTTCTAAACAGAGCCACACATGAAAAATGGTAACCTATTCTTTTAGTGTTCTGCATGTAAAAGCACAAATGTGATTACTAATGTGTAATAAGCATATGTAATGTCACTAATGTGTAATACTGCATACTTTCAGGTACAGGATAATGTAGGCTAGTGGGTTTTGAAGATCACAGTCACATTTTCAGTAAATTTGAGATGTTGCACATATTATTTTTTGTAACACTGAAAAACAAAGGCAGCAGCAAAATGAAATTTTAAAAAGTCAGGAGGGTAACTAAAGAATGCAGTTATATTAAGTCTGCAATGTATCACGGTTGATTCTTACTCTTTAGTCCCAATATAAGAGCCCACAAGCCTGCTTTGTTTAAAGACCTACAGTGTGTGGCATAAAGACTCAATAAACATAAAATTCACTGAAGAGAGAGCCTAAACACAGATTATCATAGTGATCACAGTGAGTCCACTCACAGATGTTTCAGGATCTGACAGCTCATCCAGCAGTTTTCTTGCATCCACCACAGCTTGATAGAGGCGCAGGTTTTTACCATCTGATGCCACAAAACAGGCACTGGCACTGTTACAGTAAGTTCCTGAGGGGCACAGCAGCAGCAGAGGTTCATAGGAAAATCCTGTGGTGTCAATAATTACTATATGGTCTACAATATAGACTAATGCAAAAAGACATCATTAAGAATTACTACATGACAATGTACATACAAAGTTGAAGGATTGTTATAAATTCAGCAATGTGCTTAAAAAAACAAAAAAACATCTAACAACAAATAATCACTTCATTTGTGAATAATGGTTATATATATATATATTAGATATACTGCTGTGGGTAGTCTTAAACTTGTTTATATCTCTAGGCAACAACAAAGCATGGAAGAAATTAACTTTATAGTATAAACCTGCCATGCAAACCCAGTTTAGTCTGATTACTGCACAGCACTGGTATGAAGTTTCGCAGCCCAAATGCCATTACATAATATAACATTTATACAGATGAATAGTGAACCAAATATCACATTTCTCTAAAAGCAAAACAATAAACACTGAAATTTACATCTGTGTTAAAAAATGCACTGTGTGTTTACCAAGCACAGAGCTGGGCACTAGTGTAGGTAGCCACGCAACATTGCTGAAGGCAGAGGTGTGCAGTGAGTTGATACGGGCCAGTTCAGAGACTCCTCCAGTGCAGGACAGGGGTCCTATGTGGTCCACCCTCCACAAGATTAGCTCACTGTAGATGGCGTTAGGATCATGGAAAGTCCTTGTAGCTGCATTACGAAGCTGTTTCCTGCTAACGCAAAGTAATGCCTGGTCAGAACTCACGTTCCATACAGAGGACAATAAGACTAGCATATATGAAACTTTGCTAATGCATGTTACAACAAGCATCTGTGGGATTTCAAATATGTGCTTGTTGCCTTATCTTCCCTGTCTATCTTTTTCTTACACTGTCATCACACAGTCTCTGAAATCTTCTGAAGCTGTAGCTGTGTGTGTTGCAAAGAGTACACAATTTAAATGGTCCGATAGGTCAGTGTGCTCTGATGTAGCTTAAACACTACTCACAAACAAGTACTTAATTTATTACCGTATAGTTTGTTTCCTCAAGCACAGAAGGACTTTTTTGCAAATTTTTTTTTTTTTTTTTTTTTTTTTAAATTGTGGTATATGTTGAAATAGTTTTAAAATAACAAGGACACCTGAGCTGGTAAGATGGATTACTCTTGTACTGTATTCTCACTGGAGCTAAGTAGTTAACATCTCTGTGCCTCTGCATTAAAACAACAAAACAAGTGTGGTGGACTTTGCTTGGCTGCTGCAACTACCGAACATTTGCTGCTTCTCTCCTTTTTCTCTGCCTTCTCTCTGCTCCGTACCTGGGAAGTCCCTTTGGTAGGGGAAAGGTAGGCGGCTGCTCTCCTTCGAGACTGCTAGGGGCTGAGGGTGGAGTGAGCAGGGCATTATGGTGAGAGGACGTCAGTAGCAATGGCAGCACTGTGTGGCAGGCTTGGTCATTCAGATGGAAGCGGTGGCCACAGTATCGGAACTTGTGGGATACGGTCAATACATTTGAGAAGGCAGAGCGCTCAGCAAATGTCACTGCCCACTGTATAAACGGAGAATACAAATTAAATTCACTGAGGATTAGGAAGGGTATTAAAGAATTCATTTGGTTTATAAAAACTGTCCCTTAGCAGAATGGAGTAAATCCCAAGCTCTAAACTTTGTTTTTAACAATCTTCTACCTGGTTGAGTGATCCATCAACATGCTTGGAGACCATCATGACAGCAGGACTGATACCAGGGCGAGAGTTGGGAGAGGGGGCCAGGGCAGGCGAACCGAAGCCAGCTGAGACTGAGGCAGAGTGGGAGACACGTTGGACCTCCCCTGCTGCAGGGCTAGCACCCTCAGTCAAAGTGCAGGCATACATCAGAATGTTTTTACTTAGTGAGTTGGCATCCCCTGTAGGAAACGCCACTGGAATACGGGAAGAAAAGGAAACCTGGTGAGAGATTTGGAGGGAAATAAAAACCATTAGGAACACAGGCACAGCAAAATGCATCCACTGCAACTTGCACTGACTGTAACTTATATGAAACCACATGACCATGTCATATACCCATGAACTAATACCTGTACATTCACACACATTGATGTCACTGTTTAGAAGATCAACTCTAATAGACTCCGATAAGGATCCGGCCAAAAAACATAACTAGGGGATCCCAACTTACACTACTAGTCAAAAGTTTGGGGTAACCTCAGTTTTCTAGATGTTACAGCAATGTATGTAGTTAACTCTACTGTCTCAATATATTCATATATTTAATGATAAATTGTAACTCATTTAACAGTCTAACATACTTGTGGCATTCTTTCTACAAATAAAATCTAATATTGTTTGTTAAAGAAGTTAAGGGGTGTGAAAAAGAGGGTGATCCCAAACTTTTAACCAGTATTGTAGTAGTGTATTTGAACACAAGGATTCAATTAATATATATATATATATATATAAAGTATATGCAAACACATGAAGATTCATGAACTTAAATGTTAACACACAGAATATTTCCAAATATAAAATAAATATTACTCAGGAATCAGCCATAACATGACAACATATTACTATTCAACTTGCAGGAGGAGGACTGTGTCTCTCCTTGAGAGTAAAAAAGTAAATTGAATCTTACAAAAAGCTGGAAGAGTGCTGAGTCACCTTGCATTTTATACAGTTTATTTACAGCTACACTGCTGTCACTATGTGCATGCCAGTGATTAAATTCATAAGCATTCCTAATTAGCAAAAATGTATCTCACTTCCTTGCAGAAATTACAAACAGGATACAAAAAAGTGTTCTTCATGTTCTTGCTTTTGAGCTCACCTGAACCTGTCTGAAGATGCCCTGGTTGAATTCGTCCAAGTACTTTACATGCCAGACCAAGAAAGATCCATCGGTAGGGTGGATGGTGAACAGCATGTCTGGACTCTTGTTCCATTCTGTGATCAAAATCTCCATCCTCCTCTCCAGCAGCATGGAGGGTAAAGGCATGCTGGAGCTGGATCCTGGTGAGGATGCCTTGGTGCTTCCCTGCTCCCCTGGCTCACCCTCCTCACCATGGTCTGAGGAGGCCTTGTCAGACATGTCATCCAGATCTAGAGATAAAAAAAAACATTGCATATTTACATGATGTTGATGCTGTAAAGCTACAAGCTACTGAGTTTTAAAAAATGTGCATTAGACAGTGCGTGAGACGTACCAAAATCAAACTTCATCAGGGATCCTTCGGGCTCTACAGGATACTCGGTAGTCTGGTCCAGCTGCTGTTCAGAAAACTTACGGAGCTGCAGCATGAATAGGTCCATGGAGGAAGTGAAGCTGAGGTCCTTATTGTTGAGCCAGTGAACCACAAAGCCTCCACCACCAGTGCCATCATCTGGGTTGAACACTGCAGAATCAGCTAGCACTGATGGGATATCTACCAGAAGAAGAGGAAGGAAGGAGGAAGAACAATATAAATAAAATATGGTTTTTGAATGATGTCACTATTACAGAGAAAGTCATTAAGTCAAATTAACAGGGGAGAACATTGTTTATATCGTCCATAGCGTAACTACATATAGCTCTATGGACAGAAATGCCTCGGAGTCATTCAAACAAAGGCGCCATACCTGTGTTGGGGTTAATACTGGCTGAGATGTGGAAGTGACACAGGGCATTGGCATGATGAGCGATGTGACGATGAGTGTGTGAGTCCTGTGTGCCAAGCTGAGAGGGCAGCAGCTCACTGTGTGCCACTAAAGCAGATGATCGTCGTCTGCCACGGCGCAGATGCTTAAGGTGGTGAATTGACTGATCAGATAAGGCAAAGGGATAAAATAGATAAGTTTTATACTATTCCTTTTGCAGAAATAATATACACTTAAATTTTTCTTTTGTGAATTCAGAGTGTACCTCCAAAGCATGCTGGATCTTGTCCTTATTGCCTGCCAAGCCTGGCAGGCAAGAGCTGAAGGATTGTGTGTTCTCAGAGATCTGTCCCCCAAGCAGACTGTCTTCTGGCAACAGGGTCTCTGACCACAGCCTACACACTCCATCCTCGCACGATGTCAACAACACATTGCACACTGAACCCCTAACACAACAGGAGAATTTAACTGTCTGTCAGTAATTATATGTAATTTTTTTATGTGTATATATATAAAATATTTTTACCTCAAAAATATTCAGTCAAAATACAATGCAACATATTATAGAATCAAGACAGTGATAAAGACAATAATAAATTATTTTTTGATTAGTTGCCATGAATAATTTAAACTAAAAATATATTAGCAGACTATGGTGATGACTATCCAATTGCAAATTAGTAAGGTATTATCTATTACAACAGTAAAACTGGAGTGGGGAGACTGGGCTAACCTCTTTGGTAACATTACAGGTTATGACTAACAGTCTAAGAAGCTCTGTGATTTTTAACTAAAGCTATATTTTATGCTATTTCATTTATAATTCAAGTCACTTGGAGTTTACTTAATCTATTCCTTAAATTTCACAAGCTTACTATTATTTTGTGGCAAATATGAGTCACATCAGTATTTACAAAATGGTTGTATTACTGAAAAAGTCCATTGTATTTCATTGATGTTAAATAATTATACTATAAAAACAAGAATTATAAATTTAGCATCAAACAGACAATAAAATGACCTTGTTGGATGCTCTCAATACAAATTAAGAATATGTCTGACTTAAAAAAAACAAAAAAACAAACAAAAAAAAAAAAAATGTAACTCCTGCAGGAAAGTTTTCTTTTCTTTTAGGAAATGGGAAACGACTGTGGTACCCTCTGTAACTGGCGGGTGTTGTGAGAAAATGTTTATGGATATGAAAAATATATTTTTTTTTTTTTTTTTTTTTTTTAAAACAGTGAAAGGCTAAGTACACTAATTATGTGTACCTAATGTCACATTGCAGGGTACAAACAACTGACTGCTTACTAAAAGCAGGAACCATGGGTGAATCGCAAAAGGAAGCAACCCTGGAAAAATCTACCCTTGTGTAAACACAGCTTTTTCACTATTGCTTCTGAGAACCTATGTTTTGACAATAGCAGAAATCACCGAAAGTCTTCCATAACAACAGAGCTGCAAGGAATTTGAAAACTAGGAATCAGGGACAGGTCCCCCCCCCCCCCAAACAGTGTTGCAACATTTATCTTAGCAAACACAGAAAGATCTAAAATTAATGTAGTGAACATTAACATTGTAAACAGTAACCAATAATTTTACACCTTGTGGCAACTCAAATGAAGAAATTCTCAAGCTTTAGAAGACAATATGCCTGTATTGGACAATGTAAAAATAAACATATTACTGGCCACCCTGACTGTGTGTCTGCTTTCTTACTTGGGCATGTACTTGCTCGTCTTCCTCCAGGACATACCAGTGACCGAGTGAGGATGGGCCAGGTACACAAAGGAGAAGTGACAAGGAAGAGGTTTTTTATCAGACGGGTCCTGAACCACCACTGCAGAACGCCAGCCCGTGGTGGGGTACCACACCTTAAGTAAACAGTCATCCTGCATTTGCACACACATGTATGAACATACATTATACACACATCACAATAAACGTTACAGAAACAGTTCAGTGATTTGGTGTCTTGCAATGTGTTTACGTAATTCTTATACCTTTCCAGCTGTTGCAAAGTACTCCCCATCAGGAGACCACTTGGCAATGTGAACAGATGCAGCAGTTCTAAGAGAAACACAAGCCGAACAACATCAGCTGTATTCACTTCTCTATGGTAAACCTACCACAGAGAAACAGTCAATGTGCATGTGCCTTTCATTTGTGCATGCTCTACTGCTGGTAATTTCAGAACTCACACTTCCCTGTTCTACTGGTTTCCCTGGGTATGCACATTTGTCATCAGATGACAATTACTAATATGGCATAATACGTCTATGTTGACAAAGCTTAAAGCAAAGGCCACATATTCAAAAGACAACAGCTTTCATTTGAGGATGTGTGCAGATGTGTTTGGATAAGCAGTAAATGTGTATAAGTGAGTGGTATAGTTCTACAAGCGTCAGGGATAGAAACAAAAAAATAAGGGCACCAGTTCAGAAAATACCTTTTGCTTCTCTTTTACTGTGAACCAGCAAACAAAAAAGTGTATGTAATATGTGGATATCCCCTCAGTGCTCTGAATTAAAAAAAAATCCATCCAATTCATTTTCAATTACAAAACTCAGGCATTTTAAAAAGTATATTTTCAGTTAATATGGCACATGACAAACTTGGCTGAATAAATTTATTATGACTTGACATTTAAAAGACAGCAGCACAAGCACTGAGAGAAAATGGCTGAAAATGAAGACAAACAGGGCTAATCATTTTACAGGATATTTAGGTATTTGCTTTTAACAGTCAGCACAAAAAAGAGCATTTACTTCCAGAAAAAGCTGCAGTTGGCTCTGTACTAAATTATCTTTGGATTCTACCTTGAACCACCAAGTGTTTTTATAAGCATCAATCTTATCAAATGCTGCTACAGTATGTACCAAAGCAAAAACTTACTTGCACTGCCAGACACAGTTCCAGTCATTGAGGACAGGGTAGATCTTGTCCTCAGTCATCTGCCCATCCTCCTCCTCTATCAGGGCATCTGCCAATGGAGGAGCCCACAGCTGGAGCCGCTCAGTTGCTGCTAGGATACGGTTCCCTGAGGACGCAAAAGCACTATGTTACACACCTCACATCCCACGTTAACTACTACAGTACACAGAGCCACATGCACACTGTGAATCTTACATAACACACATGTTATCCCAGACCAACCAAAGGGGGCTGTGACAAGAAGCTGTGAATTCATTTTGTCAAACAGTCAGCTAATCAAGTTAAACACAGAAAGCACAAGAATACCTTGTGGGTCCCAGGCCAGGTTGTAGGTGATGGCATCGAGAAAAAACTGTCCTGTCTTTTGCCACTGATAATTAAGCTGCTGTTAGTGACAAGAGAGCGACACACCATGCATTGTTATTGGCACATGTGTGATTAAACACATTAGACATGATTTAAACCACTACAGAGGAAATGTATAAAACACTGACATCTGGACTCACCTTGTGGCGTTTGTTTGGGTTGGTAGAAAGAGGTTCAAAGATGCAGACTGTGTTTCCATAGGATGCAGCAATCTAAAAATAAAGAGCTGTGTTCATCATCACACCATTACTCACTCCATCAGTGCTTCTGCACAGTCATTCCCACAGGAGAAGGGTAGGTGGGGAGTGGTGCAGAGAGCAGGATAGCAAGGGCAGGAGAGAATAGGAAGTACAAGACAGGAGCAAACATAACTGCATAACTGGGCTGGATAACTGCACTGATTTAAACTCTGTCTAACTGATACCCACTTTTGGCTACATCAAAAAATGCAAACTGTATGTGGGAGTGTGTCTGAGTGTGCAGTCAACACTTACCCTGCCAAGCTGGTGGGAGCACTCCACACAGCCCACCTGTATGTTCCCATTCTGAGCTCCAGGAATAATCTGCACACACTCAAAGTCGCTAGCTAAGATCACTACATCACAACCGGAACCATAGGCCTTGAGGAAAAAAAAAAAAAAGCAGACCATGATAGCATTCAGTGGCACTAATATGAATATTGCATAAGCAGGGTGAGATATATAACAGGATTAGCATAGCATTGGAGTTACCTTAAACCAACACAACACTGGCAGGTTTTGATGGTTAAACAGCCCATAAACCACATAAAACTAACATAAGCTGTTAAGATTATAAGATTATTAAGATGCTGTTTTACACATTAAAATAACACCTACTCGTGTAAAAAGAAGACTTGCTAATTTCCATTGGGCAGTCTTGTGATAAAATTTGGATTATAGGCAGGAAGGCAAATTAAAACAGTGTTGGCAACTATAAGTAGAATGCCAGCAATGGCAGCAGCAACTGGGAGACAGGCAACCTGGCCTCAAAGCAGCAGTACAGCCAGATGACGGCTTGTGTCTTTCATTATTCATGAGAATAGGAGGAGAGGCTGGGAAACACTGGGTCACACAACAGGACAACATTAGAGCCAGTGTCATAATATAAAATGGCAGCCGGGGATGAGTTTGTAATGAAGACTGTCAAATGATCATACTTAGCATCACACTATAACATAATATGTGAGAGACAGGTACTGTACAAAGAGGAGTGAGTAAGTGCAGCCTGTGCTTTACTGTTACTGCAGCAATTGCTCCTTCGCATTACAGCTGGAATAAAAAGCGGTCACCGTCACACCGTCTAGGACTGCTCTGCACCTCTCTCCCTAATTCATACACACACATAGGGGAATGTGCGAGTCCGTTCTACTCAGCAAGGTGATGTGGACCTTGCAGCGCACCAAAGCATGCCAGTAGGCTTGGCTGTGTCTGCCCTAAACAACATAACCTGTGGGGCACTAAATCCAAAAATACTTATTTGACTGATGGGAAATCAAATAAATATCCTAACTTTTTAGAAATGTATTTGATTCATGAAAATGCACACACATAATGTACTTAGGGATGGCAATACAAAAGGAATGATTCATTTCTACTAGCAGCGTAATACACAGCTTCATGGTAAACAATGACACAACAAATATAGATAAAACAGTTCTAATCAACCAAGAAATTCTGCGTCTGTTTACAGATTCTGTTTTTATGCTGGTTGTTTTTACTCTTTTAATGAGTGATGAGACAGTGAATAGGCATTACTAGAAAAACACATCAACATACACATCAAGCAGCTTAGTAATGTTTATATGAACACTCCAGTCCTCAATAAGAAGACATTTTACGAGAGCTGTCTCCAGGATTGCATGCACATACTGTACAGTTGGAGCGACACACTGACAGGTTTTCAAAGTAAATCAACCTAGAGATTAGAAACCCCATAACTATTAGTTATCCGATTCTGTCATTGAATGTACTTGGATCTAAATTCAACTATCTGTAGCTTATAAATCTGCTGACTTAACACCACCCTGAAGAAGCAATGTTTCCTTACTGTCAGTCATATAAGCAGCTTACATCAAGAATGTTGCTGCCAATGGATAAATATTAGCTCTCTGTTAACACATTACCAATGACAAAGCAGTTGCATCTACAGTGAGTTAGCCTATTTTTTTACCTGGCAGTTTAGAGTAACATGCTGTTACCACATATAAAGCTCTTCAAATGTTTACAGATATCACAATACTGCTTTTCAAGGTAGGCAGAGATTTAAAATGTGAGGAAACAAGGGTATAATACTACAGCAGAAACACTGAATCACCATTCTGGGCTGGCTTCAGTTAAATTCTCTTTGCATAAATGTAACCATAATGAGGCAAAGGTGTAACTGTTTTTCAGGGTGCATGCATCATGTGCTGCTATATTGAACATAGATAAGAGGAAGTGAGTGAGCAATCACTTCTGCCTGCATTCTGTCAAATGCTACTCATTCCCCATGCCTAATCCAATCATGCAAGCATGTTATGCAGTCACAGCTGTTACAATGTGTAACATGCAACAAATCTTGCATTTTTAAAAGTTGTGCAAGCAGGCTGGCTTTGAGTTGTAGTCAAAAGCCTTAGCTGCCAATATTTAAAAACATGAACTGATTCATTCTTACATGTAGTAATGTGGTCTTTCTGTCAATCTGTGTGAAGACATAATCCCTGGAAAAGCCTATGTAGCACAGACCTGTACTTTGATCCCACTACCTACCGTGATTCTATATGGGCCTTGTTATTCTCAGCAGCATGACTGCAGAAAATCATTGGGCATTTAGCAAACTGCACCAGGTCCAGCTTCGGTGTGTCTCCATCATGTCTGTTGGTCAAGATATATCCAACTTAATCTACGTAGCCAATTAGACTGGCTACATTTACAGCAAATACAAAGACCCGAAGTGATTATATTTAAATTGTACTTTATATTAGCAAAGCACATTCTTTTTTGTTTTATAACTCTTAAACTTTGAGAGACACATTAGACGCATTCTTTGCCTCCGAACATTGGTTTATAAACCGATAGGCAGCACCTAATTCTTCAAGCAATTTTGTTACATTGTTTAGGAATCGGTTAGTCGTTTGTGTTTTTGGGGCCATAAGGTAGTTGTAGCTATTCTGACAGTAGGTTCTCACAAAATTATATGTAACCTCCAATAGTCCACTGAACTAGCAATGATAACGTTTCTGTGTTTCAAGGCCTATTGTTAAAACTCTATTAAAATATACGTCTCCCAGTTTATGTCAAAATCAGTTGAGAACACATCACTGCAGAAGAACAACCAGCATGGAATGACTCCCTTTACAATGAAGCTCTAGTTTCATGGTAGGTTAGGTGTGTGTGTGTGTGTGTGTGTGTGTGTGTCAGGGTCTGGCCTAGGAGCCCTAGGGGTCAGTGTGAGAGTAACTGCAGTGGACATGATGTCTGGTGTTCTTTAAATACTCTCTCAGACACAGAAAGAAAACACCAGGCACAGAAACTGGCACCCAGTAGCAACGTGCAAGGTTTTAGCTTAATAGCAAACTCTTGACTATGTTATTGACCCGATATGAAAAATGTTCACCTGTTTACATTCAAACAGCCTTCATATGAGGTTAGTGTGAGATAACACCTCTTGATAGTTTGAGCAGAAATGAACAGGGCTGCACTTATTTCTGGCATACTGAGGGAATCAGAAATGACGGCGCAGTGTCTGTGCTTCTGGGAAAAAGGGAAAAATAAATAAATAAATAAAACAGCAACAACAAAAACACCACCTCACTAATAAGCAGCAAGATCAGACCAAGCCCAGATTTGGCAGCCATTAGACAGACTCAGTGCTCTCAGCATGAGAGAACGGTAGCGTGCAACAAAGCTGCTCAAGAATATACTCTGAGCCAGCACCGACAGAATTTAACTGGTGCAGTTACGCTGCATCTGGTGTGAACCAGGCTTGGTAAAATTTAAGTTAGGTAATGCATAGTGCATATCTTCTCACCTTTCCATCTGTAGACAAAAGCATTTAAGCTATAGTTAAATATTATTTTAGACAGGGAATGTATCACGTTGCTGTAAAAAGAAATCCTAAATTACACAAAAACATTCAAAAATCCTTTCCATATAGACATTATGGTAAATGCACTGAGACTCCCATAATATCTGTTAAGATGACATCTCTAGATCAAAGCTCTCATGCAGAACAGACTATAGCAATGGATTTTTTCAGGGGTTTTCCTTGTGAGATGTTAGGATGTATCATCCAACTATCAATAAAATCATTATCATTCATCTCCTGTTCTCAATACAAGAGCTGACTCAGAATGCTACACCCTTAAGCAAAGGAACCACAACATTTGTTGGGTAACTACTGTACACTTTATCCCATTTGCCATCACAAAAATGGCTGTAACATTATAGCTTCTTCGTCTTAGTGCGCTTAATGGAATATTGATGCATTTCTTGGTTTTGTGAGTATCAGGCACAAAAAGAAATGCTGGGAAGTTGCCAGAGCTCTGAGAGAATATTTATAGTCCAAAGATGTCACTATGAAAAGAACAGTATTTGGTTCAAGGTGCAGTGTTGGATCAGCATGTGCACACGGGTTTATATCCAGCTCCCCCACTGAAACTGATAAATGGCCTATATACACCAGGGATACAAATTTAAGCTTATCCTATATCAATTAAGTTGAAATAATGGCAGATGGCACCACCTCTAGGAATATGTTTTGTGTTTTATGCCATTCAGCCCTCTAGCTCATGTATCCATATAAGGCTCTGTACGTCATGGCTGGCGCAGCTGAGGCTAGGATGACAGCGAGCTAATGATCCGTGAGGAGGATTTAACGCCAAATGGTAGCAAGCTTAGCGCACAAAACGCAGCTTTAATGATGCGCAGTTTTGTCGAGCCCCATGCATCGTCACCTGTAGTGTGCGCTGCAAATTTCGCCCCCCGCCCCCCACACACACCTTCCCACCCCCACGGTTGCAAATATTCCGCAATAATGTTATGACTGCGCAAAGGGATTCCCTTGCAATAATTCTGCCGCTATGAGATGCGGCTAAAGGTCATTGTAGCGGCTTGCGTTATCAGTCTGATAGCGATGAATAATACAGCGTTACAGTAAACGAATACATCCATGTCTGTCCATGCTAGTTTGTGTTTGGCTGACTATCGAGCTAAATGAATGAGGGGCTTGCGATAAGGATGTCCCGAGTAGTTTCCACTCACTGTTTGTGAACCTGCCAGTGCGGCAGATGGCAAGCACACTGCCCCCGGCTTATCCAGGGCTGTAGCTCACTAGCCAGTCCGCTTATAGCCCACATACCGCCGGCTAGCGACGTGTTCAGCTAGCTAGTCAGGCGTTAGCTTCAACGGGTGTCATCTTGAACGAATAACAAAATATTTCCTCACCGTGAAGGGAATGTCGTTCACGCTTCCCACCGAGTAGCAGCAATCTCCAGGGTTTACAGCTCCCGTCAGCACCTGATGCAGATGCATTTTCCTTGTGTTTCAGCAGCAGATGGTGTGTTTCTTTTAATTATTTATAGCGAACTCAGCCTTTCGGTTTCTCCATCTAGCAGCGGCTGGGGATTCCATCAGTAACACGGACCTCGGCCTGGAAGTGTCGTCTTCCTCCACAGACGGAAGGGCGGCAGGGAATTTGTGCTCGACCCGTATGAATGTAATCTCCCCCGGCCCTGTCATCTATTTAAACGTGAAAACTGGCCGCCCGCCGCCGCCTCTCGCTGTCAACACCATCCCCACGATTAATCGTGAGAGCCGAGACAGCAGGATCTCTGCAGCGAACCTGACATGCGCGCTCACGGTGTTGCCCAGGCACGACTGAACGGCCATAGATGCGAATCACCTAGATCGGGGAACATGAACTCCTGAATTTCAGTCAGTACTACACTGGATCTGTTACTGGATATAAAAGCCACTTGTTTAGGTTTTCTTACCTATTATTTAGAAATGGCTTTATACATGTTTTAACAACTGTCCGATGTTCTTCCTGGGACGCTGAACAGCTGTTCTACTACTGGTTTTCTAGGTCCGTAGAACTAGCACTCCCCCCTCCCCCCTCTCCTCCCCTTTTGAGTTCATTGATCATAAATGTGGCGTTTGAGGCAAACACCAAAACATGTAACCTAATCATTTTGTTCGTGCCTGGAAGTAAGGTATCGAATGAGAGAAAACTCCAGACAGAAAATGTATGAGCGTGAAATAGCAGCCATAATCTAACAGAAACACATTTATGAATTTATGGAATAACCCCAGCGTGAGAAGATCGTAATAGTTTATGTCAAACAATGCTTCAGTACCTGGTCTTTAAAATGTGGCTGAAGTGATTAATTAAGTCATGTTTTATTGAGGCTTGATGATGTTATCATTAGATCATTAGAAACCATATGCCAATGAATCATAGGTTAGACTTTTCTGTGTCATTCTTTTGTTGTTGTTCTTCCCAATTAGGAGATTTTGATGCATTTTCCAAGGCCAACATTATATTCAATGCAATCATCTTGGCTTTGGGAATTTTGGTTGGATAATACAAGTTATTTTTAAACTGTGATGGACATTAAAGAAAATATTATTCAGTCTAATTAATAATGACAGTTTTTGGTCCTGGGTATCCTTTTTAATTGGTGATGCTCTGATGAATTCAGATAAATTACTTGAGGGAATACCACTTGAGGCAATTTTGGTTAGGGCTGAAGATGATAAGTTCAAAATAAAAAATAACATGGATGTGCAGGGAAAGGGAGGAGTGTACATCTCTGTTTGACTCTATCAGTTTGAGGCTACATTAAGCATTACTACCATAACTCACCTTTACAAACTAAACCTAACTCTTGGCAGGTGAGTTAGATTGTGGCTAATATGGGGAATGAAACAACAACATCTTTGGTTCGGCTGCTTCAATTATGATATTTTTATGAGACTGTCAGTAGAGGGCTCTCTAAAAATGGATCCACTGTAAGACAGTCAGCAGGAAATGTGATATACTGTGACAATGATGTCCACTACCACTGATACATACACAGACCGAAGACTGCAAGTGCAAGACCTGGCTGAGGTCCACTGAAGCTGCTGTCTTTCTACTTATCTATGCTGATTCATCTCGCCAATGGTAAGATTTAATGGGCCTCACCAAAATAATACTGCTCATCCCCTTTCTCCCCTTTTACATATTCATTGTTTCCTTCTCTCATCTTCTAGATAGATGGTGAGAGGGCTGACGGGGATCCATGATGGTGATGCATCATAGCATTGGCCTTGTTATTTAAGTCACACAGACATCATCAGGCAGGGCCTGCCTGACAGCCACCATGACACACAGGACAACAAAACAGAAAATTGCAAGGCAGTAGGCCAGGAAGAATGTGATACACACATAAACAGTGTTAATGGCGGGGCACACTCGTCATGTATCAGGTGTAATACTGTGTCTGTGCATTTAGCATTTGGTGACTACTGATTTTTGAACTATTAGTGTCAGACTACAGCTGTTCTGTAATCATTGACTGGCCACAGTGACTATACATAACAATCTCTTCTTCTTCTTTTCCTTTCGGCTGCTCCCTTCAGGGGTCGCCACAGCGAATAATCTGCCTCCATTTAACCCTATCCTCTGTATCCTCCACACCCACACCAGTCATCTGGAAGAACCTCCTGACCTCCCAGAGCCTGTTTCAGCTCCTCCCTGAAAGCCACACAACACTCTTCCTTTTTCAACTTCCACTACTTGGTCCTCTGCTCTGCCCTTGTCCTCTTCATCTTCCTGACCACCAGAGTCATTCTACACACCACCATCCTATGCTGTCTGGCTACACTCTCCCCAGCTACTACTTTGCAGTCACTGATCTCGTTCAGGTTGAAACATCTGCACAAGATGTAATCAACTTGTGTGCTCCTGCCTCCACTCTCATATGTCACCCTATGCTCCTCTCTTTTCTGGAAAAATGTGTTCAATACAGCCATTTCCATCCTTTTTGAGAAGTCTACCACCATCTGTCCTCCTGCATTCCTGTTCTGCATACCAAACTTACCCATCACTTCCTCGTCACCTCTGTTTCCCTCACCGTCCGTTGAAGTCTGTCCCAATCACCACTCTCTCACCACTAGGGATACCCTGAATCACCTCATCCATCTCTCTCCAGAATTTCTCCTCTTCTAACTCACATCCTACCTGTGGGGCATAACCACTGACAACATTCAACATCACACCTTCAACTTCCAGCTTCAGACTCATCACCTTATCTGACACTCTCTTCACCTCCAGAACATTCCTAGCAAAATCCTCCTTCAGGATAATTCCTACTCCATTCCTCTTTCCATCCACACCATGATAAAACAGCTTGAACCCTCCTGCTCCTAATCTATAGGCCTTGCTACCTTTCCACCTGGTCTCCTGAACACACAAGCTATCCTTTCTTCTCTCCATCATATCAGCCAACTCTCTAGTTTTCCCTGACAAAGTCCCTATATTCAAAGTCCCTACTCTAAGTCCTACACTCCTGCCCTTCCTCTTCTCTCTTTGCCTACAAACACGCCTTCCTCCTCTCCTTCTTCGACCAACAGTAGTCCAATTTCCACTGGCACCCTGTAAGTTAACAGCACCAGCGGCGGTCGTTGTTAACCCAGGCCGTGACCAATCCGGTATGGAAGTCATATTTGTGATTCACATGTTTGATTTGGCTTAAGGGAAGCCAGTTTGAGATGGTTTGGACATGTTCAGAGGAGGGACAGTGAATACATTGGTAAAAGGATGCTGAGGTTAGAGCTGCCAGGAAGGAGGCCTAGAGGAAGACCAAAGAGGAGGTTCTTGGATATAGTGAAGGAGGACATGAGGATAGTTGGTGTGGGTGAGGAGGATACAGAGGATAGGGTAAAATGGAGGCAGATGATTCGCTGTGGTGACCCCTGAAGGGAGCAGCCCAAAGGAGAAGAAGAATGTTTGATGTGGCTTAAATTTTACGTTGGATGCCCTTCCTGACACAACCCTCTGCTTTTACCTGGACTTGGGGTCGGTGCATGAAGACACTGGATTGTGCCCCCCTGTGGTTGCATTAATGACTATGCATAACAATACTGTCTGCTATCTGTACTGGGGTGGGGAAATATAAGTAGGCTCAGGGTTTCCAAACTATTATGATGATGATTAATTATTAATAATAGTTAATATTAATATGAATACATTCGCTATTTGATTTTTAATTTTGCAAATGTTACATTTTCATGCAAGAACCAGGTCTCGGTTAGTCTTGAGTTAGGACTTTGGAGCAGTCAGAAGGTTCTTGTATGAGGATGTGAGACTGCATGACAGCCCTTTGCAATCCATTATAAATGTGCAGCAAAATCTCCTGATGAGTATCTAGATTATATAACTTGGATAAGCATCCAGTAAATTGAAAGTCACTGAAATCTTGCCAGAAACCTTTCAGCTCTTTTGTCTTTGGACGATTTTAAAGGGCATACTGCTGTGAGGGCATGTGAGTGAGACTGTCATCATCATCATCATTCAAAGCACTCTTTTCTGACTGAAAAAATATTCTAACTACTATATCTAAGATTTTTTAAATACAGTTCATAGTGCTGGCCATTTTCATAAACCCAAAAGGAAACAAATGGAGATCTTCATGAAGATGCCCAGCAAGTTTATTTATGTGCGCCTGTCCAAACAATCATCTTCATCCACTTTAGACTGAGAAACAGATGCTTATTGTTTTACATTGCTGATGTACTGTGCAGCTGTCTTAGAGCGCTTAATTCAGAGCCAACAAAGAAGTACAGTATAAGGATACGCCATTGTTACAGCATAAAAGACAAAGTATTTAGAACAGAAAAGGAGACAAACGCAAGTGTGTGCACAGTGGGTGTATGTGAGAGAAAGACCGATCTTGGACACTGTGAGTAATAGCTTCTGTATGTCTCGATATTGCAGAAGGTTTGGAAAAAGGTTGATGTAGTGTTTTGTAGTCCCTGTGGTGCCATTGGGAAACAGTGCCTTGATCTACAAAGAACAGAATTAAATGCATTATAGATTTTCTCATTTCATGGATGGCTGCTAGCTGGAGGAATCTTCACTGTGGCCCTAAGGTGCAAGACACTCTGCTCTCCAGGACAAAAAATGTAATAGAGATTATTCACTGTGATGTGAATAACTCAGTGCATACTGTTAAAATGTAGTGAATTGTGAAAATCAATACTTACAATGTGAACAAACAAAGCAGACTACATGTACAGGGCAAGACAAAGGATTGAAAACAATGGTGTCTTTACATCAACTTAAATTAAAGGCGAATCTGACATTTTGGCTAGCATTTGATTCAAACAGTCAGCTTGAATTGCTGTAGAAGCTTTTATCAAATTTCCTGACCAACAGAAACATGCCGGCCTATGTATTTTGGTCAAATGAGATGTGCATTTCGCCAAAATACCAAAAACAAAAGTGCCTTTATGAATGAGGAGCACAGAATAACTTAAAATACATGGAGTTTTGAATAGAGTGGTGTTAGACATGACAAGATAAGTTGTGATCTTTGCTAATAATGCTAATTGGATCCAGGAGAGCAACCCAGGATATCTATTATGTTGATTGTTGTAATTGACTATTACATAAGGCAAGTAAATAGTCAAGACACCAGTGTCACTGTTGGCTCTTATCTTTCCCACAAACGAACAGTGTAGGCAGTCATGTGATTCAGGGTAATCAAAATATTTCAAGGGTTGTTTTAGATAAGATGTGTGAAATCAGATGACCTGATCAGGTTCTTTTTCTTCTTTAAAACAATGCTCAGTGTTTACAGTGTATTAGATTAAATCAAAACTGAGCACAGTTACATACATTTTGTACAACTATAGTTTTCATAGTTGTTCTTCATTCATTAGTCCCTGCTTTAAAAGGAAATAACATATGTCATAGTAATGGTAGAAAAGTGATGCTACATTCCAAGGAACAGGCTTTTGTACGTGACCGTGTATGATTCTCGTCTGGCCACTTGTCAGGCGTAATCACAGAGGAAGCATAACAAGCGAGGGATTTGGAAGCAGGCTCAGAACAGGACACTTGAGTGTTCATCCTTCACCCTGTTAATAAACAGATGTGCTGTACATGCCTCCAATCTCAAGCCCTGCTGCATGTGCACGTCTCTGTGCACTTCTAACTTACCCTAATGTTTAACAAGCTGATTGTGTTTGATTGTAGCAACTGATACTAATGATGATGATTGTGTATTTGCATGATGAAACAATGACTGATAAATAAAATAGGTAAATGTTTAAAATTATGGCACAATCTGTGACAAAAATCTAAAAACAGCAACAAACATTTAAAAGAAATGATTGATAACAGCTGTCTTGTATTATATTATAAAGGCAACTTATTTGCCATCATTTTCAGTCATGTTTAGCCTCAAAAACATATAAAGCATTTATAATAACATCAGTAAAACAGTTTTACTGAGGTGCAGGGATTGTCCATTGACCTTTTTTCAAAGCTCGCACACTCGATTAATTGTAATGCAAACGCTAGCATTCATTTGTTCAAATCCAAAACATTTTCCTCCCAGTCTCAGTATTTGGTAACAGTACTGCTGAATAAGCCAAAAAAAAAACTCTTACTAGCTGGCAGTCAGAGCCTCTGGATGAATAGATGCTAATATTTTTCTTTCCTGGAGGAAAAATTAGAACCACTCACAATTTGCAATGCTCATAATAGGTTTATTTGTTCATTTATCAGTATGTGTTTTCTAGCAGTGATTAGAGTGTAATTACAGCTCCTCATCTCTTTGGCTTCAGTAATTTCTTCCCTAATATTATTTGATTTTGGTGTGTTTTTTTTATCCTCCACACCTGCTTCATTGTTACACTAAGTCTAATCTGTTCTCACTTTCTAGTTCCTGTGCCTCCTCTATCTCTCTTGCACACACTGCAACCCTGCTTAGTCTCTTAGAGCTTTCTGTGTCTGCAGAGATACTGAAGATTGATGACAGCTATTCCAGAGCTTCGTCTCCATCTTTGACACCTTCCCATCTTTTCCTTCTCTCTCTGCACTCTTCTTGCTTTCCCCTCCTCTTCCTGCTGAAGAAGGTCAGCCTCTCTTACTGTGGTTAAACTAGTCCATCTGTCTCTTCTCCTTCCCTGTCCAGCTAGCCTTGGGCTAACTGATGAATCTCACACACCTGTGGTTGTTTCAGGGATGATTCACTGCCACTGCTGATGTGTGTGTGTTTGCTTGTGTATGAATTATTTCCTTTCCTATTCAGGGATCCAGAATCCTATTCAGGTCTGTCCCTGTGTTCAATAATGCAATTTAATTGTGTTTCTGTGTGTGGGTGGGTGGACTGACAATGGTGCATTTGTGTTTGTTTAGTGAAATGTCCTCTGCCCCTTTTGTGCTTTAACAGGATTACCTGTTTTTCATCTCCAAAATTATTGAGCTTTATTGTGTTTCTCTGTCTCATTTATGTTTGGGCCACCTGCTAACCCATTCTATTTTTGCTTACAGTTAACAGGAGCCAGTGCATATGAGTGATAGTCTATACTGTAGTGTATAATTTCTCACTCACAAATATGAGTTCTTCTATGCAAAATACAGTATGCGATGGAGGACCAGATGGTGGGTGTGAACAGATTTCTGAGGTGGCTCTGAAAGGTGAAGAGAAGATTAAGGGCTTGTAGGATAGACATACATAAACATGTTTGCATAGCTATCTTTGCGAGGACACTTTGTGACATAATGCATTCTTTAGCCCCAAACCCTAGAGACTAAGGAAAGTGCATCACAATAATCACAGTTAATAAATATAATGAAAGCCTAACCACAACCCTAACCTAAACCTTATTCTAATCACCACCTTAAAACCAAGTCTAATCTATCAGTATTGTTGTTTGGGTAAAGCTGTGGGTAGATGGCCAGGACATATTTTGAGTTGGAAATATTACAGCATCTTAGACAGGTACTTATACACTGCTGGCAATGACACCATGTCTGTGAGATCAGTCATTGATAGTCAGGTTGAAGTCACCAGAAAAAGCCAGCTAACTTTCAGTAAGCATGCTCTGACAAAAAAAAGTTTGTCTTTGTACTAGCAGGATGCTTAAATGTTCCTCTGTGTGCACTGACGTTCATGAAAATATTCTTAATGTTTCAAATGTTTTGAAATACCAGTAGACAATATACAATTACAAAACCACTACAGTGACTCTTTAAAAAACAAATATTGACTCCTATATTTGTTGATGGAAGTTTGTCCTTAGTTCAATAGGGTTGCAGCACTTTAAAGGCAAGGGAGCTCTTGCACATTCAGCCACTAGAGGTCAATAGAGGCATAATCTTTTTCCTATTGGCCTTAGAATAGAGTCAGACAGGATGCAATATGTAAACAGGAATTATCCTCATTTCCAACTGTCCCATATATGCTGTT
Source organism: Mastacembelus armatus (assembly GCF_900324485.2). Lineage (NCBI taxonomy): Eukaryota > Metazoa > Chordata > Actinopteri > Synbranchiformes > Mastacembelidae > Mastacembelus > Mastacembelus armatus. The sequence goes on along the minus strand of NC_046635.1, from coordinate 4,937,897 downwards.
CTACTATATACTATTCTACTATACTATGCCATAAAGTCTCTTTTGATTTTATTTATTTTTTGGGGCGGAATCATTACAAAATTCTGACATGGGGCTTCTTGTATAGCCAATAAGTCTAAAGTACATGCACCTTCAATTATCCCAGTTTAAATGACTAGAGACCTTTGACCAGTGTCGTCACCCTCTTTCTGTATTTCCTATCACCATCACATGACAATTACCTTTCAATGGCAATGTGTCATAAAACATGTTTTTGTAATGTGTCAGGTCACATTATTACCAACAAGTGCAAATTTCTTTTGTACTAGTAACTGAAAATTTCACGCCTTATCTAACTGACCCTGTATTTTGTAAGGTTTCCAACATTAGGGCTTCTGTGGCACTAAGGGATTTTTTTAAAAGAGGTTTTGGCTTCTTCGTTATGACAGAGGTGTTTATGTGTGGTGATATAAACCCACTAACTTAATGTGTTGTGACTGTGCAACTATTTTGCCAGGATTATGACGTGTCTTACATATTTTCTATTATTTCTTTTTGGTATATTAGTCTAGCCAAACAGGAATATTTATTCTTGGCCTACAAAAACACTACCTGGAGGTGTTCTTTATCAGCTATTCATTTTTGATGGTAAAAGACATACATTTTACATTGTGTTCTGGCACAGGCAGTATTTCAAGCTGAAGTTATTGTGCTTCAATTCAAATTTCATTGTTTTTTGGGTTATCAAGTAATAAATAAAGCATGTGACATTACAAAAGAAATGTTATTGTGCCAATACTAATACTGAAAATAGAATGATAATGTAATATGACATACTAGCCAGAAGAGGGCACTGTTGACTAGTGACTGCTCACTTAAGATATAAGCATGTATAAAAGATGCAGATGTAGCTGGTTGGGGCCCTGGTGTACAAATAAACTACACAAATGATATAAGTTGTTTCCTTAGCTTGTCCGTGAGATCTGAAATAGTTTATACCAGAAATAATAGAGGTAGTAGACAGATGAAAGAATCATGCATGCATGAGGGTGTGTAACTAACTTTGTGTAATTTGTCCTTGCTGATGCTCCGCATTTGTGAATAAAGGGTACACTTGTCTGTGTTTATATGCAAGTAGGGGTACAGTACGTATGAGTTTGTGTGCATCAGCTAGTCTGTTTTAAAATCCACATTGGCAGTATGCATTTGAATGTGTGTCTGGGATAGGCAGACGGGTAAACCCCAGGAATGTAGGAGCCTATAGTGCAGGAGGAAATTATTATACCACACGGTGCCACTGCTGCTAGGCAGCTCTGCCCCTCCCTTCCTCCATCTTACACAGCTCTGTTGGCTCAACAGCCTAAAGCGAGATTATCAGGATTTTATAATGACAGAGACCAATATGGTAAATAAAGAATAACAGACAGCAGGCAATAAGATTAGAAAAGCAACCCCATAAAAAGTTGTTTGCTCGCTGGCTCTGAATGTAAGATTAAGAAAAGTAGCAAATAGACCTACATGTGTGTTTTCTATAGAGTCACTGGGTCATATTTAGCATCTTATGCCAAACATCCAAGTCCAGTAGCAGGGAAATATAATACCTGGTTCAAAATTATGCAGGAGTACACACTGAGTTAAAGACAGTATTTAACAGGGGCTGCAACAATAAATGGTGTTTTTGAATAGTGCCTGATTTAAAAGTAGACTGTTGTAAATGGTTCTGTCTGTGTGTGTCATTGTGCTTTGGCTGATCATTCATCTCAACTATCAGGACTGATGATGTTTCTAAAGAGAAAGAAATGAAAAGATCATTCTCAGATGTGTGTGTGTGTGTGTGTGTGTGTGTGTGTGTGTGTGTGTGTGTGTGGGAGAGAGAACAAGTTTGTAAAGTCATAGCATTTTTAAAAGCCCTTGAGTTTGATGATGGTCATACTGTAGCTCTTGTAAATTTTAAAGAAAGCTCATAACAGATTTCTTATCTGAGGAGACAATGAAGCCTTTCAATCCCAAAAAAATAAAATGAGGTCTGTGAGGTGGAGAAGTGGTGAAGATTGTCCTATTCTTATTCAAACAAGAGCCATTATGCACTGGCACAGAGAAGTCTGGCAAGATAAGCTTCAGTTTGAGATTTATAGCTAAAGATGCAGAGATGACTTTGATTATTTTGAACCTGCATTGTAGTTTTTCAACAAATTTTTAATATGCTATATTTTTTAATCCATTAAAAAACATTAAAACAGTTAATTGTAGTCAATTACTCTAACTATATGGTTGAGTTACAAGCTACAAATATGCCAGTGGGATATTGCAATGAATTCCAGTCAGCAAACATCATTTCCCACCTCATAAAGTTTACTTTTAGATTTTAGATTTAATTAACACATAGACACACAGCCAAAAACTGGCTGACATGACTGTGTATGATTTCAGCTCCTTTTTACTAATATGCACCAATGGAAATGAAACAGTTAACATGCTGAAATGAAATGAATTTGTTTGAGTGCTGATGGGATGACCTTTAGGTGCACTGTACTATGTGTTTCTGTGACACTTAGACTGTGACACTTAGACTGATAAATCTAATGCTTACTCAGATAATTTCCCCTGACAGAAGACACTCAGCAAGCAGTGTTGCAGATTTGCAATTCAGATGGCTCCAATAAGTCTCACATTTATTTAATATATGTTAAGAAACAGTCCTTCCTTATGCAACAGGTTTTTATTTTACATCAGCACTACTCTAAAATGGTTAGAAAAAGAGGCTTGATTTCACTATTCCAAAATGACCCATGAAGATATTTTGTTTTGTGACAGTTAGTTATATTAGTTTTTTGTAGATTACCTTTTTCACTACAATCGGAATGCATCCCTTTCTAATCATTAGGGGGCAGTAAAGACCAAGAAAATAAGCTCACCTTCAAGTAACTAGAAGTTGGGGTAAATAATAAGCAACCCTTTATGTCAGCAGAGAGATAAAAAGAGCATTCACTGGTGTAAAAAGCTTGTCTTTGAGTGTTTTCTTATTATATCACATGGAGACTGTCGCATGTTTTTTAAAATCAACCAAAGATGGAGATAATAAAAGAGTGACCACAAACAGATAAACAGAGAAACAGACAATGTGTGTGATAGCTGATCGGCACTATGTTGTCATTGTGTGCATTGAATGACATTGTTATGATTGTCTGAAATAGTTCCTGCCTATGATTGATGAGAGAGAGCCTCAGCTGCCACTCACCCAAATATACCTCCTGTCTTCTAAACAGGTCTGTCAGAGACGTTATTTAGATGTGTGTACTCATTAAAAAAGAATGTGAGTTTCTGCATGTGGGTTTGATGATGTTTGTGACTTGGTCCAGATGCATGTTAGCAAAACCAGACATTGCCCTATCCGAGACTGGCAGTCATTTGTTTCTTTGAGTGGATTGTGACTTCTTCGATAATCATCTGATAAACTCTTCTGCCGTCACTTGTCACCCTTCCTTTGGATCTCCCTCCTCCTCTTTTATACCCTTTTGGTCCTTGCATCTCTTCTCGCTCTAATCAAGTCACCTACTTGCCTTTTGTCTCTTAATGCATTGGATTCCCTCAACCTCCCACCTCCGTTATGTGATGTTGGTGCGCCTGGTCTATAAGAATGAGCAATGAGTGAAAGGAAACTGTGTGTAGCGTGTAGTGGCTCAGGGCACACGGTAGCCATTATGGGGCTAAAGCACTGCCAGCGTGCTTGATGAGGGGGAACAACGGAGCCTCGCCCTGGGACACTCCATTAAACTCCTCCTCTTTGTCTTTCTGTCTCTAGCTTATGTGAACACACACACAGTAACACACACATACACACTGGGTCCCATGACAATCGACATCATTCTCTAACCCTAACCTATTGTACCTTAAAATCGACCTAACATACATTCAGCTGCTTTTAAAACCTACCATCACCCAAGCTAAGAGGAAATACTGTCTATGTTTAATCTGTGTAGGCTACGCTGCTGTGCCTGGTCCAATTGGCTCGATGGACAATTTCATCTCAGTGGCATGCTTGGTAGTCCAGCAGCTATCTGTGTTTAGCTAGCCGCATCATATCACAAATATCACAAACACTTTGACCTACTGCACCTTGAAAGCTGTCTTGAATCTTCTCTTCACCCAACCAAGAAGCAGATTACTGCCAATTCAACCCAGCCCTACAGCTGTATTGTATCTGCTCAGGTTAAGCTGCAGTGTCTGCCCCAACTGGCTTGTTATGCCACTTTATCTCGTGTCCAACCACTATTACTGTATAACTTGACCAACTGCCACTAACCAACAACCTGTCAAAATGAAACTGTCTGAGACAGCAGACAATTTTCTAGGATCATCACCTCTCAGTAACTAACCTCTCAGTAAGGTGACCTCTCAGTAACCTTTTGCTTCATTACAAAAACGTTTATAAATACAAAAATGTCAGTGCTTTGTATTTTGTTTTTGACAGAACTGCCCTTTTCTGGACAACACTGAGATGGACTACTTCTCCTCACTTTGTTTTCTGTGCTGTAATATTTCTTTAATGTGGCATGAAAATTATGTTACATGGTAAAGCATTTACATTTACCATATTTTTACAATATAAATAAAATGTACTGTATTTCACTCTATATCTGTTTGTGTTCATTTAAGCATGAAACATCTTCCATACTGACATTACTCCAGCTCTTTGCTCTTTCTTCAGGTCCCCTTGTCTTCTCATAAGTGCCTCTCTTTCAGCAATATACTTTAAACCTTTCAAATATGTGATATAGAAAAAAAACTGCCTTAGCTATTTGAAGTTATTGTAGGTCAAATCAAACAAAACAGACAACGGTGTATTTCAAAGACCGAGCTAAACACAAAGAAACGTTTTAAAGAGAGTGCTTTATGCAGTGTATGGCACTCAGCTATATTTATAAACCTCAGAGAAAAGACAAAATAAAAAAAATCAATGGAGCTTCTGAGAAAAGCTTGAAGGATCACCTTTCATAGTTGTGGATATTGATCATGAATGATACTTGTTTGCAAACAATAAATGCTGGATTGCTTAATGTGCCTCCCTCATTATACTGACAATGTCATTTTTCTGTTGTGAGCTGAACCTGTTTCCCACAGTTTGTCTAAATGAAAACACATTCCACGCTACTAAAATGCACTGGTGGGGTTTAACACCCATCTATCCGTGTGTTGTTATTCGTCTGGAGTAATTAGCATGCTAATGGGTTAATAAAAGTCTCCTGGTCCTATGTTGCCTTTGGAGTTGAAATATGACAAAGCACTTTTTAATGAGGATGTGCTTGTGTTATTGCTTTTATTGGACTCATCTTTCATCGTAAAACATTTATTGAAAAACTTTTGCAGAGAATTTCTGTATCTCTTTCTGAGTGAAATAATTGAGTTCGACCAAAGAGCAATCATAGATTTAAATTAAACTTTGAGGGAAAACCTTAATAAAGATGGTGAGAGCATCTGGCACATTCTTAACAAGGAATTAATGAGTAGGAATTTGGCTGTCCTGCAGAGTATTTTATTACCCATTTTGGACACCAAAAGACACCAGAACAAAGCTAGGCAAACACAACCTTGCTATACTATGGGTTTAGGCCTTCACTTTTCTATATAAGTGTCTATTGGATTTTCAACTCAATTTTTTAATGAATCTGTGTGGAACAAGTGGCGAAGTAACACTAGCTCCTCCCTTTAACACCACTGTTTCCCCATTTCCACCAAGGCAGTTCCAGGGCTGCTTTGGAGCCAGTACCTAATTTTAAACCAGTTCTTTGCATATCGACGCCCAAAGAACTGACTCAGGGCCAGGAAAACTGGTGCTAATTTGGCACCAACTCTTTGCTGGTCTAAAAGTAATATCTGTTGGCTGTTGGCTGGATTATCACAACCAACAATATTAGTATGTAAGTATAAATGGTGGCCTTTTCTGAATATTTATTTTGAACAAATATTGTTGAAATTGAACAGCTTGTCTGTGAGCATTGTGTAGATTTTTGTTCTGTGTGATGTGCAGGAAAACGAAAGGAGAGACGACAGCAGAGACTGAAAGGAAAACAGATTACGGTGCTAGACACTGTTTTGTTGTGAGCAGGTTATTTTTTGTTAACTGGTTTGTTAAAGTAGTTTTTTATAACTTTACCTGTCTTTTGTTTTCCTGTTGGCCCTGCACCATGTGAAGAGGAGCTTCATTTGACTTGGGGGAGAATAACCTGCTGGGAAGTATATAGTGACGTAATTATATGGCTCTGTTATGGCTTTCTAACCTGCGGAAAGCAAACCACCTCTTACAATGTTCACAAGTTGAACTAGCTTTGAACTGTCTGTAGCACCAGCTCCAAACTAGCACCTGCATATGCTCTGCACCCTCAGTAATCTCTAAAAATTCTGACCTGACCTGACCCCTTTGCATAAAACCTGCTCTCCAACCTGTACATGTAAATAAAACTGACTTTAAGCTAAAGTGCTTTAGTCTATTTTAACTTTCACAGTTGATTTTAACAGCCTCAGATAAAAAAAAATGTCTCATGACACTGCTTTAATTATAAAATAACAACAATAATGTGGATATCTCACATTGGCTAATGAATATTTAATTAAAACAGAACAAATTTAACTTGACCTAGGGCAGGACACTGCCTTTGAGCAAGGCCCTTAACCCCAAAGTGCTTGAGTGCAGCAGGTCAGTGGCTGGCAGGTCAGACTGTGGCTGTACTGGGCAGCTTCCATCTCGTTGTGTAACTGTCTGAACGTGATCAGCATTATTGCAAAAGAGACATGAATTCCCAGTGAGACGTCCCTTAATAAATAAAGATTTTGTATATGCTGTTGGATTTGCAACATATTTCCTTATCATTTGTATATAGACTGACCACCATAAGAATTAGCTGCTGGTGTGACTTACAGAATGCTGCTCAGGATGGCAGAGCTGAGCTAGAAAAGATATGATGTGTGTGCTTGGTGTGAAGGATCTGGGTCAGGCCAAGTTAGTTTGTTAACAATATAAAAAAAAGCACAGTGGACTAAAATGAAAGACGATGTCAGTCTGGTTTATTCCAAAGATTAAGATCTAAGTTAGTCAGTCACTGATTTAATGCACGACCTGACCTACACATCCAGTGACTCAAATGGTGTTGCATGATCAGTGCCTGCATGGTGGATCGTGCTGAAATGCAGCTGATAGATTCTAGCAGGGAATTTACTTGACATTGGAGTACGTGGGGCCTTTCTACAGTTTCTGACAAAACCCTGTCACTGTTGTGGCTGCTTTAAAGCTTTAAAGAACTTTGAGGGGTGCAGTGGAACAAGACAAGTTACGTGGACTTGGTATGCGTAGACAATGAGCAAAATGAGAAGTCGGATCTAGTGCGTACTGAGAAGAGGTTAGACTCATCAAATGCCATCCAGACAGGTGAGTGATTACAACAAACCCATAGTTGGACATAAATGTTACTTCAGAGGAGAACAACCACTGCATTGCATAATATTTTGTGACCATCTAGGGTCTTTTTCTTTTGCTTTGATGCGTGTGTCCAGGCTGCAGCCACAGTGTGGTTACGTTGCCTATTCAGTGCTCCCTGTCCTGGTAATGCTTTAATTTGCACATTATTTAAGTTATATATCCTATTATTGCTTATTGCACGCACAATCGATCTACTTTTATTTCTTTATGTTATTATTTTTGTTTAATTGTCGAGTTTTGTCTCTTAGTGTTATTTCTAGTAAGGCTACACTAAGGAAGGCAGTTGTACAGCCTACTTATACTGTATATAAATGATTATCAGTTGTATGCGCAAGCTGTGAATATCTGTCCTTAGAAAAAAGGATTTATTTTTTGTTTGGATATATTGGGTGTAGCTCACACTCAAAGCTTGGCGTGATGTTATACAAGAAGTGTACAACTGACATAATGCACTGAATGCACAGCAAGAGGCTCACATTTGCATTAAAAATATGAAACCTTTTGATGTAAAGAGTCATTTGATATAAATATCAAAAAGTTTTTTAAAATCGAACTTTACTTTTTTGCTGTCAAAGTGATGCTAAGCTGCTCTTACTTGGTTATTTGTCAGGTCCGGGAAGGTCCAGGCTCCCAGTGGTTACGTTCTGTATATTAAACATGAGGTAAGACCCAAACATCTGCCAGCTCTCTCAAGGAATCATGGGCACAAACTGTAAACAATTTCCCATCTGCAAAGGATTAAAGGAAATGAAAAAATTGAATATCTGATCAAGCTGTCTCTAATTCATCATCTCTTACAGTGGCACAAGATGACAAACTACTGGAGCTAAAACAAGCCAGTTCTGTTGCATTCTTTTAGATAAAGTGAGTGCAGAATATCCTGAATTTACCAGAATGACAAGAAGGCTTGTGTTACCTTTACCATATATTTTGTGATGCTGTTTTCAGGTATAATGGCCACAGAATTATGGATACCAGTTAAAGTTAATGGGCAAAAGGGACATGGCAAAACAAAAACATTCTTTTTGCAGATATAGTTAGAGTAAAAATCAGAATGTTCTGTCACAGAAAAACATTTATAATTTGCAGACATCACAACAAAGCCATCATTAAACAACTTCATGCAAAGATTTTATGTTTCCTTTCATCAGTCATGTCATATACACAATGCATTTTCCATATTCTATATCTGCTCGTATACTGACTTTGATTTAAAAAATAAAATTATGATGTTACAGCATAATGTAAGAGAAGTTCCAGTGAGCAAAAAAACGTTCATGATCTGGTCCTTGTCCGCATAGAAAGGCATCTAAAATGTAAATTGCACTGAATCATATTCATGCCTGTAAACCACAGAACAGATGAGACTTAAAAGCTGAAACAAATCCTCAATTCAATATGCTGGACAGCTCACATTTCTCCTGATGTGACAGCCTCAATATGATACTCATACATCTGTGATCATAACAGCATTTGGCATGCAGAAATGACTTTTCATGAAAATCCATGAGGTCTGTGTGGACGATAAAGTAACACATCCAGAACAAAAATAGCCAAACAGGCAGATAGATGTGCCTTCTTTGTGCTGTTAATCATCATCGAATGGGCTTATTGATTTGATGCTGGAATAGTGTGTGTGTGTGTGTGTGCGCATGTGTGTGTGCGTGTGTGCGTGTGACTGTGTGCACATGAGCTTATATTCTTGTGTTTACATTGGGGTGCACTAATTGTGTGTGATAAGATGTATTTGTGTTCTGGGAGAGCTGGGAGACAGTGAAGGACATCAGAGGACATCACTTTGTTCTTGCAGGCCTTATCATCACACTATGTTTCATTCTGAACTCTTCCATTCAATGCAGTAACAAAATTGTCACCATCTACCAACACAAGCTGTTTCTTTCATCATAAAAATAAAATTAGCTGGCTGACTGCCCATAAAACAGTCTACTTGAAGTTAGTGATCATACACTGGATTGTACATTACATGAGTGTGACAAAACAGGCCAAAAGCTAAATGTTCTTTCCTTTGACACTGAATTTTATCTAAAATTATTATTCTCTAAGGAGAACACATGATGCAATATCTGACCATACCATGGCAATAAAACCAGAAGAAAGAGCAGAGGTACTATTTTGGTCCCTCCTCCTTCTGTTACATGTTCATGATATTCCTTTCTACTGACATTTAAATAATTCTCTGTTATGAGTCCACCTGAGTGAGGCCGGGTTGCTCTGGGAGCACCCAGCTTGACTCAGAGTTTCATTAAAATTAACTTCAGGGTTAAAGAGCAGAAAAACTACTGATCCTGACTAGGGCTATAACAGTGCAGCATTTAAAGAAGCCCTGCTGAAAAGCATGCCATGACAGGCATGTTAGCAAGGTTCCTCTTAAAAGGACACAGTGGTATTTGCGCCATAGAGCACTTATAGTAACTCAATTCCAAATGCAGGGGAGTGAATCTGTGTTTAGCACATCAAACTGAATACTTTATATAGTATGAGACAGGCAAAGTCCTGTATTGTGTGCTAAAGGCAGGATAAAGAGGGAAACAAGGGTCAGAGGGGTGTAACCCCCCCAGTATTTGCTGATTCAAACCAATCAGACTTCTACTGAGCATCTTTACCACAGAGCTCTCGTCACACCCTTGTTAGAGTCATAACAACTAATATAGTACAATGGCTGGTTTCTATATTGTGTTTGCTATGATACTGGGTGCTTTTCAGTTTCCCTAATTCCATCCACCTTTCTCTAACGTGTCTTTTTCTTGCATATTTTCCCTCTCACACAAGATCCGAGGAAAATATTCAGGACAGAATGTGAAGAGAGAGGAATCAAGGAAACACATTTTTAGAAATGTGTTTTTAGAGAAATGACCTCGAAAGTCTCCAATCACCAACTGATTTCTGATAAAGGTGTGCACTGATCCATAAAAAACTTCTGCAAAAGTCTCATGTGTGCTCACTCACATATCTCATCCAGGCAGCCTCCTCACTCTGTGATCCTTGCTCCTAATTCCAGCATTAAGGGAATTTAGACATCCTTCAGACGAGAAAGGCCTCGAGGTCAAGCAAAGACCAAAAAGCGAGGAAACAATCAGTTTAGGGATTTGGGACGTACCCTTTGATTTAGTGTATGTGGAAGAAAGATGGGGAAATTAATTCATTGCTAAAGCTGTGACAACATGTAAGACTGCAGAAACAGGGTTTCTTGGCTAGTTAGGATCATGACTTGACAGGTTAAGGATCTGTCATAGCACCTCAAAAACTTATATTTGTCTTTGTTCATTTTGAAGCATCTGAGTTTCTATTTGCTTGTTAAACCTACCTTACTTTTTTTGGTAGTTCATGTTCTTTTAACAACAATCTGTAAATTCCAAAGACAGCACACAAAAAGAGGGAACAATACAAGCGCTGGAATATGTATGTGATGATTAAAAGAAGTGCAATACAGAGAGGAAAGAGGAACCTCGCTAGGCTTCTTATTCTAATTCTAATAAATTCAGAAGATTTGCCCTTTTGGCAAAAAGATTTTAATTTATGCAAATTTTAAAACATTTGCATTGTTTGAGCTGTTTCATGCTGCTTTTGTATAAAGTAATCAAAGCCATCAGTTATGTTTTATTTGCTGCAATGCTCCATTTCAAATGTTTACCCTTCATATACACCCACACACAACTTGTAAATTATACATGAAATTTCATGTTTAATATTAAGCCCCCAGGTTTTATGGGTTCTTTTGAAAATATTCTTAAAATGATTTTTTGGACTAGAGCTGCTCATCAGTGGTGAGTCTCATTTGCATCAGCACAGTGACCACATGGGCTACATTTCTATGGTAATAAAAAAGCCATGAAATCACATTCCTCATTTATCTACTTGCCTCATTAATCAGCAAGTCACTGCAGGTTAGTTACTGCGTTGTTCTGTCTGTCTATTCTCAGGATTGTTTGACTTTAACTTTGTTTAAACATTGCTAAACATTGTTTCAGCATTATTTAAGTCTGTAACTTGCATTGACTGGAACTGGAGGATATATGTGTAAATGACCAACTGAACTTGTATCTTTCTAGTTTTCAGTCAGTCAGTCAGTGACCACCAAAATGCAGACAACACAACCGTGAAAGCACCAACATAAAAGAAGAATCCAGAAATCCTACAAATCCCAAAACAGATTAGACAGGTGAAATGCACATTAAGGATGATGTAATCTACATCATTAGCAGGTATTCTAATGTTGCATTAATATACAGACGGTGACATACAATAAGTTAAATAATTAAATGATGACAGACAGAACATGTTGTCATCTGCTGTAGCAAATGTCCTTGTTGACTGTTTCATTCAGAAGGTGAACAGGGATGGGCCACATGACAAACCTTAATTCATCTAACTTTTTAAAGAAGTTAATCATTTAAATATGTAATCTTTGCTCTGAATCCTGAAATAAGAGGGCAAGTCCGCTAGATTTTTCAAGCTAAATCTTGTCGTTCTATAATGAGAGCTCTTACAGCAACATCGCTATGTCAGTAATAAGGTCCACTGAGGCTTGGCATTGTATTAAAAGTGAATGTCATTCTGAATATGTCTACATGGAATTCAGGGTAAATAATAGTCCAATAAGTTTGAATTTAAATCTGGGTATTATGTGCACTGTATTACTCACATTATGGGGACTCAGCCTTCCTCTGGTCCCAATGGTGTAAATCATTGAATTTTAGGTTAGGGTTGGTGTCAGGTAAGTAGTGGTTATGGTTAAGATCAGTCTCATGGAAATGAATGTAAAGTACGGTTAAGGTTAGGGTTAGTGGTTAGTAGTCAGTTAAGTCCCCACAACAAATGAAAACAAATATGTGTATGTGTATGAATATAGTAAAACACTCATGGATGAGTGTGTTTGTCTACAGACATAACAGGCAGAAGAGGAATGAGAGCAAAGATAGAGATAGAGTACAGAAGATGGATGGATTTTAAAATTGGGTGATACACACACACTCACGCACGCACTCACGCACACGCACACACACGCACACACACACACACACACGCACACACACTCTCTTACACACACACACACACACACACACGTGAACACATACACACAAAGGCTATCAGCCAATGTGGCCAAAAGTGTTTTATTGTGTTTTTCTCCCTAATCTAAACCATCTGGTAATTGTAAAGGCTACTGCCGGCACCAGAGCAAGAGAGATTTGTAGAGAATTTCTAACTTTGTGAATTAGATATGGTTAAATACTCCAGGGTTTAAATGTAAACTGCAGCCTGCTGGATAAATGATGACTTCAGGCTATTCTTAGATTGGCAGGGATTGGCAGTTGATCTCTTAGCTGCAGAAATAGAGGAGGTCCGGGTCACAGGGCCCCAATTTCATCCTTTTAGCCAAACTTCATAATCAGAATTTCAAAGGCATTTAAAGAATCAGAGGTAAAATGGTTTGGAGACCTTTAATAGAATCCACGGATTTACTCCAGACATATAATTTTCAATACCTGTGTACTCTATTTATTTACCATAGCCACTGATATAATAATCTATTTAAAACCTTATTTTTTGGCAGCACTTAAAAGACTGGAAAATTAACTTTGCATTGACAGGATGTTTAGGTATTGTATGTGTACAGGTGGTACAGATACTACTAGATTGTTTTCATTATTAGTATTAGTACTCATGTTTTGTTGTTTTTAAAATGTGGCATTGGGTGTCAAAGTTGATATTTGACCTAATGAATAATTTCACTCAACAATGCTTAACTTCAACTTGGCTTCAACTGAATGATTGTTTTGGAAGATGTAGTTCCTGCTGCTGCTCAACTGTGTTTTGTTATACAGAGCATCATTTTTGTTTTTCAGCCTAGCCTCACTGACAGAAACAGGTGGACTACATTAGTTTTAGCTAGGTGTAGCTAATAAACTATGCCTTATGTACTGTACATTTAGTTATAGTGCACCTTCTTGCAAAAGAAGCACAACAACTTAAACTGTTTTTTATTGTGAAAATTATGACATAACTCACGATGGCTCAAAATGAATTTCCTCTAAGACCCACTTTTGTAACAGGTTGAATAAAATAGACCTGCATTTCAACATACACTCACATATTCAAGTTTCAAAAAGTTAACCTTCTATTTACAAAGAGTACATTTTTAGAATAATGTTTCAAATTCACCTGTTTCTAGTGGATTGAACAATGAGGTGGGAGCAGTTACAACCATTTATTGTCCCCAGGTCAATGGCCTTACTATTGATTGCCATTTATGAATGGAGATGAAGTTACGACATTTAGCGGCAGTTTACTGTGATGAAACACCTTTTGGTTTAAACTAATGATCTGTTAAGTGACACTGCACAGAAAAACAGGCCCTTCACATCACCTCAATTATTTTCCTTACTAACCTCCTGACTGTGCACGCACACACGCACATGCACGCATGCACGCACACACACACACACACACACACACACACACACACACACACACACACACACACACACACACACACACACACACACACACACACACACACACACAGTCCAATTAGTTTCTTCAACACATTTTCTATTGCCCTTTGACCTGGCCCTTTCTCTCTAATAAAAACGACACAACCCAACAGAAATGTAAAATCTATTGCAGCCAGCAGCTGGAGCAAAGCCCTGTGAGATGGTTCACACTGAGCAGCAAGAATAATTTAATCAGCAAATCTAAAATGATGCAAAGAAAAAGCAGAAGCAAATATCTACACTTCATTTCACTGGTGTGGTGGAAATATATCAAAATAATATTAAGCTTTGATAGTTATTTTATGTTGTATTCACACATATTTAAAAATATTTTAATGTTAAAATCACAAATAGACCTGAAAAAAAGTTTCCTTGGGTTTCCTCCAAAGTGTTTTCTGTGTTTTGGGTGAATCCCTTAAAATGCAGGTACAAGTGAAGAGACTGAGGCAGCCTTTTCCTTTTTGTTAGACTGCTTTATCTTGTGTTTTTCTAGCCTGTAACAGCTGTCTCTTCTTTCTGTTGCCCAAACCGTTCTGTTGAGGTTCTGACAGGCCAAGTGTACAGTCAAATAGCTAAAAGGTGTTTTCCCTCTGGATGCACCGTGTGAGGAGGTATAGGGGAAAGCTGTAAATTACACTTTCATTCTTTGTCTCTGACAGTTGCCCAAGTAGAAACTATGAGTCATTCTTCTGAAATATTCATATACTGTATAACCTTGCAGGGGTCAGCTCCCTTTTGAGGTGTACAAACATGTGAGACATCTTTACATTGCTTCATTTCTTTTAGATGCACGCTAACATGTTTACATTGTATAACATGCTAATGAAAGTGCTGGTAAAGTATGTCTGTGTGGTCAGTAATACACTAACAATGCCTTCGTTCATGTCATAAATAACAAATGGCCTGACGTAAGAGCCAAGCTCCATTATTTATCAGCCTGAATGTCTTCAAAATGGGTGATGAGGCGGAGGTTTAATTTTAGCTCAGTATCATTTGCAGTGTAAATGGGAGGATTCCAAACAGCCAAACCTCATTAGGAAACACCATCATGACTCACTGTGGAAAGAAAGGACCACAGAGACTTAGAAGGAAATATAAAGTGGTGCTGTCTATAATTTTACTGGTGTAGCTGCTGGTGCATAGAAACGATCAATGGCGCCCTTCGAGAATGAATTAAAATTTTATTTTGACGGCTTTCCTTAACAATGTACTCCTGAGAGGGGAGCTATCACACTTTGATGGTCATTAAGATCTTCCTTCAGGCACTGGCACATAGCAGAACTAATCAGAATACTGAAGTCATACAGTTTGTAGGGAATTTAACAATAACTACTCTATTCAGCTAAAGATAATTGTTCATTTGGCTACAATAGTTTAGAGAGGGACAAAGCTGAAAAATTGGCAAATATAGCTAGAAGCAATGACACCTATAGTACATCCCTATTGATGATTTCACGTTTTTTTTGGCTGGCACATGCACTCATATTCTTTCCAGGAATTTGTGTACAGAGTGTATTATCCTAAACATGATGGGAGGTAATATGAAAATTGTTTGCTGAGCCCACATACTGAAAAAGCCTCTGCAGAAAAAGCCTCATGCTTCCATGTTTCTGGGTCACACAACGTGTGTGCTGAGCTCAACTTCAGCTAAACCACTTGAGAACATGAGGGGCAAGACTTCTAATAGACAAGCCAGCTGACCTCCTGTTGGCCCCTCACACACATGAATGGGATAAATAAATTTAATTGGACAGCTCTTCTAGACTAGACAAATGTTGGTAGACTGAATGTGTCAAATTTTAGAAATATAAGGTGTCATTTTGGGGAGCTTGTTTGCTCCATTTTCACTAATTATGTATGTAAAAAATGCTTTGGAGCTCACACTGTGCCCTGTGATGGTTCCAGAGTTTTATGGTAGGGGCCTACCCAGTGTGGCTACCAAAACAAAATCACATTGCAGCCCAAAACTGTTCCTGGGGGCTTGGGGCTAATCAGCCAGATGAACAAAACTCACCTGTGACAGAGTAATAATTCAGTCTTACTTATTTATAAACAATAGAATTAAAGTAATCACTAATTTACTCTGTGTACCATCTGATATTCTATATTGTAAGTGGTTTAGTTTTAGTTTTTAGTCTCGGTTTTAAAAATGTTCAAGAGATTATATATTTTGAACCATTGTCTAAAATGGTGTTCACTTCTAAACCTGGTACTTTACCTTCCACCAGTTAGTCTGAAAAAGTGATCTCTGGCCAGTTTTGGGAGCTATGATGCTTTACATTGTTAATTTATCACTTACACAGTCCCTGCCAGCTTTAAACCTGCCGTGTTTAAACTCCATAAGAAACCACATCTTGATGCAGAGTCTGTTAATAATTATCAACCAGTCTCTAATCTTATGTTTTTTTCAAATATACTAGAAAGAGTAGTGTCTCAGGAGCTTTCAGCCCCCATTTCTAACTAACTCATCTCTAATCTTTTTGAATCTTTTCAATCTCCACATTGAGAGGAGCCAGCTGAGGTGGCTCGGGCATCTGTTCCGGATGCCTCCTGGGCACCTCCCTGGGCACACGCTGGGGGGACTATGTCTCTTGGCTGGCCAAGAAACGTCTCAGTGTCCCCCCTGGAAGAGCTGGAGGAAGTGTCCAGGGAAAAAGAAGTCTGGCCATCCCTGCTTAGGCTACTGCTCCCACAACCTGGCCCCAAATAAGTGGAAGATAACGGACGGATGGACCTTTCCAATCTGCCTCCAGGACCTGTCACTGAAAGTGCACTTAATACAGTGGAAAGTGATCTATTGCTTAATATACTGTAAATTCAGATTCAGGCTCTGTCCTTCTCTTGATCTCAGTGTGGCTTTTGACACCACAGATCATTGTAAACTGCTAGAGAGTTTGGAAAACTAAATTGGCATCTCTGTCCTCGCTCTTAATGTGGCTAAAGTCTTAGGAAAATAGTGTGTTGATGATATTCATCTACAGTGGGTACGGAAATTCTTCAGACCCCTTTCAATTTTTCACTCTTTGTGTCATTGCAGCCATTTGCCAAAATCAAAAAAGTTCATTTTATTTCTCATTAATGTACACTCAGCACCCCATCTTGACAGAAAAAAACAGAAATGTAGAAATTTTTGCAAATTTATTAAAAAAGAAAAACTGAAATATCACATGGTCATAAGTATTCAGACCCTTTGCAGTAACACTCATATTTAACTCACATGCTGTCCATTTCTTCTGATCCTCCTTGAGATGGTTCTGCTCCTTCATTGGAGTCCAGCTGTGTTTAATTAAACTGATTGGACTTGATTAGGAAAGGCACACACCTGTCTATATAAGACCTTACAGCTCACAGTGCATGTCAGAGCAAATGAGAATCATGAGGTCGAAGGAACTGCCCAAGGAGCTCAGAGACAGAATTGTGGCAAGGCACAGATCTGGCCAAGGTTACAAAAGAATTTCTGCAGCACTCAAGGTTCCTAAGAGCACAGTGGCCTCCATAATCCTCAAATGGAGAAAGTTTGGGACGACCTGAACTCTTCCTAGACCTGGCCGTCCAGCCAAACTGAGCAATCGTGGGAGAAGAGCCTTGGTGAGAGAGGTAAAGAAGAACCCAAAGATCACTGTGGCTGAGCTCCAGAGATGCTGTAGGGAGATGGGAGAAAGTTCCACAAAGCCAACTATCACTGCAGCCCTCCACCAGTCGGGGCTTTATGGCAGAGTGGCCCGACGGAAGCCTCTACTCAGTGCAAGACACATGAAAGCCTGCATAGAGTTTGCCAAGAAACACATGAAGGACTCCCAGACTATGAGAAATAACATACAATACAATCCCTACAGTGAAACATGGTGGTGGGAGCATCATGTTGTGGGGGTGTTTTTCAGCTGCAGGGACAGGACGACTGGTTGCAATTGAAGGAAAGATGAATGCGGCCAAGTACAGAGATATCCTGGAAGAAAACCTCTTCCAGAGTGCTCAGGACCTCAGACTGGGCCGAAGGTTCACCTTTCAACAGGACAATGACCCTAAGCACACAGCTAAAATAACAAAGGAGTGGCTTCGGAACAACTCTGTGACCGTTCTTGACTGTCCCAGCCAGAGTCCTGACCTAAACCCAATTGAGCATCTCTGGAGAGACCTGAAAATGGCTGTCCACCAACGTTCACCATCCAACCTGCCAGAACTGGAGAGGATCTGCAAGGAAAAATGGCAGAGGACCCACAAATCCAAGTGTGAAAAACTTGTTGCATCATTCCCAAGAAGACTCATGGCTGTACTAGCTCAAAAGGGTGCTTCTACTCAATACTGAGCACAGCGTCTGAATACTTATGACCATGTGATATTTCAGTTTTTCTTTCTTAATAAATTTGCAAAAATTTCTACATTTCAGTTTTTTTCTGTCAAGATGGGGTGCTGAGTGTACATTAATGAGAAATAAAATGAACTTTTTTGATTTTGGCAAATGGCTGCAATGACACACAGAGTGAAAAATTTAAAGGGGTCTGAATACTTTCTGTACCCACTGTATATGTGCCTGTTTAAAGTCGATGACCCTTATATTAAATTATAGACTAGCTTGTCCGCTGTGAAATGCTGGATGTCACATAAATTCTGATAAAACTGACATATTGGTCAGTAGCCCAGCCTGCCATAGACATCAGTTTGACCAAGAAAATAGTTGAGACAACTGTGTGGCTTCTCAACATCTGATAGCAAAGAATCTTTGTTTGATCATACCTTCTCTCATGATCGGACTAATGAAGACACGACTAAAATCCTATTTTCCACAAAAGGAAACTTTTTTGTCCATGGCAGATTCACAGTCCCTTGTGCCAATGTGTCACTCAGACTTGACTCACTGTAATATTTTGCTCTCTCTAAAGGTTTACAAATGGTTCACAGTGCAACAGCTAGAATTTTAACTAAATTAAAAAAAATTTGACCACATTATATCAGTTTTAGCATCCCCTCACTGGCTCACTGGCAATATCAATTAAGATGTTAAGAAGCTGGCTTTGCCCCTTCATACCAGTCGGATTAGTGACTTACTTTTGTTTTTCTTGGTAAAGGTATTTTTTGGGGGAAGTGTACTGTGTCTGATTGTTTAGATGGTTCTATAAGATGTGCAGATTGTAAAGTCGCTTGAGGCAAAGTTGTAATTGGTGAAATTGGGGTACTTCAATAAAATGTGATTTGATTTGTCTTAAATTAAGCTACCATGTTTAGAGACAAGACATTTTTGTTCAGTCCATTAGGACAGCATTTTGTGCAAGTTAATTGTTTTTCTCCATTTAGAAAAAGCCTTTAGAACAGTGTTGGCCTGTGCAGCCATTTCAACATACTGACCGTGCTAAGACTGCAAAATCATGTAGTGCATTCTGGCCTAGAAATGAATTTGATTATGCATATCCATTACAAATGAAACAACTGTAAAATTTGGAACAAAGTTTTGTGAATATCAGATCCATTCAAAAACACATTTATTATTGAGTTTCTGTTTTGTTTTTTTTAAACCACCAAAAGATGTAATAAAATAGTGTTTTTGCATAGGTCATGACTGGCCGTCAGCCAGGTTTGGCTGGAGACAGATGCATTATGGGCCAAGACAGCAATACTTACTGGTATGAATGGAGCGCCATCTTGAAACACCTTATCCAAGTCTCATATTACATCCATTATTTGCACAGCAGTTAAATATAGATGGGTGGCTATTTCCTGGAGGATATTAAATTATGAAGTAACTGCCTCACTGTTGCATTTGGCTGGTGCTCCATCATGCCATTATCGCTTGGATAAAGTTGAAGACAACCAGCTTGGGGTATTTAGTGTTGCATTTCCCAGATCAACCTTGTGTTGTGTGTAATGCTGGTGCACAGCCAAGAATAATTAATTCTACCCCCCAAGACAAGAGAATATGTTTTCTGTACAAAGCGTCTCTGCAAAAATTAAAGTATTAGAATAACAACAATGAAATAAATGTCTCACAGCCAGCAGGTCTTCATACTTAAATGACAATACCAGTTGTTTATAAGTGACTTCTAAAGTGACTGATCCAAAAAAGATTCCTATGAGCAATAATTCAGCCGTGCTAATGGCATGGATCAGTGAATAGCAGTGTCAGTCTGTCTGCTGCTGCAGCACTTTGAGCCAGACTGGAATATCTAAAAAACGTCTGGATGGATTACCATGAAATCTTGTATAGGCATTCACTGCCTACAGTGGATGAATCCTCTCAACTCTGAATATTTCTGTAGCACCACTATAGAGTTTACAGTTGTGGTTTGAAGTGATATGTCTCCACAAGTGTTGGATGGATTGCATTGAAATCTGGTAAAATCATTCATGCACAGGAACATTTTATGTTTAAAGTTGTTTTCTTTATGACCAGACAATTCCATTACCAACCTCCTGAGGTGATCTTTTTTGTCTTATGTTAAGTAGAAAATGTTAGTAAGCTAACATGCTAAGCTAATGTGGTGTGCATGTTAGTGTGCCAACTGTAGTATTTACCCTCAAAGCATTACTGGGCCTTCAGCCTTACATGTGCATGTAAGTCATAATTAGTCAACTGTTGCTCAACTAAAACTCTAGACATTTTAGTTTTGTCCTAATGAAAGAAAACTAATGCTGAAATACCCCAGACAATGGCAGGTTGTCTCATAAAAGCTGCATTGCTTTAGATTTTAGACATCATCTTATCAAATAAAAAAAATATATGAAATGACATGTGACATGACATGGTGTCTTTTAACTGTACTATCACACACACAACAATACAGTGTTTGTGAAGCATTTCTATTGTTACCTGCTGTTACAGTCTGTGTACCCTGTGCTGTCAGTCTGTAACTATACCCAGGATTTAAACACTAACAATGAGAACAACGATCCATGGCTAAAGGTGCAGTCAGCTGAATCTGTTACATTATTAGTCATTATTTGCACAAATACAGAGATCACTTATCAGGAAAATGTAAGAAATCATATGTTTTTGAAACTTCAAAAATGCTATTGTTTTTCCTCACAACATTAGCTGTACCGTTCCCATGTTTCACTACAAAACAGTATCAGAATAAGGTTCAGCTTAGTTCCTATGGGGCTGACATTAGGACCACGTTGACTCATTGCAGATCTTTGATTTTCAAGGCACTGCTCTGCTTAAAAGAAGAGAAACAAATACATTTCCTATTCCCAGTGGTGCACATCACCACACTCACATTCATTGTGCCCACACATGTGTGAAATTAAAGCTATCAAGACCTTACATCAGATTGAGAATACTATTTCTCTTGATATAACATTTCAGCTGGAGAAGTATCAGCGAGGACACATTTTCCCGCTTTTATGGCCTGCAAGTCACAAGACTAATAGCAACAAGATGCATCTACATGCACTGTAGGTGGTGTTAACAGATAGAAATGGAGGGAGCCAATGTGAATGTGTGTATGCACATGTACAGAAGCTCACTTATGTAAGTGTATCCATATTCATTAGAAGGATAGAGGAGAATCCAATAACGATTGTGTCAGTTGAGATTAAAGAGATTGACCTTTGGTGACTTCAAGTGAAGCAGGGTGTGTGTGTGAATGAGTGTGTGAGGGTGTGTGTGTGTGTGTATAAGAGAGAGAGAGAGAGAGAGAGAGAGAGAGAGAGAGAGAGAGAGAGAGGTTGGATGGATAGAGTTGCAACGTGTTGGTTGAAAGTGAAGTAGAGGAGGAAATAAAGAGGAAAGAGGCAAATGGAAAACAGGAATATCACTGACAGCGATAAACATTGCCTGTCACCCAATGTGGCTTTTTCCAGGTAACATCGCTTTATTTTTTCATCAGGTATAATGCAAGCTGTTCTGTGGGCTCCTGTGGAAGACAGTGGCAATTGACTGTAGGTCCTCACATATATTCTGAGGTGCAGAAACAGCTAACAGAACCTAAATAAAGCAAACTGTCTGCAAATACTCAGGGTAAAAGTAATTCTGCATAGCAGGATACATTTAAAGTTGCATTGATCTATTTTTTCAGCCACACTGGGGCATTAGAACAAGATGTAAACACAACCGTGGCATATTATCACCCAGTAATGTTGTTAGGGAGATAATTAGTTACACATTCAACAGATGTGGTGCAATCTTACCATGCATTTTAAGGCTCTGCTCACCTGACTGATGTTAAGTCATGCTACTTTTAACTTTGTTTTGATCTCAACCAGGTCTGGAGGGAAATACCTGACATGTTAGCTACTCCTTCATACTCATCAGCTAGTTGCTAAACTGTCTGGCATATAGTAGCTTTATCAACACCTATTCACCAAATACAGTTGTCTACTGCAGCTGGAAACAGAGGTGAAGACAGAAGTGTTTCAGGATACAAAATCCAAACAATGAGCTAAAAGAAGTTAAAACACTGAAGAACATAAGGGGATTGTGGAGCTGGGTGATTCTGTGTGGGATCATCAACAGTAACAATTTTCACATTGTAAAAAGTTAAGTTAATGGAAAACTTATTTTGTAAAGGAATAATTTTTGTATCTCTGTTCGCGCCCTTCTAGATGTACTTTACATATATATGTATGTATGTCGCTCACACTGGTCGTTGTTGTTATTACAATTCTGTTACAAGATGAACTTTGGAAAATCCTGTTCCAGCTTAAACATTGATTTTTCAAACTCTTCCAATCGTCTCCATAAACACAGCTGGGGTTGGTGAAAGTGAGTCTATTCTGGGAACAGTTAATGGAGTTTCATCTTGGATCACACATGAAAAATGTCAGAATGACATTCCATCAGAGGGAAAGTACTTTTGAGCACTGGGCCGAGGCCGGAATTGGCACTCAGGTAATCAAGGAGTCTGTATGTGTGTCTGAGGCAGTTAAGAGGATGGAACAGGGGGGTCATTATTTGTGGCCGTAGAAATAAAGGGGACAGAGAGAACAAGACTAAAAATGAGAAACCTGCTTTTTTAACAGGGTAATTCTAGTGAGGTACAGTAATAGTACTGTAAATACTCCCCTTGGTGCTCCTCTGAGAAGTAGCACACATACATACAAATACACACCTTCATAGTGCACTAAGATCCAATGTCGGCTTGTAAGGTGTTTCACAGAGTCTGTTGTGTCTACACCATGAATTGCATTTGTTGCTGTACATACTGTAAACAGAATATCTATACTGTATGCACAGAGCTCGAGCTGACTCTCCTGTGACCTTTACCTGCCCTGCTACTCTGATGCACAGTGAAAGTGACTGGGAAGAATCAGTGGTGTCCTCACATCAGACACACACAAACAGCGAAGCCCACATGCACATTCACCTCCATGACCATCATGCTGATGTTGTGGGGACATGAAGTCAGCACTTGTCCCCTGGCATCCCTCCAGCTGCCGGTGTGTCCTCTGTCAGACAGCCTGACATTCAGTGCAGCAGTAAGTCATCGATCCACATACAACAGGAGAGTGAGCCAGAGAGATGTGGGAGGAGGTTGTGGGGGGTGGAGGGGGGGTTGGGTGAGGGGAGGGGATGTGTTGAGGAGGTTGTGGAGGAGGGAGAAGATACGCTGCAGGGCTGATGGAATGATAGCTAGCTGGAGCAATAGATGGCATCAGAGAATTGATAGAGAGCTATCAGGAAGAGAGTGGGGGTAAAGAGCTGCTGGAAAGCTGACTGATAGACTGGTGAAAGTGGGATAGCCTGCTATTGGGCTGACAGGAACTCTGTCAGCTCTGAACAAAATACTCTGAAATAGCAGGTACTCTGAAATGGTTAGGGCTTATTTTAAACCTCTGTGACGCCTCCTGTCTGCTGTCTGCACTGTGAGTAGGCATGCCAAGCATCTAAATCTCTGAGGTACTGTGTAGGTTACACTGAATAAGACTTGAAATGTAAAAGATTTCCGATAAACAGTAATGTTTATAAGCAGTGTTTCTCAGCAAAGGGAACTGTGCACATCCTTCAGACATAAACGTATTTAATCTATTTCTTTCCTCACAAAACATTTGAAAAGGCTGAGTTACTGCATCTCATAGCCCTCATGCATTGGCTCAGTTGTCCCTGATATAGCTTAGTTGTCACGTAACTCAATTTCAATCAATATTGAAAAAAATACTTTTGTACACTGAAAAGTTTTCCATGGGGAGTGAGCATCCTTGTATGCATGCTAGTGGTGCACGAGACCCAAACACCATTGACCAGTTCCTGAAAACATTACACATAGTCCCACCAGAGGTTAAAACCTCCACACTGTAGCTTTTAAGTACATCCAATGGCTAAATTGTATATAAACATTTTGACAATAAATGTAATACATAGCAGATACAAGGTAAGACAAGAGGTAAATTAATAGAACTGTCATTTTTAGGTCAGCCTATGTGTGACACTGTGTCTGCATGCATATACATTTGCCTGGAACTGGCTTCTCAGCAACTACTGTGGCATGATGTGCTGAATACCTGTGGATGCAGCCTGCAGTGAGACATGGCAGCAGAAAGAACAGTAGCAGAAAACACCTAAAAAGTGAGCTCAAGTCAGAGTTTAAGGGGAAAATCATTTGACTCTCAGTCATTCAGAGTGTCACATGCAGGTTCAAACTGGTTGCTCCATTATCGTTTTAAGGGGATACAACCAAAATAGTTAAGCCAAATGAACATACATCTTAAAAATATAAACCTGGGGCATGAAGTAGTTGATCTGCAGAGGGTATTGCTCTTACAGTGTATTTTGTATATCTTTGTCACTACCATATACACACTTTTCTCTTCCTGTTATCTTTCTCGCTCGTGAGCACACACACTCAAATACATCATCACACTCAAATATCCTAGGGCTTTTCTTTCAAGCATTATGGCCGTTTTATTTGATTTCCCTTGATATTTCATATATCTCATTGTTGCCACAGTATTTTTCATCATGCTGGTTTCAGTCTGTTATCCACACAGTCATGTCTAAGCTTGTTGCCCTGATCTTGTTTCTTGTTGTTTGTAGTGAGATGTTTTTAGATGCTCTTTGGGTTTTGTCTATCACACGCTTATTATTGATTACATCTCTCCCCTCGATAGTTTTTACCCTCATGATTTAGCACTGTTATTATTCTCTTGTCATTTCTCTGTTCAAATACAATATACTGCACTACAACAATTCAAGAAGATGTGTGAGATTTTTTTACACCACCTTTCTTAGGAAAAGAAGTAAATGAAAGAAGTATTTAACTTACATATGCATTGCCCTGGGTGGTTATTTAAAAATAAATACATTTTTTATTTTTTTTCATTAGACAGTCTATCCAATTCAAACAGAAATGATACTTTTCTCATTCTTTTTTGGTTTGGTTCCAGACAGTGCTAATGACTGCTGCTGGTTCCATTCACAATCATCTGGGATGATTAGGACTGTGACCTTTAGCTCAGCCAGGTAATTCAGAGCTTAGTGATTTTTATCCCCTTCTAAATTCTGAAGGGGAGAGAGAGACAGAGTCAGATTGTCACTTATCAAAAAGGAAGAGGGAGCAGATCAGAGGAACAAGGTGTAGAGAAGAGGATGAGGAGAGAAATGAAGAGGAAGAGGATGTGGAGGTACAGATGAAGGGGGTGGAATCGCACTGTGCTACTCACCCCAGAGGCACTGACATTATCTAGGAGAGACAGGTATCAAGGAGAGAGAAGACAATGAAAGGAGGGAAAAAATAGAATAAAGAGGAGTGAAATGTAGCTTTTGATGTTCTTCAAAAACAGCTGACATTTACCTGTTTTTCATCTGTTCAAGCTTGACAATTGGACACCAGTAAAGGCCACCAGTACTCTTTCTTCAGGAAGAGTATCGCCCGTCTGCTGGGTTCACTCTATTTTCATCAGGGCTAAAATAAGCCTTTACAATACACTGACCACATCAATCAATGAGCAGGACAAAAAAAACATGTTTGTCAGAACCAGAGGAATCAGTTCCTGAGCCTAACAATTTTTGCTATCACATAAGTTTTGTGTGATTGAGGTTGGCTCAGCTCAGATCAGAGGTATTTCATGAAGGACTGTAGGAACATTGAGATGCATTGGTGAAGTCTTACCCTGATTCATGTTGGATTGATTTCACTAAACTGACTTGTGACTTGTGGAATTAATGAAATTGTGGCTGTGCTGTCCAAAATCTAGCAGCAGGCTGGCTGTAACAATATGCAGCATTGCAGTAATCATTTGCTGAAAACACTGAGGTAAATAATGCTCAGGAGGCAGGTGAGGACATTTTCTTGTGAAGGTTTCATTTTAATAATTTTTAGCCATGTGAAGTTACAAAGTGGTTGGTCTATTAGTTGGTTAGTCCACTGCTTTGGCCTAGACTGAAATGCCTGAGCAACTATAACATGGATTGTCCCACAATTTTGTACAAACACTCAAGGTCCTCATGCAGTGATTCATCTTGATTCTGATTTGTTGAAGTTAACTCTAGCATGTGTAACAGGTTGACATTTTTGGCTTTAAATGAATATCTTGACAACTATTTGATGGCCTCAGAATTCAATACAGAAATTGTGGTGTCTAGATAATTTCTAATGGTTATGATGAAGTTCTGGGTTAGGGTTGATTTTGTGTCAGCAGCAGTTTTCCCATTTGTGGGCTTGAGTGAAATGTCTCGAATACTATTGGATAAATTGCCACAAAATTTGCTATGGGCATTTATTTGCCTCTAAGGATGAACTGTGATTTCTTAGTCCTTCATAGAGTACAATCAAATTTATCTAAACAAAATGACAAATTTTTAAAAATGTTAATTTATTGTTGCTTTCTAACAAAATACTTGAAAAACTAATAACATTCCCATCAGCTTGTACTTTTTCTTTTGGGTGTTGTCATTGTAAGCATGTACAAACTGGCAACCCTGTGTATCACAAAGGTGATTGCATGGCTGTGCACTCTTGATCTTGTTTTATTTGTAAAAAACACAGACTTCAAGATTATATAATAGCAAAAAACTGAAAGAAACACCATGTTGAAAATCATGATGTCTTTTTAAGTGTTCTTCATGAAACTGAAAAAATGATGAGCTTAACAAATACATTAAGGCTTAGTGCCTCAGCTTGCTTTATGAAATAGCCTGAGATCATTATTGTGTTTTCAATCAGTAAAGGTTTCAAGCTTTTGCTCAATCAACTACTCGTGGAAAACCTCTTGGTTCTGCAGTCATTTTTCTGTCCATTATAGTAAACTGCTTTATTATAAACCAAATGTAGGCAAGAAAGTTATTATAATTTATGTGAAAGTGCATCTTTAATTGCATGATTAAATTGAGACAGCCAGTCTCTGACCTTCAAATCAATAGAAATACAGTACAAATTCAAAACTCTTCATTATAAACAGCCACAGTCCATCTCCCAATTAACATCCATCCAGGTATGCTAAATCAGCATATGGATGGAGCGGTGGATGAATGCGGCTTCACTTTGACTTTTGCTGGTGCAAACATCATTTCATCATGATTAAAACTCAGTGGTTTGAGACCTTGTCAGATGCCACACAATTAGCCTCTATGGCAAACAGCCAACCCTGCAGTGCATGTGTGGGTGTGTACAGTTGTGCATGAATGTGTGTCTCCCACAAGGAGCGCCTGCACTTTGCAGATAAATGGTGATTATCAATCTCAGCTGTCACTTAGCAGCGAAACATAGAAAAAAGGGCAAATGAAAGCATTGAAGAAATAAGAGGCATTCTGTAACTACTGTACATATCTTTATACCAAAACACAAAATAGTCATATAAATGTTATCCTACTTAAAAAACTGTGAGATGGTCAGACAAATTAGGGCAGGGGTGAAAACATACAGTCAATTTTGTTCTATGGTAAACAGTGAGCTGAAGTGGCTTCTCTTCTGCGTTTGTCTTTGTCTTTTCAAAAGACGAGTTCAGCAGCACACACAAACACACACACACACATGCAGCGATTTTAAGAGGGCTTACAACAGGTACAGCAACGAGGTACTGAGGTACCAGCTGTTCACTGCAGAACACTAACATTAATAACCAAAGACAAAGAATTAAATGCAGTTCATTTCCCCTGTACCAGTGACCTCTTAATAAAGAGACATATGGGAAGACTATGCCTGCATTTAACCACAAGGCATTGCATTTTGTCAGAAAAGAAAGACAATGGTAACGAGCCATTCAGGATGCAGTATAAGGTTATATAATGTTGACAGAAGCTATGACATGCCTATCTTGGTCGTGGGAAGAAAACTAAATTAATGTGGG
Organism: Mastacembelus armatus; assembly: GCF_900324485.2. Lineage (NCBI taxonomy): Eukaryota > Metazoa > Chordata > Actinopteri > Synbranchiformes > Mastacembelidae > Mastacembelus > Mastacembelus armatus. The sequence goes on along the minus strand of NC_046635.1, from coordinate 4,909,715 downwards.
GTATAAATAGAAGCTGTGATACCAGGTAGAAAACAAAGATTGTAAAAAGTAAAATAGAGGTTGACTGAATTCATAATATTGCCTATAAAATTTATTCAGTGATCTGCACTTGTACACCTGGATATAGGTCTGAGAAATCCTAAAATGGCTGCAGTATGTGGAAATAGTTTGGACAAAAATCTAAACACAACACCACAAAGACTGAGCAATTACAGGAAAGCATAGCTGATACAAGCATTTGAAATAAGCATTTGAAGGGGCATCAAATACACAACACTGATTGGATTATAGTGGAAGCCATGCTGAACATCAGTAATGCTGTTCAGCTTTGATACAACTCTCTTTCACGGGCCCAATCCCTCATATCCCCCTGAGTCACAGAGGCTTGTATTTGACACAAACAACAAAGTTAACGGAGAAGATGAGAGAGTTGGCTAACTAAAGCTCATATTCAGCAGCAATGTGTTAGGAGAAATAAATGTATTACAGTGACAGAAATTAGCTATGAGCTATTTAGCTATAGCTAAAAAGCTATGTACAGGAAGTTTCCTTTATCTTCTTTTTGGAAAATACATGTTAATGTGCAGTGTCTTAAGGTACAGTGTTTTGATGTATATTATATTTAGGACTATAAGAAGATTATTAGGGTTTTTAATATCTACACTTATTACTTGACGCTGGCTTAGCTTCAAAATCTATAGTTGCACTTGAAATTATTCAATACCCATTGCGAATTAGGTGTATTGGCAAAATTTGTTTGCAATGACCAACTCAGACACAAAATTCAACACAAAATGCAACTTTTAATGAATTTTAACACTGCAGGCATCTTTTTGTTGTTATACCCTGCTACATACATGATGCATAGCCAGACAGTTTCTGGCAGCGTTCGTGAGGAATTGTTGGCCAGTCCTCATGGGCAATGGCCTCCAGTTCATTTGACTGTGATGGCCACTCTACAATCTCCTAGGCCTTTTTCTGCACCAAGCCTTGGTGGACTCTGAGGTCTGCTTGGGATCACTGTCCTGTTAGAAGGACTGATGATGGCAAAGTAATTTCTCCTGAGATGTCCTAATACTTGAATGAGTCCATCTTTCATTCCATACCCTACAGGTTTCCAGTGCCAGAAGATGAAAAGCAGCCCCAGAGCATCACAGAGCCATCCCCATGCTTAACTGTAGGCCTGAGGAATGGAGGAGAAGTGTACTGGTGCCCATCTTTAAGAACAAGGGAGACCTGCAGAGTTGTGGAAACTACAGAAGCCAAGAAAGAGAACCACAGATGCAATATTTGCTTGGAGAATACTGATGGAGAAGTACAGAGAAGGCCAGAAGGAGCTGCATTGTGTCTTTGTAGATTTGGAAAAAGCTTATGACAGGTTGTTGATAGAGGAGCTGTGGTTTTGTATGAGGAAGTGTGGAGGGGCAGAGAAGTATGTTCGAGTGGTGCAGGACAGGTATGAGAGCTGTAAGACAGTGGTGAGGTGTGCTGTAGGGGTGACAGAGGAGTTCAAGGTGGAGGTGGGACTGCACCAAGGATCGGCTTTGAGCCCCTTCTTGTTTGCTGTGGTGATGGACAGGCTGACAGATGAGGTTAGACGGGAATCTCCGTGGACCATGATGTTTGCAAATGACATTGTCATCTGTAGTGACAGCAGGGAGCAGGTGGAGGAAAATCTAGAGAGGTGGAGGTTTGCTGTGGAAAGGAAAGGAATGAAGGTTAGCCGCAGTAAAACAGAGTACATGTGTGTAAATGAGAGGGACTCAAGTAGAACGGTGAGGTTACAGGGAGTAGAGGTGAAGAAGGTGGAGGATTTTAAGTACCTAGGGTCAACAGTCCAGAGCAATGGAGAGTGTGGAAAAGAAGTGAAGAGACGTGTGCAAGCAGGTTGGAACGGGTGGAGGAAAGTGTCAGGTGTGATATGTGACAAAAGAGTGTCAGCAAGAATGAAAGGAAAGGTGGACAAGACAGTGGTGAGACCAGCAATGTTGTCTGGTTTAGAGACAGTGGCACTGAGAAAAAGACAGGAGGCAGAGCTGGAGGTAGCAGAGCTGAAGATGTTGAGGTTCTCTCTGGGAGTGACGAGGATGGATAGGATCAGGAATGAGGACATCAGAGGGACAGCTCATGTTAGATGTTTTGGAGAAAAAGCCAGGGAAGCCAGATTGAGATGGTTTGGACATGTTCAGAGGAGGGACAGTGAATACATTGGTAAAAGGATGCTGAGGTTAGAGCTGCCAGGAAGGAGCCCTAGAGGAAGACCAAAGAGGAGGTTCTTGGATGTAGTGAAGGAGGACATGAGGATAGTTGGTGTGGGTGAGGAGGATACAGAGGATAGGGTAAAATGGAGGCAGATGATTCGCTGTGGCGACCCCTGAAGGGAGCAGCCCAAAGGAAAAGAAGACACCTAATTTGCAACGCAGGTTGAATATTTTTGAGCGCAACTGTATATGTAACCAGACTGCTAAGCATTTCACCCGAAATTATTAATTGTATTTCTCCTTTACAGAAATTTCCATTTCCAAAGCAGTGTTTCAGGACTATACAACTGTTATATAGATGTTTTACCAAAAAAGTTGTATTTAAAGTGTACAATGTCACTCAGAGCTTAGTTTATTCTTTGGTCCTTCACGAAGCAAAAGTGTGTGTGAATGCTCTTTGAATATATGTCTGTCAAAAACAACCGCAGTAGTTTTTCTCTGGTGAGGTGCATTTTCAGAATAGAAACCAAAAGAGAGCAGAGTCAAATATCCACGTTGACCTGTATATGTGTGGGATCTGTCTGTGGGATCTGTCTGTGGTCTTTGAGCGCTGGCCCTCTGCCAGGTGCAGCAGCCTACGCACTGAAATCCTATGAATGCTGTGAGTCCCCATGTGGATATCGCCATTTCAGTAATGCATGGATTATACAGTCAAAATCTATCCCTACTGACCTGCCAGGTGTAGAAAAGTAAAGTCAAGGCAAAATGAAATGATGTAATTTAACTACATTGTGGGAGACATAAAAAAAAGTTTACCACACACTGAAATACAAACAAAGTTCAGTTATTAGAGAAATCCCAGGTATCTTAAAACTTGCAGGGCAAATAAAAAAATGACCTGGCTATGACTGGGTATGGTTGTTACTGTGTTATTTGGATGAACTGACCCTTTATATTAACACTGACTGCCAGGAAATACAACTGTTAACATAGACATTTATTTATTTGTAAATGACAGCGTACTCTTATAGTGTGTGTGTATATTTGAAGGACAGAGTGAGAAGCAGTGGAGAGATTAATGCAACTGACACCATTGCTATAACTTTCACATGGATCCAATGACATGTGGTTCATTAACCTCTGACACATGATTAGTTAAAGATGGCTGTCTGCTGTTCATTTCATTCAAAACAACAAGCTAGCTGTTATGGTGAGATTGCACCACTTTCTGTTCTGATCCCAAACCTTCGCCATTACTGATAATTTGGACTATTAGTTAGGGAGTGCCATCTGGGCGCTCTAATTATCCTCTTATGTTTCCCAGCTTCTCTTTACAATTTCCTATCCTTTCCTAGACTTCATTGCTCTCATTTTGTGGCATGGTTTTAGGCAGATATGTGCAGAGATTAAAGTGAAGGAGTGCTAAAGACGACAGACTCGCTGAAAGTACACAGCTGTGAAAGAAATCAGATTTGAGGAATTCCAAATGAGAAGATGAAACTGATCTTTTTTCCCCTCTACCTTGTTTCCCCAGGCTGCCAGCTCTGTTTGCTTACAGATTTTCAGATGATATGCAGGGAACCAAGACTTCGAGCTATGTGGCAACTGGCTGATTTTAAATATTACAACTTGTTTCATTAAAAGTAAAATATTGTTCTTTGTTTTAATTTCAGTGAACGAAAAACTTCTTTTGCAAGTTTTTTTTAATTGCCATCTCTTATTAAGTGTCTTGTATAAAGTATAGCATAAGATACTGTATGCAGAGCCATAATTGTGGTAACACCTAATGCTGAATATCAACAGCAAGACCACTTAGATTACTTTAATTCTAAAAAGGTAAAGATAAAACAAAAACAAAATAAGAAAGGTTAAGCAAGCAGATAAGCAAGTTTTTAAATGTAGTTATAGACTGCAGTTTATCACTATGAGCACATTAGCCATATTAAAAAAAATTCAAAGTACATAGCCAGAATGCTGTGATATGACTCAGCATTTGATAGGATTTCATATGCTGAGGGCATAAAATCCATCTGGAAACATCTAAGTGTGCCAGTCTGCCCCTTTCTCTCATTTACTTTCCTCCTTTGCCTCCCTCCCTGGCTTTTTTCCACTTGTCCGCTCGCCATTTATCTCACCTTCTTCTGATGCGTCTTGCCTTTATGAAACACTGGGAGCACAAATTAAAGAGCTCTGTGGGAACTGTCCAGCGGTACATCAGCATGAGTTACTATCTAACAGCTTTACTTTTCAATACCAGGTTTCAGAAGAGATTTCATCAGCACAAAGCTTGCTCAGTTTTTATAGTTGCCGAGAAAAAAAATGTTATTCAAAATCAAGGTGACAAGCACAGCCTGGGGTGTCTGCTGTCTTGAAGCCTGAGACAACAAGCAGCTTGCCCTTTCATTTTGGGTCCAATTGTCTGCTTTACACCCAAATAGACTGGAGAGAGGAATGTTGATGTGGATCAATGTTCTCATGTCAAGGGGAAGGAGTGGGGAATGAAAGTGATAACGACAGGAAGCATGTAAGACATCCATGCACACATACACACACTTTCATCATTTCTGGCCATAGTCGCAGCAAGTCTGACTGCAAGACCACATTCAATCTCTCTCTCACACACACACACACACACACACACACACACTGACAGCTTGTCATACCTGCACATACACAGACACATGCGTGTAGACGGCGTTTCAGTCTTGATTTGAACCATTCTGTCAGTTTCTCAGTAGAGAGCTGCCAAGAAGACAATAGTTTTTCTACCATCTTTTTCATTTTCTCAGACAAACAGCTGTCTCTCAGACTCTCTCACACACACACACACACACACACACACACGCACACACATACAGACATACAGCCCTCAGAATTCACTGATGAATTCCCTTGGTTGAATTATTGCATCTGCCAATCAAATACCCTATTATTCTTGTGAATTTTGCATTTTGTCACTAGAGGATTTGATTTGTGTGGCTGTACAAGGCAATAACGTTGCCATTTCCACTTTCCTCTTTCTTTTTTGTGTCCAATCCTTATCTAATATAACTTCAATACATTCTTTACCCTAAGTATTCATATCTTCTTTACATCTATGGTATGTGCGTCTTTCATGAGTTTGCAACCCCACAGGCAGTAAGTATGACTTGCGAATGTTTACCTGTCTGCCCAGTATGAGTAGGTCATATATATTAAGGAATTCTGTTGTGACTGAATGTCTTCTCTTCCAAGTCACAGTCACCACACTGCACCTCTCACTGATTTTGCTTTTCTGTAGGGTAACAGTGATGGCAGCCCCACAAGGCCTTCCTTGTCAGGGCCGTTTCTATCTAAGTAGTTCGATACATTATTGGGCCTAGTTTGAAAAAAAGGAGCAGTTTCAACTTGCCATTGGATCCTGAAGGTGTGACTGTCACACATGCCTGGTTGTTCTTTATGTCTCACACACATGCCCTTGGTGGCTTTGCTACATTATATAGGTAAAGGAGTGAGGTGAAGGGAATAAAGAGCAAGTAAAGAGGACAGAAAGTGCAGCAGTGACTGAAAAGACAGGTCTGAGCGCAAGAGAGCCACCTTGTCCACTGATCAAAGCAGGACTACACAGAGAAATAGAAGACTTTATGGCTATTTTATGGTTTGACAGTTTTAATGTATCTCCATGCACATACAAGACTCATCTACTCCCTTCGATGGGATTTTCACACCATGGAACATAACCGCCTTCCTTGGGAGGTTTGCTGTGTTTGTTTATTAACATTGACAGCAGTGGACTGGCTGAGTAGCTGATACTGGGGGCTTGATCAGAGAGAGGTTGCTGTTTTTTTATGAAAGCTGCCCCTAAGGATTGGAGGCCAGGAGTTATTTCTACTGAATCCAGACCTCTAGTAAGCTCCTGGGGCCAAATGGTTTGTAGGGTGAATGGAATTGGAGAGGGGGGAGATGGGGGAAGAGAGTTAAGACAACAAAGGTTTGGACAAGGTAAAGAGCGTACAAGCTTTCTGGCTGACTAGTGTGGAGATGAGGTGAGGTTGTGGGGGTAGTGGCTCAGTGAATCTATGTTTGTGAGACTGTATGGTTTATTAAAATGGGGGTTGCGAGCTAAATGTGGTTGAGCAGACCAGCAGATAGAGTCATATCTCCTGGTTCCAGCTTAAAGAGGCATGTTTCAGTCTTTGCCACTGGCTCAGTCACCGTGCCAGAACACACAGCTGTTGGCATGTAGGCGTGTGGGATCTTGTGTATGTATATAATGCGTGTGTGTGTGTGTGTGTGTGTGTGTGTGTGTGTGTGTGTGCGCGCGCGCGTGTGTGTTTTTTGGGAAGTGTGACTGCCTGCGTTGTTGGCAGCATCCGTATTTTGGTCTGGCAGAAACGTGTGGCTAACCATACTATTACTGAAATTTAAAGTATCTCTTAAACCAGGTCATGAAAGCAAACCTGCTAGGTCTAGGGCAGTATTGAGAGACTGATTCTGTTTTGTTTCTTGCAGTTCCATGGTTATACAGTATCTGTAGCAGAAATGTAATCAGGGTTGTGTGAGTCCTCTGGGGCTCTTAGTGAGGGATGTTGTCATTCTGTACAGAACAGAAAGAGCTGGTTTTGCTTGCAATGGCCTGATCATTTACATTGACACTGATGACACTATTAGCCAGCTGCCAGGAAGCCTGTCAGACATGTTTCACTAGGCAGCGCTGCAAATGCAGAAAAGTGAGTCTGAGGTTGTAAAACTCATCTCCTTCCTCTTTTTTGCTCTGTGTATTTTTTAATGTTAGTTTATCAGATTTGTGATTTAAAGGTCAGAATTCAATAAAAGTAGCTCAAAATTGCCATATGAAAGACATGGCATTATTAGCTGTTATGGGGGATTTAGGAACTCAAACAAAAGCAGATGTGTCATTTGAAAAATGCCAGCAGAAATATAAGATTCTCATCATTGCTGGAGGCATCTGCAGCTGACTTAAACCACAGAAAGACAGTTTATCTATTTACCTATTACCAATAAACAAAAGTTTGGGTAATAATTTTGTTTTGAAGGGGCAATAAAGTGATTGATATGGTTGTAACAATAATAGCTTTCTCCAACACTGCAAGATGAGAATATGTGAGCAAAAAAGGTGTAGAATTCTTAGATTTTCCCATGTCTGATATCTTTTTAAAAGAGATGTCAAAGCCGCAGACCACATCTCAGTCAAACAGTACAGACAAATGAAAACTCAACATCATTTTCTAGCTTACACTTAAAGCTGCCTTTGCTGATCTTTGCATCATTTACGACCGTATTTGCCAGACTATAAGTCACTTTTAGCACAAACAGCCTTGTTGAAGAGAAAAAAAACATATTTAAGTTGCTTTGGTGTATAAGTTGCATTGATAATTCTAATAATTATAGTCTAAATTAGCCTATAAAGAACGTAGGTTAAGCATAACAACAAACAGATGTGCATTATCTAATTCATTCATCCATGTCAAGTAATGTTAAACAACTGTGGGAGAAGGTGAGCTGGTGTGTCCTTCTGTTCTCTCATGGGTTGCCTGAAAGCCAACACTCACTCCAAACTTTGCTTCAGCTGCAGACTTTATTACCTGCACTTTGAAATCTGCAGTATAGCTCTTTCTTTTGGGTGGCATTTTCACTTGTGTTACTCTATGAGTTTTAGTTTAGTGTGAACATAAGTGCTTTTAACACTAGTGACTATTTGACAAAGTTACTGTAAATATACACATATAAGTTGCTTTGTCATATAAGTCACACTACAAGCCAGAGGAGTGAGGAGGAGGAGAAATAAGGTCTGAACTCCTTAAAATGTTAAAATCCATCATAGGACACTCATGTACACGCACCAGATATTTCAGCAGTGCCTTTGGGTACCTGTAGACATAGGCCTGAACCCATTATAGGTATGTTGTAACATAACAAAGCTGCCCAGCTCTTGACAGGCAATGGTACAATCCCACCTACTCAGACTTGCTCCTGCCCAGATGAAAGTCATTTGGCTGCCAACCAACTCCCAGCCAAGTTCCAGCTGGCTTCCAGCCATCCCCTCATCCTGTAGCATCTATTCAAGTGTCATTTATTCATTTTCAAGGTGTCATCATTAGATGACACTTTTTTCTTAAAAACATATTCACATATTAACCAACATGCAATTACCTAAAATGCTGTATTCACAGTGCAGGGTCTCTGTCTTTTAGGCCATGGTTTATACAATATTCATCCTAGATTTACAGTAATGGCTAGAATTTAACCAGAGAAGCTACAAACCTTACATATGTACCATTCACACATTTTTAAAGGTATAAACTCTGATTTTACCAACATATTTTACCTTAAGAACCTTAATCTGCATATTGTTGTTCCAAGTCTTCTGAAATTAAGCTATGCCATGTTAATGCCGGATCAAGTCCAATTCTCAGTTTTTAAGACTTTAAATATTAATAAAAAATCAAGATGACTTGTGACTTACATTCAAATGTAGATGTTACAATGGTGTTATTTCCAGAGGTACCAAAAATTAACAGTTTTTTTTTTTTTGCGCTGTTGTAAGCAGTCAGGTGACAGGTGTTTGGCCTTGTTTGGCCTTGCTAAGAGAATTAGTAAGTCAGTTTGTGAGTACGTTTTCTTTGATTCTTTGACATGGTTATGACTTGCAATGCTCAAATGTTTTTAAAAAAAAGAAAACAGCACTTTCACTGCAAGTAAAATTCAGCTACTGCAACCCTCAAATCTAATTTCACATAATGCATTTTTTCATTTAGTGAACCCAGTGTTGTAGAAATTACCCTGATTTGCCACAGACACAACTCATTTAAAGGAAAACTTTAACATTTTGAGAAATATATACTTGCAGAGACTTACATGAAACATCAGTACCACTTGCACATGGTACATACTGTATGAAGCTATGACCAGCACCTGGTTAGCTTAGCTTAGGGATTTGTCAAAAGATAATATCTAACTAACATGCTGTGCTATGTTTATCAACTGTGCAAAAAGTGAAAAAGGCATCCAGCCGAGGGAAGTTACTGGTACTAGTCAGGAAGTAGTACATAGCCTTTTATACTTATAGATATAAGTGATAAGTAATCATCTATATGTGTATATGTGCAACAAAAAGCAGATATGACTAGTTTCCAAAATGTTAACTTTAAGTTGACCAGTTGTCATGGTTAAGTACCTGCAATGAAGCACTTTTTCTCTGTGCACGTCATGACAGGAGCAAAGTTATTTCGATTGGCTGGATTAATTCTTCTGTTAAGTCAATGTCACTCGCCTCCCCAACACGGCAAATAACCACTCTTTTAATTGAAAACACAACGACCTTTGTGGGAGGATTTGTGTGTGGGAGAGTCTAATTATAAAGAGATGAGATGTACACCATGTTATAAAAAATGACTTGGTTGACTGAATAACTATGAGCATGATGTTTACTCAGGTTCAATTTAAAAGTAATAGTTTGTCATAGCTGAGCAGTGGAACGTAATGCATCATAAGTCTGTCAGTTTCAAAAGCGATTGATGTAAGACTGGGGCTCAACATAATGAGTCTGACACAACCAGTGAAGAAACATTCTCTTATCATATGAGAGTTCGTATTTATACTAAGTCCCCCTTAATGCATGAGAAAGCATGTTAAGTTGTTTGTTACTGCTTTATAGGTTTATCTTTTTAACTGGTCAAAATTTGCATTCAGTTTATTGCATGGTTGCATTGTGGTCATTTCAATTGCAACAGCAGCTGATGAACACATCAGGTAATGTGTGACGTTATGTGTCATTACCACAAACAAATGGACTATCAGGATACACACTATAATCCTACATGTATTATGCATCATGGTAGAACTCATGTTACTGTAGGTCTTCCTCCTGTGGGAACTGCACAAACCATTCTCATCTGCTGTAGCATCTTCAGTGTATGTAAATAGAGACACAGGCACTGTCCATAAGGACAACAGGGAGATTCTCTTGTTCTCTAGCCCATTAAAGAGGACATTATCTACGCTCTGTACTACAAACACACATGCATACATGCATACACACACACACACACACACACACACACACACACACACACACACACACACACACACACACACACACACACACAGAGACTGCAATACGGACTACTGCAGACTTTATGGGCACATAAAATAGTCCACCTTAAGTAGCTCCCCTCCATGCCACAGCATGCATATTTTATAACAGCTAGCTTTAAAAGGCAAAGGAATAAGGAATGCCTGGCTAGGCAGTTGGGTTAGCTCTATGCCCTATTTATTTTCTAGTTCAGCCACTTTTGTTTTTGTTGCAAACATGCAAAGAAATGCACATAGCATGAGAGTGAAAACGAGAGTGGTGAATGTAGAGGTGAAAGCTCACAGATTAGGAGAATAAATGTCAGACAGTTCTCACTTGGTATTGTCCACAGTCATACATAAACATACATATGTTTTATGCACTTTAAATGTTTTAGATTCTTATCACACAACACCATCAGACGTCTGATTGTTCAAGGATTCATTGTACAGGGCAATAATGTCCATAAAGAACTCACTAGAGTTAAAAAACTATTTATAGAGGCACGAAGAACCAGGAGTCCTACAACAGATGGTCTGACCCTCACAGTGCTCTGATATCAGCAGTGTGGAGTCAGTCTGGGATCACATGAAGAGTCAGAAACACTGGGGCAGTCTGAATCTACAGAAGAACTGTAGCAGCTTCTCCAAGGTGCTGCAAAGTACCAGGAGAAACCGTGCACAGGTCAAACTAAAGAGAACTGCTGCTCATTTAAGTCTCACATTAACCTAACACTTTGGCATTCAACAATCTTTTTTTTTGTCTGGATTTCTTCAATCCAAAACACAGTGAGCACAGTGTTGTGAAGTCAGGAAAGAGTCATTTTTATCACACACACCTGAAGGACTTTTGAAGGATATTTGCCTTCCACCTGACTTCTGAGGCTAAATGTTAAATTTTGACCATTGCTTTGTCTTACAAAGTACATATCTAACTAAACTCTGAAGTAGCTTTCATTTACTGTATGTCTGTATTTGTGCATGTTCATAATCTAGTGTCTCCTTTCCATGGGGACAGTTTCTTCAGTCATGAAGGAGCTGGCAGCACACTATTTGCATTTTCAGGCAGGGATGATACAGTTCAATGCAATGGGATTAGATCTACATGCATGTGTTTATTAACATAATATGGCTATACTTCTGCTGTGTTGCTGTGTTATGTGTAGGCACTCACAGCATTGGTTAGTGAAAGAGCAGTCAAGAAAACACAATAGGCTCATTAAGAAGCAGACCATTAACAAATATATGATCAAATTAAATTAAGTTGTTTCATTTTCTCATTAAGTGCAAACAAAAAGGACTACACCTTTTGTGCAGCTCCCTAGGATATCACACATCATCAAACATCAGAACTGTCTGATTAAATGTATCAATACATAGTACTTTAGACTGAAATTTGCAGATTGTTATGACTGAAATAACTTGCCCCAAAAACTATATTCCCTGAAATGCATTATAATGTAAAAGAGCAGATTTGTTTTTCTTACGTGTCCATGGCACAGAAACTTTCTGAAGCAGTCTTTAAATGTCACAGAGGAATTCTTTTTAGAATAGAACCTGTGAAGCTGCACAACCTCTCACCTGTTTGTGCGCAGAAAAGCTTTTATATTAATAAGATGACTATAAGATCACAGTGCTGCATCAGAAGCTCTAAATGATTATGGAGTTACCACTTCTGTGCCACATTGGTAAATTGTGTATAGCCACTGTCTGGAGACCCACATATCAAGTCTGCACACTGTTTAATGAAGTCAAACAAGAGGAGCATTCACATTCTCATTCAGTATAAGACAGTGACTAAAAGAGTTTAATCGATGTGTGCATGCAGAATATAAATTTACAAAACAAAGGACCACAGGGCACAAGCCTATTTCTGTCTTTGTCTCTGTCCTTTGCACATTAGCCTCAGGTTCCAAATGAAAAATAGTTCATTTTTTTGTATATATTTTCTGAAACACTGTGTAATACAAATTCTTAATTACTCATGTGTTTTCATGAATTCATTATTACAGTATCTTACATGTAGTTATGCTTCATTTTTCTTTATGTAAAAAACCTTTGGATGTGCCAGAGTATGTCTTTCTGTGTCAGTGTTGGTGCATAAATGTGAAAAAAGTCCATTGTTTCTTTTTTTTTTGATGTAAAATATATCTAGGCAGCATGAATGCATGAGAGTGGCTTTCTAACTCTGAAAGTGTAAGAGTTGACAACCCTGATTTAATGATGAAAAAGTATAGACTAAGCAATAAACTCCAATGGCATGAAGTCTCAAAGGTCATATAAGGTCTGAACATTTAAGCATAATGAAATGGTTGTTGTTACTCAGGTAGACACTGACACTGATTAATATTAAGGCAAGCCAGTCAATCTGCAGTGCTCACCTCTGTTCATTTGGATTGAGTGCCTTTGTTGTGTTCAGTCCAGAGGTTGTCCTGGACTTTGTCAGAAGATTCAGATTATCATTCTGTCTCTGTATTAAACTAAACTAAAACGATCACTGCTCCTCCTGGTGGGTATCCTGCCATATCAGTTCCAGATTTACCAGCAATATCTGTAAATAATTGATGACATTTAAATGCATAAATTGTTTGCATTGTTCTTCTGATCTGTGATGGACTGGTGACCTGTCCAGGGTGTACCCCTGCCTTTCACCCGAGAGAGAGCTGGGATAGGCTCCAGCAGATCCCTTTGACCCTGGCTTTCAGGAAAAAGCAGGTACAGAAAATGGATGGATGGATGTTCTTCTGATTTGGAGCCACGTATCAGATTGGTTACATTTCCTGTATGATTTCAGGTCATTCTTGTAAAAACCTAAACTTTACACTGCTGACTGAGGCATCCATCAAATCACTATTTTATAATCAGGAAGGATTCTAACAAAATAATATTGTGCTGACACACACGGGCTGTTATTTTTTATCTCATCAGATTATGGGATGCTGAGTATAGCATATATTTAGGACAATAAAAACTAAGCAGTCACAGTCTGGACATCCATGAAAGATTCTGAGACATAAAACATCACAGTCAAACAATAAAATGGCTGATAGAGAAGAACACTGCCTCTAGTTTCATAACTACTTTGCTATATAATTCATCTGTCATTTTATTTTAAAATTGCTGTGGGAGGGTGTTGATCAGACTAGAGAGAACTGAACTGAATATACCATAAGGAAGAGACCTCTAGCTGATCCGTGAGAATCGCTGAGCTGAGGTCAAAACCATGCACAATGATTAGGTAAAGGCTAACAAACAAGTCCTCTGCCCTAAATGACTTTATACATATATATTTTTAATTTAATCTAAACAGTTTCTAATCTGATGCCACTGTGAGCAGGACAAGCTTGTTTTTTTCAAAAACAAAACCATTTTCTTATCTTACATCATGGTTGTTAAGGTTTGTTTTGGTTTATGAAAGTGTCAATGTTTTAGACTCATGCTGGTCTGAATAATGAGCACTTATGGGGCGGGAATGATCATGGTAATGGTATAAAAAAACATTTACCCCATGTGGATTTAGAAACTTAGTAAACTTACTGTAGTAATCATTTTTAAAAGTTAGAGAGATCTTGATTGATCAAAAAGAAATGTGAAAATTTTTTCTAGCTGTTGTTAAATTTAATGCACAAGTGACATCACTATAGCAACCATCACCCGGCTACTTCAATGTTCCTTGGTCTGTTAGTTTGTTAGTAAGTTAGTTCTTTATTCCTGATCAACACAATAACAACAGACAGACAGTCCTTAGTCTATTGTGACTGAAATGGCTCAGGCAGAAGCATAAGGTTATTAATGCCCGCCTACTGTAACAACACTACACGTAACAAAGCAGAAAAATAGTAATGAAAATATGAAACATTTTCATTTACATACATAACTCTCAAAAATAGTAGTATATAATGCCCTTTTGAATATTAAAAAAGAACTGCCTGTTTTTAACTCAGAGTTAGGACTAGTCCATAATTTAGCCTCAGCAAAAGAAATACATCTCCTTTTGATCCCCTTTTTAGATTTCTGTATAATGAATTTACAAGTATCTCTCAAATCATATTTACTCTCGGAAATGAAAAAGAACTTCTGGACACAATCTGGAAGTGATTTTATTTTTGCTTTAAACATTAACCTGAGAACTGTAGTTGTCAGGCCCATTTCTCAGTGGGGTAGTTGCTAGAACTGATTTCCTAGAACCACTGACACTTTTGGTTTTTTTTGGGAGAACAGTCTCAATGCGATGGTAATAATATTACTCATTTTTGTAGATGTTATTTCTTATAATGGACATTGCACCACTGTCTATTCTCTACTGAACGGTGCACGAAACTTGAAAGTGAATTAGCTTGGTGTCTTTTTGGCTTTCACTGTAACAAAACAGAAAATTCCTAATCCAATAATGATAAGGTTCTGTGGTGATCAGGGAGGCAGTTTGGTGTCATGGAATACCATATCATCCAAGAGAGCTGTAACCTGGCAGAAAGCACCTACTGGATATGATGCCCAGACTCCAGGTTGGCTTGGAGGTTTGTGTGCATGTGTTTGGCTGGCATTTTGGGTTGCCATCTGCAAACCCCATGGATTCTGGCTAAGGTGCACACACAAGCACACACACATAGAAACACATAGGGTGTCGCACACATGCTAGCATATGTACACATTGTCCTACACACTCAGCACCAGTGCTGCTGCGGCTTGTTAAAGTTTGTGTGCCAGCATATGTGAACAAAGTGAACTATAATCACTCTCAATGCAAAAGATCAAAATCCTATTTCCAGGAAAGCAGGCTCCGCTGAGCTGAACAAAGCCTCCGGCAAAAACTCTCTCCCTCTTTCAAGCTCTCTCTGCCTCTCACACACACGTTTGTCTTTCTGTTTTTGTGAGGACACTCATTGATATAATGGATTCCTTAGCCCCTTATCCTAACTATCACCATCAGAGCCAAACACATAACCTAAACCTTGCCCTAACCGTAACCTAAATCTAATTCTAACATCAACCTTCAAGCCAAATCTTAGCCCTCAAACAGCTTTTTGAAGTTGTGTGGACTGACCGATATGTCATTGCAACGCCGAAATGTCCCTACGACAGTTTTGAATTTTTTCACGCGAAATGGTGAAAGACACCACACACACATTCATGCAGACACACACACAATATTAAGGAACATGAGTAATATCACTGTAGGCAAATTGGTTGGTGGGTAGAGTAACCAGCACAGATTTAAGATGTTGTATTATTCACATCCTCTCCTGTGATCAGCTTGAAAAAACATCAGTGTAAAACATGAAATATAAATGATGAGGATGTAAATGTGACCAGATGGACGTGCCAAGGGAACATAAAAGTTCATTATGGATATTTAAGTGATTTGGCATAGATCAGTGTGAGGATGCCTGATCATCTATGTTATGGTTTGATTAGTTTCTTAATACCACAGGTCTATTGGCAGTGATTATAAGCTTAACTGAACAAAGAGTTTGGGAATGGTACAAATTTAGACGATGAAGACAAAACTGTCAATAGAATATGTATCCACGCAGTTTTGTTTTTTTTTTTTACTGGGAATCCAAATATAATTTTAGTGGAAAAGGCCAACATGTGCATCCCATTTGCTCTCTTGTTTTTAAGAGTATCTGTTTGTTTGCACAGATGCAAAGTGAAAGAGCAGTTATAGATCATATTTGTTGAATACCCTGAAGCTGATTAGAGGGGATGAGTTGAAGGCCCAAAGCTGCTTTTCCTAATCCTGAGATTAGTAAAATAATAAGAGGCCTGTCTTCCTGCTTATACTCACACAGTGACAAAATAGAGCTGGTATCTCCATTCTCCCAGAACAGTCCCTTGGCCACAGTAACGATAGTCTTCACTAGGAAAGCTACAGCAAACCAGTAAGGCTCATTGCCAGACCAGTGCTTCCAGTGTGTGCAGTGCCGAGGAATCTGCAAGCATGATGGGTAGAGCAGCCCAGTGCTGGGGTGAAGATTAACCCACTAGCACAGTTGAAAAAGTTCCAGGCTTTTTCTTTCAGACACCACTGCATTGTCTTATGTGTTTGAATCTCCTCTGTGTCTGCAATGGTTTACTTATTCAAACTTGCTGTTGATGGATGGCACACATACACACACACTAACAAACTCACACACACAATTTAGAGTCACCAGTCGACCTAAACCCAAACTGCATGTCTTTGGACTGTGGGAGGAAGCTGGAGTACCCACAGAAAACCCACACAGACTTGGGGAGAGCATGTAAACTCCACACAAAAAGGCCCCAGGGTCAAATGGGATTTGAACCTGCAACTTTCTTGATGTGAGGTGAAAGTGCTCACCACAGCACCACTATGAATCAAACAATCAAACATAATCTAGACTAAATTGGATAAGGACGGTGGATAACATCAGGCAGGGAGTTAATTTGTATGCCCTTAGTCCTATTTCATCATTCCCTTTGTGTTTTGTTCCATTTATTATGCAAGTGCAGCACCCTCGTTTGCCTTATTATCTAGTATTTCTTTTTGTGTTATGTGAAGTTATGTGTAATACAGTATGTTTTAGGAAAACAGAAACAAAATGAAACAAGAGCTCCATAAAACTCAATGAGAGCTCCTCGCTTCAGAGCTTTTTTCAGATGTTTCATGCCTTTTTCTTATTCCTGGTACAAAATAAGGCAAAAATAAATTTAGATGAACAACACAAATATCAAAACAACACAAATATGTCAGCAAAGGGAGAAGCAAAAGAAGAGAAATAGAAAGTACAATTATCCGTGTCTGTTTGACCCCAGGGAATTCGAAGTATAATGCCACTGGGTCCAATTCAATTGCAAAAGAGTTGAGGAGGATGTAAAGCGTGATTCACAGTGGTCTCAGACCATGAAAAATGCCCCCTCAAAGCTTTCACTCAAACAAAATGCTACTGCATCCCCACTCCATGGGAGAATCACAGCTTTGAATCTGCATGTGGGACAGAGGCACCCTGGCTAAAAACAAACACTCACCATGAATGAATATATACGTTTGCTTTATACTGAATGTCCTTTTCAGAGACTTATTGTGAAAGGGTGTAGACCAACATATGGTTGTGGTGACACTCACCAACATTAGAGGGAGATCAGGGAGTGTATAATGTATTCTTTTTAAAAGTGCTACTCAGTGGACCGTGAATTAAGCCTTTTCATAAGAACCCATCTCGTACTGGTGTGAAATGAGGTGAAATTAAGCAGAGTTAAATAAGAAGACGGCTTTGCAGGAAGTTTTCCACAAATGTCTGTGGAGGTTTGCTGAGGTGACCCACACAAATCAGCTTTTGAAGGGAGCCAAGGGTGAATTCAACTCACTGTGAAACAAACACACTCGGGCTTCTCGTGCTGTCAGTGGATATGCATGTCAGATCTACTGTTGTCATTTTCTCATTACCAGGCTTTCATCATATGGTTCCCTGCCTTCTGGGCCCTGTGCTGGTAGGACTATGTTAGTCCCTGGACTGCAACTGTAACTATGACAAACTGCAAAACACACTACGGCATGTCAGGTTGATCTCAACGCACAAGAAATACCAACCAACACTGCTGCACTTTTCAGTTTGATTCTAAACTTAAAATACATTCAAGACAATTAATAAATTCGGAGGAATATAATAAATTAAATGGCACTTCTATCTGCAGCAGCGAGCTGTTTCATGCGAGGGCATCTGTGTGCTGCATATTTATCAAAGTGACAGCAGGCGTCAGGGATACAGGGGCTCCAACATAACCACTTACTCACTAATGGCTTACACAGCCACGGATCATTATCCCTCACAGCATAGTACAGCACAACACAACACAACACTGCGCTGCATAGCACCATGCTGCACAGCAACCTCTCAGTCCCAGCATTACACTGGCATGACTGCAGTGTTAAGTGTGTAGGAGGTTGATTAGGCCTTTTGCCAGAATGCTACCTCGGTTTCAGTGTCAAAATGATAACATAGCTCGAAGTTACTATTTTTGCTTTATGTCTTAGCAAATTTAAATGTTGAGTTCAATGCATTGTAGTTGTAAACAAACAAGCAGTTTCTAAGTATATAGTAGTGCTCATAAATTTAGATATCTCTGGCAAAATGTGAGGAATACTGTCCATTTTTGAAAGGTATAAATGATCATAGAACTTTTCTTTATGAGAAGCATGGTCAGCAGTATCTTTAGTAATTGCAAGTTTTATAATTTTACAAGGGAAACATGTTTTGCATTTGAAGTTATAGTTTCCCCAAAATGACCAAAATCTCTTCAATTGTGTCAAGGATATGTATTACAAATTTATGAGCACAACTGTATAATGTACCTAATCACTGCTTACGTTTGTGTTTTGCCATGTTTCCAGATCTCAGTAATTAACTTGGTGCCATGATGGCCATAAACTACAAAGATAAGATCCATGTTGCAATTGTCCTGCAAATTTGACAGTGACATATAAAAGGTGTGATTTAACCACTTCAGCTCTGATCTAAATCTCTGTCAAGCTGCTGTTTTGTCATGTAGATAAAGAGAGATGAATAGATATAAAGTATTCACATCAAAATCGCTAATGCAGCAGCTTTTGAATACATTCCACAATACACGTTGTATATGTCTTTTTTTCTCTCTGCTGTGACAGATATAACAATGCTCCACTTCAGGCTGTCTCTCACTCTTACACAAACAGTTCTCACACAGACAATAGCGGCCACACACACACACAACACGCATCCACGCATACACAGAGTGTCAAAGCTGGCGCTTAGTCATGGTTCGACCTCAGAATGTTTTTCACTGATGCATGTTGTAATTGTCAATATGTGTTTGTTGAATTTTATCTCATTTTCATATGTTTGGTGGGCTGTGAGCAAATGAAAACCTGATGATTATAACAGTAACTCTTATACATTCTGGCAGCAATAAAGGTATTTTCATAATGAACTAGTTTTTTAAAGTAAGCTTTATAGCTGCCCATGTTGGTGGAAATAGTTTCTCTTGGCCAACAGTAAAATGTTAAATACGTTACCCAAATGACACCTGATCATAAGAGCTGATTCCATACTATAGGTATAGGTGCCATCTCAAACTAAGATTTAGGGTCCAGTTTAAAATGTTATATTTAGCACCACTGTTGTCTTTGAAGACAGAGACAGCTTGTGAGTCAAGAGAGGGGAAAGTGAGAACAGGATAGATCCAGGAAAAGCTTTTTTATAACAAGTTGTTGAAACAGGTGAGAGAGGGACAGGGTGTGCCTTACAGGTAGACAGATGGATGATGTAGCAGTAGTGACAGGGTTAGATGTATAGGGACAATGAAAATGGAGAGACAGTGGCAGCGCCCCATCTGTTTGCTACAGGCGAGAGAGATAGTGATAGATTCATTGTTAAGTCAATTAGAATTCAGAGAGACAGAGGAGGGGAGAGAGAGGGAGGGCAGGAAAGAGAAAGAGAGTGTGGCTTGGTGAAGAGCCCCTGTGAAGAGAGTGTGATTTCACAGGCCAAGTGTGAATGGCTAGCATAGCGGAGGGAGGGAGGTGAGAGCAGGGCCTGAGGAGAGAGAGGGATGTTGTGTCAGATGAAAGCGTTTCAGGTTGGGAGTTGATGGAAGATTCAGGGTGAGGAGGCAAGCATGGCTGAGACTGAAACCATTTCCATACTAACATCCTTTTTTCTGAATTTTGGCTACATTACTGGCTTCTATCTACACAAAGCCAGACTTTTTCACTGCCTCAGAAACTGAGGTTATGTCTACTTTACACTTCGACCAAAACAAAAAGGGTTCACACTAGATAATTTCTGCATTTACCTCTGTTCACAAGGAAGCACAGAAGCAGCTATTCTCCTACTGTGTATGCAACAAGCCACACACATACACACACAAAAAAACACTAGTGAAGGAGTAACGGTATACTATTTCAGTTTCTGCTCGCGTTTAACTCCAAAAACACTGTCAATATAAATAATAAAGACTGCAACACTTGGCAGAAGCTCTCTGCCATTGTTTTTATTATTACCTTTATTTCTCTTCTGTTAAGTTTAGGGACACAACAAAATGGTGGCTACAATCACCATGTGTCTGGTCACTGATAGAACACCTTTTCACAAAGATTTACCCATCCTAATGTAGATGTGGCATGAGATTTCCAAAAATACTCACTCAAGTGGGTGATTTAGAAAATGCAGCTCTCTCAGTGTGTCAGAGGAGAACGACTGAGCCTTTTGAAAATGCTTCTGTATGATCAAAATTAGTCAACCTTTGTGTGGAAAGGCAGTGAGTCAGGAAAGATGTTATTAAACTGAAAGATATAGAGAGATACAATACTTTTTAACCATGGGAACATTTCATGGCAACATTTCAAACAACCTCAAGTCCTTTTAAGAGCACTCCACATCCTTATCCTTCCTTGAATTTTTTTTGCTCCACTTGGCTGTAAAGTAGTTCCTGCACCCAAAAAATGTCACTGTTTCTGTGATAGAACTTTCCAGTGGTCATAAAAGTGTCAGGGAGTTTGCTTTTCTTACCAGTGCTGAATGATTAAAGCTAGGTTTCAATAGCTAGGTGATTTTAATTTGAACTAGCTGCAGTGGAAAATGCCCTGTTTGCATTATCAGCAGCTTAACACAACTCTGACTCTGCTGTGAAAGAACAGCTAACAGTGAAGCTGATATTAGAAATAAAAGCATTATCAATGAATTACCGTACTGCACATGCAGCATCATTTTCTGGGAATCTTTTGTGTGTTTGCACAAACAAAAATGGAGAATGTAAATAAATTCAATGACTATTTCTGAAAAAAATGCTGACCTTAAATAATATTAAATTGTTGTTTCATTTCATTGATTCATACATTGGAAATATAGTGTTTTTGACATCAAATTTAATTATATCTCTGACTTGCTGGATAGTCTAAAAAGAAACAAAATGCAAGTGCGGAGAGAACAAGAACCACATCAGACTAAAATGAAACATGACTGCTAGTTTTTTTTTGCAATTAAAGTAGTCAGGTCTGCACAGTTTTTTTTATATCTGTTCATTCAAATTTGTTCATGATTTCTGCAGTGAAACACATGTGCACTAAAGTGACTTATTTTCTCATTTGTTTTCAAGTTCCTGTGTCTTTGTACCTAGAAGTATTTGATCACAAAGCTTAATTGTATTATTGTAAATAAACAGAATGAGGAACTACCTTAGGGAACAAGAACACGGGGTGAGCTAAAAGGTGTTAGAAGATGGTGAGCGTTTCTGCAGGAAGGAGTCTTGTAAAGAGTGAGAATGGCAATGGGACGCTGAAATAGAAGTAACCACCCAACCCTGTATCTGACAGCTCTGCCCTCCCAAACGACCATAGAAGGAACATAACGATCTGTGCCTCCCTGCGGGATGACTGTGTTTACTCTTACTGCCTCTCTGCAACAGTGGAACCTTATTGCTGGCACAGCACTTTTCCACAGAGGCAGTGCTCATTCAATTAACCAGGCACTTTGTTAGGGCTCTGTATGCATCTGTATGCAAATTGACTTGCTCACCTAACTTATGAATTCTAAATGGTTACATTTGCATGCTATTGCATTGAAGATGGGTTTCCCTGTTATAAACATAATCTGGTTATGGTGTGTATGTTTAATGCTGATTAATATTTTATAGCATCAGCCACACAGAGGAGAGGGGAAAAAAACAAAACAAATAATGCAATGTGTTGTGGCGCACAACAGGTCAGTAAGGAAAGGTTAGATTTGTGCCGCTTACTTTCTTTGTCCTTCATCCCTCCAGTCAAAGAGGTAATAAAGTTACACTAGTAGTGTGTCCTAATAGGTCTTCAAGGTCCCAGAGCTGTGGGCAGTGAGAACAGATCTCTTTTCTGCAACCAACCAGCCTTGAAGTATAGAAAAAAATAACCTCTGAAAGCTGCTGAGACATAGATGGAGGAAAGAGGAGGGAATGAAGGAGGAGAGATTGGAAATTAAAGTTGAAGAGGGAGGAACATGAAATGATCAGGACTGTGTAAAAAGTCAGCTCCAAGGGCAAGAGATGTAACACACAATGAGCCACTAATGAGACTTGGAAAGATGATGATGTCTGATGAAGATATTTCAATATGTCTGTACATACTTGAAATAGCTGACATGCTTTCTGTATTTCTAACCTTTTCCATAAATTAGCCATATGAGTGTCATGTTTTTAGCATGTAACGTGGAACAGGTTGAGTTGTAGCTCCTCTGCCCTCCTGCAAGTGTCCACCTGGTGGTGCACATTAAACCAGTCTTCTGAGGGGGTGGAGCAACAGCTGGAACCGTCGAGGCAAATAAACAAGTTTGTCTGTTTCAAATAAGAAAGAATAAATTCACCAAATGAAGAGCCAGGATGAACTGTTGTTCATATACAGTAGCAGGTGCATCTGAAGAGGTGTTTATGCTCACAGCCTGATAGTAATGCCTGCTTTCAAGTTTCAGTGCTTTTGAGAATTTGCTGCTAAGTCTCACACACAGTGAATTGTAGGCAGTCTGCACTGTGGGAGACGTAGTTTTAATGGACAGCATACAGTATACTACACACTGTCAGCACAGATGGACGTCCTCATAATTGTGGTAATGCTTTTATTTAATTTTGTCAAACTCAAACTAGTGTTTCCTCCAGAACATTTTCTATTGACTTTTTCTGCCCTGAGGATATTTTTGTTCCATTATTATAACATATGTATATTGTGAAGTATATGATTATATATCTTAGGATTATTATTTTAATCTGGAATTTTTTAATATTCTATTTGACAGCACAGTAGAGATAGACAGGGAGGGGAGAGAAGTATGCATCTATAATGTACATGGGCTCCTGTGTCTCCCCCTATAATAAGTTTGAACGTTTCTTGCAATGTTTTAAATAATAGTAAGAATAGTCAAAGCTAATTTGCAAATCTAGGTACTAAAATGCATTTACATTTCATAATGTCAAATTGGCACATTACCATTAGATTTGAATTGCAATAAAGCATTCATCACATAATGTAAAACTATGTAATCATTTTATAAATATTATAATGCAACAAATATTTAACTCATCATAATGGGATCATGGGCAGCATGGTGGGTGAGTGGTTAGCACTGTTGCCTCACAGCAAGAAGGTTCCTGGTTTGAAACCCATCAGGGGCCTTTCTGTGTAGAGTTTGTGCATGTTCTCCCTGTGCTTGTGTGGGTTTTCTCCAGGTACTCTGGTTTCCTCCCACAGTCCAAAAACATGTATGTCAGGTTGATTGGTGACTCTAAATTGCCCATAGGAGTGAGTGTGAGTGTGTGAGGTTGTTTGTCTCTATGTGACCCTGTGATGGACTGGTGACCTGTCCAGGGTGTACCCCTGCCTTTCACCCAAAGAGAGCTGGGGCAAGCTCCAGCAGATCCCTGTGACCCTAAATAGGAATAAGCTGGTATAGAGGATGGATGGATGAATAATGGGATCGTCCTGTGTCATTACTGTATAATTATTAAAAGAGATATTTTGATCATTTCCAAAAATCAGTGGTAGATTGGGCTGTTTACTGTCTGATCTTGATACTTACAAAACCTTCTGTGATTCACTGGCCATATTATTTGATAAAAAAAAGGGAAAGAACAGACAGTCAGACAAGGACAGTGACAACAATAGACAGAGACACTAGAGAAGGAAAAATGGTGCCACAGTGGAGGTGTTGTCACTCTGCCCTTTTGTCCTTGCATACATATGAAAGATCATCCTGTATCCAGTAGCAATAGAAGACGCATTGAAATTCTTCATCACTTGCACCCATTCTATCATATGCACTCACTCACATCCTGAAATTGTACTTCATCATCACTCCACAGACACACTGCACAGCTGATGTCCACTTGGTCTGCTGACGTTAGGTTTGCCACACTATTCCCATAGTGACAACCATGGCAACAATGGTCAGTATGCACATGTTTAAAGGCAGTGTATTTTAAATACTGTACATATTCATACGCACACAGTAGAGTATATTTACTCTTAGCAAATTCATGTCTATGCAGTGACATGTTAGTATCTGAAAACAATGGACATGCATGTGCATGTACACTCACACTGATGCATACACAAAATTATACACAGGTAAATGAAATAATGCAAACACACGGACATGTCCATATTTGTGCAGATGCTATTCACAAGTTCTATACTCAACACATACTACACACTACACACACTTTCATTAACTCATCTCCCACATCATTGAACTGCACACATATACACACAAACACACAAGGCACCTGTTTATCTGCTGACCAATCTTAATTGGAGCTGCTATTCCTGTCTGATGGGTCCTCCTCCTGTACCATACCTCCCCGCCTCCTTCTCCTCAGACTTCCAAACACTCCTGTCTCATCCTTTGTCCTCTACCCGCCTCCTCTGTGTTTCTATTTTGGCTGAGATGAGCCAACCTTTCTCTCTTTGTCTATCTGTAGGAGATCCAGAGTTCTCATCAAACATGACCGCTCAGCATGGCCTCTCCTTGTTTTCTCCCTCTCCAGTCTCACTTTCTTCTCTCTCCTCCTCTCCTCTGTCTGTCCTTCTCCAGCTCGCCTTTGTTCTCCTCTACATCAAGTGAGACGGACAGAGGGTTGGGACCTGTAGCAGCGGGTGTTGCTGAGTAGAGGCTTTGATCAGATGGAAAGCCAAGAAAGGTCGCTGATAGACTGTTAGAGCTCATCCCCAGCAGCCTTAAGACGTGAACTGTAGCTCAATCTATTAAACACTCACAGTAGAGAGTGTGTTATAAAGAAAACAAGGTGGCTGCACTGTTATTTGTGCGACTCACATAGTGTTGATATTGATATGCACAGTAGCTTTGTTTTCTTTGATTATGCCTAACCTCACTTCAATACTTCCTCCATTTTTTAGAAAAAAATTTGACTAATTTTTCAAATAGGTTTTTTGCTTTGTTGAAATTACTGTGTTTATGTTTTACCACAGGCAGAATAAATATATTTTATGTTATTGTTCTCGCCTTTGAAAACAGTATAATAGCAAAAGAAAAAATAGATTCTTGTTATGCAGTAGCTCCAAGTAATATCTAATATAAATTGTAAAAATGATAAAGTTAGCTCATTCCACAGAGACTATGTTCAAGCAGTTAAACTTTTACAACTGCACAACCTGTGGTAACACAACACAGGCCACACAGGGATGCAAGCTTAACAAACCTAATGCCACAGGTAAGATGTTTTGAAAGAGGAGCTGAGCTTCTCTCAACATATATTCACACATTAATTGATTAAATTGATTTAAACAAGGTCCTGAAGTACTGCACTTTAAGTTGTACTGTTCATAAAGCTCATAAAGCTTCTTTTTGCATTATTGAAGTTTGTATTTAATATTGTAGCTTATATTGTAAATAAATTGAACAGAGTGGTTTGTACCACTATTGTGGTTGCTAAATGTTTGACAATAGCATGGCAGTTGAGGGAAGTAAACACAATCTTGAAAGAGAGAGAAACTTCCACAGAGGAATCCTTACATATATGGTTGCAGCCCATCCAACATGATTAGTAACTTAATTAAGATGAGTGGCCATGAACAGGATCATTGTGTTCGCAACATGAAGCTGCAAAACTAACAGGTGTATTTGTTAATGCATATTTAAGTTTTCACAAGTGGAGAACAGTCAGTTTCATTGTTTAAACTGATGACAATTTCCCCCTGATTTGGGAAAAGTCAATAATGCTTCAAACTTTGTTGCTTCACATTGCTGGATTATTGTCTCCAAAATACAACAGTTTACTGATCAGATTTTTTTTTGCACCAAGTCTTATGTCAAGTTACACTCTGAAATCCAATGGTAGCTCCCTGCAGGCTACTCTAAAATATAAATTACAAAGAAGAAGTATTTGAAGTGTTGCCTTTGGGGCTCCTAGATTTTGGAACTGACAACCCAAAGTGCTTAAAGAATTGTGCATCATATTTTACTGTAAATACATCCCCAGAAGAGCACTGAATAATAGCTTTATTGTTCCCACTGCACTAAATGACCATAATACTATATATCCACAGCAGTAGTACAGCCTTATTAATCAATATCACTATCCCAAAGAGCACTGAAAATATTTTAGCTCCTACTCTAAAACTTGCAAAATGTATTGTGCCTCCTCAAGTCAAGCCAACAATAAAGCTGCAATTAGTTTTTATATCATTAATAATTACTTTTACACTAAGTTTGATGTGTGCAAGTGTGGTCGTATTTGGTAATTGCAAAAATGTTAGAAATTGGAGAATACAAAGTTCTCCCTGCTTTCTACAAATCCCCATATTGCCAGACAAAAGCATTAACTGCAGTATTTTAGCTAAATTACATTATTAATTATGACAAAAGGTGGAAAACATTCATGGCTTGTACAAAGCAACATATAGTGTTCATTTTGGCTTTGTAATTTTATGTGTGGTCTGTTTCCTACTGAATGTCCATGTATGTCCATGTGAACTAGGCAGTTTAGGCATAGTTTAGGCACTAGGCATAGTAGTTGACATTATTCAGCTGTCATACCCAAATGCTGTGTTTGTGCCAACACTGTAAGTGCTCACTGCACTAAAGGAGGCCTGTTTAGACCTGCAGAAGTTGATTAAAAGGTGGGAAGTGATCATGATAAGAAAAGCACATAGAGGAACAGAGAAAGGGAGAAAATATGGTGAACCACTGGAAAATGACGGAGGGAAGAGGGGGGAACCTTGTGCGAGTACTGTTGCGGAGGGTTTCTCTCCCACAGGACGCAGGGTCTGAGTCAGGATGGAACACAGGTGAGTGTTGGCCCAGATGAAGCTGTAATTTCCTGTACATAGAGAGTGCGGGCTCTGTCCCTGCAGAGAGACATCCTGAAACACAGCTGCTCACCCTCAGCGAGGCACAGGCCAGTTAGGTAATAAAGACGCTAACACACATGACCTGTAAACATGAATGTGTGAGTAAAGGCTATATATAGCTAGCTAAATATATTTAGCATCAATCACAAAACCACCCTGTGTCCAGTGTGTGCACAGCTCTAGATTATATTCCTAGTGGGCTGTTCAGTTCAGAAGGCTGAGAAGGGGGTGCCACACCAAATTGGCCTTTTGGTGAACATTAAGCAAATGCTTAGAAGAGGTGGGATAAAAGAAACCAATCACAGCTGGTGGTCTGGAGAGAATACAAATAACTGGGCTTGATCATTTGAACATCAGAGATTGATCTGGTGATGTCTGTAGAAATGAAATAAAAGGGTACTTGAAGCTGAGTAAGAAAAAAGTTGGTTTTCACTGATTTAGAGCAATTACAATGGAGTATGTAACTTACATCATTAAAATGTTTAAGATTTTCTCAGTCTCTCAATTACCTTGTGCATATGTAAATGAAACATATGTTTAGCCACCAGCTGTATCTTTTAATGCGCTGTAATACTAAAACGCTGCTGTATTATCTTCATAAAATGACTATTACATTTAGTTCCACCCAGAGTGTGTTAATCATTCTGTAATGTTTTACAACATCTGGGGGTGAATATCAAATTATTTCACCGCACACCCCATTTTGGTGCGCTTTCACTGATATCGATATTAAAACATACACAACCACGTGATAACATAATGGTAACTGCAGGGCTGCTGACTGTGGCTAGTGTTAGGATTGTCAGTTGTATACTGGGGACGTCTGTAATAACATCTATAGACAATGGCCCCAGGTGGGACTGAATAGTTCAGAATGAAGCAACATATACTCAAATACCCATTAGGGAGACACACATTGTGTGAAGATCTTGACTGCACTGACTTTGATCATTTCCTGTTTCTGAAGGGAAAAACAATTAGAAAACACGAGTGATCTGTGTTCTTTAGTCTTCTGGAGGTTTTAAATATTATACCATCATGCAGTAAAAACATTTAGATGGATAATTAGTGCATTTTAACATTTTACTGACAGACCTCCGCAACTTACAATGCATGCAATGCACAGCAACTTAAATAAACTTCTTGTTATAGTTGGACATTTCTAAGATTTATTGTAGCCTCTCTGAAAATCATAATCGGCTCATCTTATATTTCTTCCTCACTGCTGGAAAGAGGCCTTCGAGAGGATGATTACACTGTTTTTCTCACACTGTCCCCAACCAGCCTAGTTTCCTCCGCTCAAGCCAAGTTATTTTTTACAACATCGGTTGCTCTAGTTTTTGATTATAGCAGTTTGTGTTTGCATAGGGTCAGCAATTTGTTACACTGTGGCTGCATGAAGCCAACAATTTCTACTAAATCAGGTAGAGTGCACCATCGTATGATTTACTTCAAACTGGCTTCATTATCTTCACTGGATACAATCACAAGCCAGTGGCACCCATATTTAGTGGCCTATGACAGATTTCACATGCATAAACATATAAACATGCATATTAGGTAAAAAAATTGAACAAGGTGAAAATGCAAAAATGACCAAACGCCACACAATCATACTTGCTAGAACTGGCAGAGGTGACAGACTGAGAATGAAAGAAAGAGCAGCAGGAGGATGAGGCTTCATAATAAGTGGTGCTCCAGACCAGGGGAGGTGAGGAAAGAGGTCAGGTGAGGGTTAAGTGAGGTAATTGCATATGGTGCAAGTGTAGGTGTGACACACATTTCCAGACCACAGTCTTGTAAAAGCAAAAGCCCAACCACGCCAATTAGCTGGTGGTGAAGGTCAGCGTGTGTTTCAGGAGAGATAAGTTTCCCATTAATGGGTAAGTAACTGTACTTAACTATATAGGACCTGAGTCACTTTTAGTCACTCAAACACAAACACACAAACTTAGCACAATTACCACAGGTTTTAATCCTAAAATGAATGTTCTCATATTTGGCCAGAACATTGTTTTTAATAAAATAAAAAAGATCATTGAGACACAATTAGGTTTTGATTTCACATTATTAAAAAGGTGTGAACCTGTCCATTATTTAATTTGTCTCTGTTTAATAGCTTCATCACATCTAATAGCTCCTTTGGTGTAAACCTCGATTAAAAAACTCTACTCCTGCACATTTATATTTGAATAATTTATACCAATTAATGACTTGTAGATGGGAGGAGCAGTAAACAAACAATCTCCTTAAAGTTTGATTGATTCATTGGTGCTTTTGCAATGTTCTGCATTGTTCATAGCAAAATATAAGCTAAGCCAGAATAATGTAATAATAACTTCATTTGTATTATGCTGTTTTATGATGTTTTGTGTACATTTTATCCTTTGTAACCACAACAAATCAATAGAAGGGGCTTACTTACTCTCTGTTCCTGTTATACCAGAAGAAGAATATGACAATTCTTACTCTACATTTGTATATTAGTATATTGTACTTTTACCTGCCACTGAAGGATTTAGGCATACAGTACAATTAGACATGCTGAGACCTAACCTTCGGCCTCTATCTGTATGTGTTTTTGATGAGTGTATGTACTTGTAGGCATTTGGCTATGTAATGCACATTATCTGTATAAATACCTTTGGTGATGTTCTTGAGGTTCCATCTTATAAAATGGGAAAATAAAATGAACCATTACAGTCACAAATTATCAAAATGTAATTATGCAACATTATGACCATAGCCTGAAGTGAAACCACTGTGGAGACAACCTCAGTGGGTCAAAATGCTTTTTCTGCCTTTGCTTCACAGCCTTGAACACAAAATGCATCTTGTAAGTCCTTGCTTAGGGCATCTTAGAGCCAGTTCATGCGGTTGGTTTAGAGTTTATTCTTACTTGACTTCATGGAAAGGGTAGGCCTTGTATTTTTTTAAGGAGGTAGTTTATCTTTTTTGGCACTTAACAGGGACTAAATGACATGAATCATGTGCTCAGATAAATGCTCTGTAGTAGCTGAAAGTGTTCACATTACTTTAGATATCGGTCTAGTAGAATCCTATTATTACTATTTTTTTTCATCAAATACAGGCCTGCATAGATACTGCAAAGGGCTATAAAACACACACATACATACACAATTATCTCTCTTATTCTCAACACTCCAGTTTCCCCACTCCTACACACCTCCTTTCTTTTTCACAACCATATTTTCCACCTCAAGCTCATTTCCTACCATCCCTGCTCCTTACATATCTTCCTTCATCACTTCTCCAAACCGTTAATGCATCACAGGTTTCCATCAGCTGGTCAGAGAGGACACTGTGAATCAATAGACTCTTTACCCTGCCTTGTGGCAGGGTTAGAAATCAATGGCAATGGGAAATTAAGCTGTAGTCTTTGAATAAATTGAAGACACTGGAGCATGCAACAGAACAGTTTGGTGCAAAATGAGTAAACCTAGTCAGATTAAGATGTAAAGGCCATTTATTAGGCTGCATTCTGGGAATACTTTTAGTCCCAAGAACTTTATTTGCTTCTGCACAATGTCTGAGGAGAGATACTATGCCCTCAGTAACACTGGTGTCTGGAAAAACATGAAAACCAAATTAAAGGTATTTTAAAGGAACACGAGGCAATATATTAAAAAAATTATAATAAAAATAAAAATGTTTAATAAAAAATTACAGTATCGTGTTGGCACTGGACTATTTTTTTCAATGGTTGCATTTTTTTTTTTTAGAATAAAGAAAAAATGTGTTTATAAAAAACAAAATAACTCCCTCTGGGGTTTGAATTGCTATGATGGAAGAGTGAGCAGCTTGACATCCCTTCAAGAGCAGAACACAAAAAATGAAAATAAAAATGAAACTCTTATTCAGTAAATATTGAAGTGTTGAACAACAGAAATACAGGTCAAAAATCTATTCATACAAGCAAGGAAGCAGGGATATAATTTAAAAGTAGATGTTTTTTCATGACAGGAAATCAAGCAAGAGTGATTTGGTGTGGTCTTTTTTTCTTTTGCTAATTAATTGATAACTGTAACCTACTGAAAATCATGACTTTATTCATCCTCTAAACGTCTGCACCATAATCAATAATTCATTCCAACCCTGGCAGTTTATTCAAATCAGTCAGCTTGGAAACACAACATAAACAAAAAGAGGGACTGAGAGAGAGAGGAGTGAGAATGAGAAAGCATGGGATAGGAAGACCAGAATGAGAAAGAGCAAAGCAGAGAGACTGAAGAAAATGATGAGGCAAAAAAGAGAGAAAGAAAGTGAAAGTCAAAGAGAGAGGCTGACAGCATGTTGAGCCAGACAGAAAGAGTTAGAGAGAGGTAAGCTCTGTTATTTCTCTGAGGAACTGTGTGAAGTAGCTCATACTAAGGCCTCTGGCACCACATCACTCCAACCAGCCTAATTGCAGTCCAACGGGAGTGGAAAAGCCTTGTACAGACCCAAAGGATTTCTACATAAAAACAGCACCAGAAACCATCAACCTTGTGTTGCATAACCAAGTCAAACTTCTGTAGTTTTTAGGATTTGATCATATTTTATGCCCTGTATTTTTCAAAGTGATTTTTTAGCATTATTTACAACACATGGCTGATGCTATTACAGATAAAATCCACAAAGTTGAAATTGAAACAGTGTCCAGTAACTGCAGATCTTGAGATGAAGATTTGAACTGATAGTGATGTCATGAAGGTGACAAAGAGAGAGAAGGTTTTGGTTTTAAAAAGCCCCTGTAGAATCAATTCTGAATACATTTTGTTGCATATTATTCAAGTCCTTATGAATATGCCAATATGGTTCTGCTACATGTTTTAAAATTCACATCTTCAATTCCAGTAAAAGTCAAATAGCAGATCACTGTGACATTGGCCTGCAATTATCAGCCTTTATCATTTTATAGCAAGGGGAGCCACAGCTTCTGCCACAGAAACAAAAAAATCAGATGTTATCAGTTGTTTTTGCTGGGAATAACAAGAAGAGCTGTTTTCTCGACAGTGATGTTAATAATTGGGAACTCTTTTCAGCGTGATGACAGTGGCATACCAAAGGGACCAAAGGTTGCCATCTGGAGGAAAAGGATGGGGTTGGCTTTGAAACAGGGGTAGGACTGGTGGGTAAGTGTGGAAGGCAATATGAGGCCGATATCACTCCATTGACTCAATATTCATTACAGCCATCCCCCCACATAAGACATCTGTGACCTGGAGGGCTACTGGTCGCCAGCCAAGGTCTGTCAGTGTATGTATGCCTGTGTGGTAGAATTCATGGTTTGATGAATAGCTGGGGTTGTGGATCTGTGTCTGGATGACTGAGGGTGCCTGATAGGGGAAGTGGAGGCGTCAAATACATGCATGGATATAATTACTGTTGCATTGTAATCTCTATGGCAGCAGCGCTGCTTTGTGTCACCATCCAACATCGGTAATCCAGACGTTAGCATGTTTGCCAGCTGGAGTTTGGTCTAGGTGTTACATTTTAGACCGTGTAAGTTTTATTATAAAATGATTGTAGGAGACATCGGTTAAAGTTATCTAACATCCTTTTTAAATGCCTCTCTTCCCGATATGACTTTGAAAAATGCGAGATGGTGAGTGAACTATGGAAGAGAGGAGAGAGTCTGAGAGTCAGCTGTGTCAAAGAGAGAAGAAATAAAGAAGAGTGATGATTTTACACAATGATAGGGCGCAGGACCACACCATCTAAAGCTACACTGACAGTACTGGAGCTCAATTTTTCCAAAATAATCAATCTTAGGCATTGGCGCTTGACCCAGACTGCAATTTTTTTGGCAATTTAATGTTACTAAAGTGAAATAAATGGCATAATTGCTCCTTACAGTCAGACCACTTAATTGCAGATACCTTGTCATCATTGGTCCAAGTGTGAATGTGTGATTGAAAGGCAGATTTTAACCACTTCAGATAAAAATGTAGATAGTTGATGATTAAAAAAAACTAAAGCTCTGAAAAAAACGCAGTTTCTTCTCTTTTAACTTCATTTAAAGGATTCATGTATACATATCCTGTGAGCTTAGAGCCAGGTGTTTGCAGTATATGCTGTACATCTCAGCATCATCTGACGGAGGATGCAGTCAGTGTTTTATTGATCCCACTGAAACTTTCTGCCACTTATACCTCCGTCAGTGTCTCATTACTGCATATTTCTGTTCAGTCAGCAAGGAAGCAAATTCCTCACCTGTGCTGAGCGCAGACACGCACACGCACACGCACACACACACACACACACACACACACACTTGCATAGCTATCTTTGTGAGGACACTCATAGACATAATGCTTTCCCTAGACCCTAAGTCTAAGCATCACAACTAAATGCCTCACCCTAAACTAACCTAATTCTAACCCTAACCCTAAAACCAAGTCTTAATCGTCAAATAGGAGTCAGAAAACAGTGAGGACCAGGAAAATGTCCTGTCAAAATGTCCTCACTTTGATAGAAATATGCTAAAAATGGTACTCACAAAGATAGATTGTAGTACAAGTGGTGCTAGATTGTAGGACAAGTACACACACTGTCAGCTGATGAGCATATTTCACACAGTATGTGTAATACTGGTAATACAAGTGTGTAAAATGTGTAATACTGGTAATACAAGTGTGTTTTTTAAGTAAGATATTTATTTCGCCATTCATCGCAGTATTCCTATAGTTAACTCATGACTAATTGCAAATTATTTTATCTGTTCTAAATGCACCTTAACGGGATATTTTTCATGTTTTTAATACTCTTATCAACATGGGAATGAACAAATATGCTTGCTTTGTAATTTTGTCTTTGCAACAATCCAAAACAAGGACAAATACTGTCCAGAATATTATCCAGAATAACCTCAAGGGTACTGCATGCTCAAAAAATATATTGAAAGCACAACATGGCAAACTCAAGCGCAACAAGCAACAACAGATGGACTCATTGACCTAAATATAACATTATGTAGCTTTATTATACTTTATATACTTTAATATATGTGCATATGCATATATTCTAACCAGAATTACTCCAATATTTCAAAAATGACATCCCAGATAATGGAGAAAAACATAAGGAAACATATAAATACAAATTAAAGCATATCTTAATGGCCATATAGCCCTTGCAGCTTCATAGAAATTCTTGACTTTTAGCTTCTGCCATCAAAAGGGCTACTAGCCATTGCTGCAGTACATTTATAAAGCTATAATTCATATTCATTTTTATGTAGTTCTAGAGTTGACACCATATATGTTAATATGAATGGTTCAATTTAAAATTTAGTAAAGTATTTACAGTAATTACAAAAACACGGCAAGTAATCTCATTTTAATTCATCTCCACCTCTTTGTATGGTAAGAGGAATCCCTTGGGGACACTGTCCCCAGCGGGACAGGTGGGAGGCCAAGACCTTTCATATGTGAGGTGGTGCTGACCATTGAGCTATGACTGAAGCAATATACCTGCAGCTGTATAAGTTGAATTAACACTAGTTTGACCTTCTTCTCTGCCATGTAACCTTTCTTCAGCCATTCATCTTTTCAATTATTTTGTTTCAACTCGCGTACTCTGTTCTCCCAGGACTCATACAGAACTCTCTTTTCCACTCAGTTCAGACTTTTTCTCATTTCTCATATCTCTTGGTAAAAGACATAAGATGTTATTCTTTCATGCCTCTATTCCGGGCCCAATGTGGGCTGTCCATCCAGGTTGTCCATCCCCATAAACAGCATGGTTATTCAGTTACTGACGGTGTCTCTGCCCTTCTTGTACTTGAAGTGTGACACTCAGTGACAGCTCCCTTTTTGTGATTTTCAGACTTGTTTCTAGACTTGATTCCAAACTGCTCACCTGCTATTGCACCCTGCACCTTATTTGGCCTAACATCTTGTTTAAGCATGTACATTATTTTTATTTTTTTTAATTTGCCAGTCCATCTATTGATTATCTAAAACCCATTTCCTGCACAGTGTAACAGGATTTTGTTATTACAATGACCTCTGTATTTTGTAAAAGAGAACCCTGTCTAAATTTCCAGTTTCCTGGACATTTCAAAATGCAAAGAAACCTCATTGCCAGTGCATCAGCCTTCCTATCAATATCTGATTAATGTTAATAATATATTATTTCTAAAGTTGTGTCTAATAATGTTTTCAAATGTAATCAAACTACTTCAGTAAACGACAACACTGCTTATGTATATATGAAATAAATATACGCCATTTTCTGAATACAATAAAATACCAACAATTATCAAAAAATATATATGAAATAGTATACACATATGACAATGGGCTCATATACATAATTGCTGTATTTGTCCCATATGCATTCACATACATAGATTTCTATGTGCATATCTGTGGGTGTGTGCAGTCAGGCAGGGGGCTCATTATTAAAGTCTTTCTCTGCAAATTATGGGGGGAGGAAGGTAATTTAGTTAGAAGCTAATTAGTATGAAAGACAGCTTGGAGTCCCTCAGGGTACCACACACTGTCAGGTTTTCTTTCAGACTCTCTGAAGCCCCTCCATCCCCCAGTACCCTCTGTCGTCCGCCCCACCTTTCTCTCAATTTAAACTCAGTTTTGACTGCACAGAATTAAACTCGACATTGATAGAAGTGAAACTTACTATAGTAGTAATATAGTGCTACTACTATCACAATAAATGAGTACTTATTGAGTTCACTTCAACTAATTGAGCTAACCTAAAAACATAGTTTGGGGGACCCCATCAGCAATGGCTACAGTACGCTGGAAAGACCCTGACACGTGGAAATGAGGAGATGGCAGGAGTTTTGGCATCGCAGGTAGGGTGTGGTCCCAAATTGTGACTGGACCCAAATTAGCCTGTAGCTCATCAAACAGCTCCAAAACTTATTTTATTTATATTACCTTTTCTTCCATCATTGCAAATATATTAACAAGAGTAAACGTGTGTTACGATGTATTCTTGCATTTTCTCATGCATGTCTCATCGCCCGAATAATAACAGCCATCTGTGTGCAAGCAGATTGCACCTTTCAAACGTATTAAAGACAGATGCACTCAGCCACCACAGTTGCTTTCAGGCCTGATAAATCACATTGTGTGTGCTCAATTTATGTATTTGAATTTCCTCCTCCTTGTAATTTGTGCACTCAGCTAAAAAAATCCCACTTTGCATATTTATTAATGCAAAGGTGCAAAATTCATAGCAGGCACTATTTTGCTTATTTGAAAGAGGCGGTCCTCAGTGAACACCCATAGTAGGCCAGTTAGCGCTGTTTTTGCACATCATTTTGTAAACTAAAACATAAGTGTTACTATATATTTCAAACAGTTTCCATAATGCTGAAAAGTTCATTTACTGTATAAAACATTTAATGTTTGAACATAAAATGACTGGTCTCCATTCCAGGGAAGTAATGTCTTTCCATTTCCATCCATCCATCATCTATACCCCCTTATTCCTAACCAGGGTCACAGGGATCAGCTGGAGCCTATCCCAGCTGTCTTTGGGTGAAAGGCAGGGGTCCACCCTGGACAGGTCACCAGTCCATCACAGGGTCACATAGAGACAAACAACCTCACACACTCACACTCCCTCCTATGGGCAATTTAGAGTCACCAATCAACCTGACATACATGTTTTTGGACTGTGGGAGGAAACCAGAGTACCTGGAGTAAACCCACATAAGCACAGGAAGAACATGCAAACTCCACACAGAAAGGCCCCTGATGGGTTTCAAACCAGGAACCGTCTTGCTGTGAAGCAACAGTGCTAACCACTCATCCACCATGCTGCCCTGTTTTTTTTAATGGAAATATTATGAATAGACAGATTAGGTAAATAAGTTTCAGTTCACTTTGCACTTTGTGTTAAAGGCTTTTTACATCTTTCTGTAAATTGGATTCTTTCAACCAAACGATCTGACAAAATCTCCCAGAGCCTTGAGTCTTCACTTTAATACAAAGTGGGCCTTTCAGTTTAGCCTCCATAACTCTACCAGTGCCAATCATGCTCACATAAAAGAGGCCAAAAGTCATAGTTGGATTCCCTGTCTAAATTATGTGATCACAGTAATAATTTCTCAACTTTTTTAGATGTATTTTTCATATGAATGTCAGTAAACATTCCTCAGTTATGTATTTGCACCACTATTACAGTTATGCTGTATGTATATGCACATATCAACTCTTCGTTCTGTCTGCTGAGTTTTCCTCCTCACTCATTATTGCAATATAATGAGTGTAAACACAGAATGCAGACAAAGGATATCATTTATATAAATATTACCCTTCCTGTGCAATCATTTAATTTACTTTAAAAACTACACTTAAATATTGGGACAGTATGTTAATTGAAATTATGATATTTTAAAGCACAAATTAAGGTCTGGATCTACCCAAAGTATAGTCTCTTATTCAGACTGTACACTGCCAATCAAAAGTTTAGACACACGTTAAATTCACTGACTAGGTGTGTTCAAACATTTGACTGGTAGTGTAAAATTCAAAGCAGTTCACACATTCTTGTGTTTTTTAGTACTGTATATATGGCAGAACATATAATGTAGCACATATAAATTGCTCAAAAAATTGAGGGAACACTTAATCATCACACTATAACACCAGTGAGTGATGGTCTAGAGAAGCATATCCTTGGAGGATTGCACAGACTTCCGTGTAATGGCCACCACTGTCCTGATTTCTGAGAGGTACCACGATGAAATCCTCGGTGCAAATATCAGACCTTATCCTGGTGCAGTGGGGCCTGGGTTCCTCCAGGTACAGGACAATACCCAGCCTCATGTGGCCAGAGTGTGTAGGCAGTTCCTGGATGACAACGGCATTGATGCCACTGACTGGCCCTCATGTCCCCTTGACCTAAATCCAATTGAGCACTTATGGGACATTATGTCACAGTGCATCTGACACCACTAAGTACCACCACAGACTATCCAGGAGCTAACTGATGATCTGATCCAGCTCTGCAAGGAGACCCTCTAGGACACCATCCACTGACTCATCACAATCATGCCCAGATGTTGTTGGGAGTGCATACAGGCATGTGGGGCCGTACACACTTCTGAGTTACCTTATTAGTTGCTGTGATGAAGTTGACGCAACTTGGAAAATCTGTGATTTCAGTTGATTTACAGTGTGATTTGGAATACAGCCCTCTATGGGCTGATGATTTTGTTTCCATTGACTGTTGTTATGCCATTTTGTTCAGTAAAGATTTTAAACTTGAATTCATTCAAGATCCCATGTGGGATATAAATGCTCCCTTAATTTTTTGAGCAGTATGTATGTACAGTAGATCACTTGAATACCTGTA
Source organism: Mastacembelus armatus (assembly GCF_900324485.2). Lineage (NCBI taxonomy): Eukaryota > Metazoa > Chordata > Actinopteri > Synbranchiformes > Mastacembelidae > Mastacembelus > Mastacembelus armatus. The sequence goes on along the minus strand of NC_046635.1, from coordinate 4,871,279 downwards.
TGCACAAGAAAATACAGACTTAAATTGATCAAGTGGACACAAACCTGACCATAAATGAATGGTCATGCTTCTTTGTGTGTAAATAGGCCATTTGTAGCTAACACATTCACCATATGAATTTCAAAGGCGGAAATATGAGACCTTTATTTTGTTTACAGCTTGTTTCTTCTAACCACAAGTGACCAAAAAAATCTGTTGCTATAAATTAATATAAATTTAAGAAATTACAAGGCAGGATCTAGCAATTCTAATTAAGTAATTTGTTCAGTTAGCTAATTTGTTGATGCAAATTGTCCATTACAGGGTATGATTTCCTGATTGATACATAAGAGATGATCAGAAACTTCACTCTCTGTACCTGCTGAGCTCTGTAATATAAACATGTGGAAAAAATTGTTGAGTAATTGTAGAACCATCTGGTGACATTTTACCTCCCCAGCCCTCTCTGGCCTGAGTCCAGATTGCTATTATACGACTCAAAAGGTCTTGTTATGATTGGATGGGGAAAAAAAAGTATTGAAAAGAAGTGTGTAGCTGCAGACTAGTAAATTGTGGTCTTATAATAATTCAGTGCTTGTTTTACAACCATGTCAAGCCTTGCTGTCACACTATGAGTTGCACCATATCGAGAACAAACTATCACTTCATTATTTGCCAACAGTAATACAGTCAGGGATATAAAGTCAGGCATATATATGCTGATTACAGATCTGTATCACCGGGGGGGGGGGGGGCATGCTAACGGACTTGGAGTAAGTTTTATGATCCTAATTACAGCCTTGTGTCTCCAGGAGTGTAATGTTCCCTAGCGTAGGGAAGCAACAGCAGATGTGTGGTGTTTCTCTGTCGTATCTCATGTCTTACATCGTGATCTGCCTGATAGATGTGATTTATCAGTATCATGGGGGAAGAACACTTCTCCCCTCTGACATTCACACCCAGCACACTGGTACAAAATATGCACACCACCACGTACGAGCACTGCCGTCTGTTCACAATTCCCAGCTCTGACATTTTGCTTCCGCTGTTTCACATTTTCTGAACTCTGTGGAGATAATTCTCGCTCTCTCTCTCTCTCGCCCCCCCACCCCCATTCTTTCCTCAATCCCAGCAGGGACACCACAAGGTGACAGCATCCATCACCTATCAACCATCACATATCATCTGCTGACTGGTGTCTCAGAACAAGGAGTCTTAAATAAAAGTCACATTCATTTCTATGAACTGGATTTGAAACTTTGTGTGTGTGTGTGTATGTGTGCCTGCATTTGGCCTATCACAGAGATCAGTGTGAGTTTTTTCCCCTGTAAGCTTGTGTGCCACACACACGACTGCAATCCTTTGTGTCCTTGTCAAAGAGCCATCAATTGTGTCATTGCTTGACCTCCATGTCTGCTTGCATACATTGCGCTTTTTGCTTCATTAACATAATCAATAGAGTCAGATAATGGCTTTCTGCATAAGAGTATGAGTCAAAGTGTGCAGTCAAAGTGTATGGTCAGGGATTACACAAGGTTAAGGAAAAGCAGCAACATGATAGTGTCCTGTCCTGTAAATTTTATGATGCTTCCAATATCACACAAATGCATATTTAAAGGAATAATCTAATCACTTGCTATCTTTTTCAAAATTAGGACAATTGCACCTTCAAAACATCACCACAGGATTTTCTGAGCTTCTGACAGGAAGCTAAGCAGGACAACTGGAATGTCTTTTGGAAGGCGACTGCTTCCTCCTGGAGAATCTTTGTGTTTTGCCTGATTTTCATGAGCTGCCCAGGAGAAACATCAAGTAAACATATACATAACACCCAGAGTAAACACAGGGAGAGTGTGTGCAGTAGGCAGACTGCTATAAATGCATAGACACATCACCCTGTACATCCACTAAACCAACTGAAAGATCTAAATTATAGCATTATTCACAAACAATATGATAAACACACTAAAATTACTATGCTCAACCAGACTGAATAATTATGTGCATGGGTTTATCTTGTGAAATGAATGATTAAAGGGTGAGCTATCTAAAAATGGCATATGTTTCCATTTTTGCTGGTATCTAACATTTAATATTTTTACAAAAACTCGCTCTAATATTAATATTTACAGTGAAGTCCATAGATTAGCCAGCATAACTGGGACATAGTTTCTGCAAAGCAATGTTGCTGATAAACATTTGAATGTAAATTTTGAATGCTGTGAGCATCACAACTCAAATTTCATTTCCTCTAAATTGTACTGGGGTGTTGGCAAGAAAATTCAGAGACAGACATCTGAAAACCTGAAATAGGGGAATAGAACCCAACCTAAAATGATAGTTAAATATGAATGAAGGAAAATGTTGTTTCACGGCCTGACCCTAAAAAGCTGACCCTTTAAAAACACACATGCAAGTCTGATGACATATTCATCTCGGGCTGGTTGTACATTTTAGTCCTGAATGTGTATATTCTCTGTGTGTAACTAAAAAGAGTATCAACTCCCCATCGAATGCCATGCACATGTTCATGCGCCGTTCAATTTCTATCTATCTATCTATCTATCTATCTATCTATCTATCTATCTATCTATCTATCTATCTATCTATCTATCTATCTATGTGTGTACATGATTATGTAGCTGTATGTGTAATTGTGAATCGTATGGTTAATGTGTGTGTTTTGTGTATATGTCTTTGTGAGGGACCCACTTAGCTGGAAGGCCACTGCAGCCGCCTCTCTAGGCTTGGAGATGGGGAACTACCCAGAGGGAGCACCTGCTCTTCAAACATCCACAGCCAAAACATCCTCTGTTAGTGGAACACAAACACAACACACATTTTCTGATTAGAGAAGAAGGAAAAGTGAGATGGGATAAAACTGTTCAAAGAGCAGGGAAAGAGAAGAGAGATGGGATGATGAAGGCGTGAGCTCTGTACTGGTATTCCCAGGTGTGTGAAAATGGAAAGATTAAAATAAGAATCTGACATTTCACTGTCCTCTTTTCTACTTGAACACCTACTGAGGGAAACAACATCATATAGCTATTTAAAACACAGCAAAATGCTTTTACATTGAAATTATCCAGAAAAAGCATAAAATATTTTTTATTTCATACTAAATCAGTTGCAATGTTGTTGTCAGCCTCGGGAGATTTAAGAAATCTGCTTTGCTCTCTCTTCTGTTTGATGTGTTATATTTTAGACCTTCTCACTGCTGGGACTTGCCTAACTAAAAATGAATAATTATAGTCTGTCAGCTTCTACCTGTTCCTCTTTTTCTGTAATTCCTATAGCCTGTTGGCCATCAGAGGTTATGAAGACACAGCTTAGTTAGAAATGAATAGTCTTCACACCCTGCCCCATATTAGGGTTCTCCTCAAATTCACTGGTGAACAACAATCCCTGAGAACATTCTCAAGGGCACCCTAAATATAATGTGGTTGTTCTTTGAATAAGTACTCAGAAAGCAAGAATGAGCGGCTTGAGGAAAGGGATGTTGGTGCTGATACATCACTTTTAAGATACCTCATTGTGAAAGTGTTTATTGTAAGCTCTCAGTTTCAGGTTGTGTACAGTAGATGCAGGTTTGGAACACAAATTGCTATTCCAAATACCTTTTTTAAGAGACAAAAGTTGAAAAAAAGATGTAAATAAATACCACGTTTAATAAGATATTTCAGCATCTAGAGTGAAATCAAAATGAGAGACATGACTAAATGTTACACCTACAGTTTTTACTTGAGTTAAATAGTAACATTGCTAACATGTTCTATAGCAGCGATGCTAACATGGTAATGTGGTTATGAGTTTAGTTCAGCACAACCAAATGAAATTGTGACCTGATGATGCCTCAAATGACAAGTCACCAAAACTTTGCAATGTGAAAGTTGGCAGCAAATTACATGCTAATCCATCTGGTTGATGTTGACACATTTCACTGCCAGAGGAAAGGTCAGAGGATGCATACCTGTTCAAAAGTTCATGGAAATCTAACCAACAAGCTAAAGACATATTTAGGTTTGGACATAGGTAGAGAACCAATTGAGAGACAGAAATTGCCATGACTGTGTAGAAAAGGTCATTTACATGGTGGTTAAAAAGGGCTTTAAGTTTCAAGGTGATCACTGCTGTCCATACAGTTTTCAAAACTACAGGGAACACTTTGCACAGATGATGGCTTTCGTTTAGTTATATAGTTATACACTGTAATTCCACTTTCTGATTCATATTTTCTAGCCCCCATAGACAGATCTGCATCTAAAATTGAGCTGATCTACAGATGATACAGACAGACTGAGCTGGTCCAGATGGTTTAGCTTTCTACTTGCTTGATGTAACCAGTGTGAAGTATATGGTACATTCAAGTACTGTCAGAATACATAAATAGCATCTAACCACCCCCACTTCACCTGTCAGCCAGTGATACAGTCCCTTAAAGCCCTTGGATCACAGTGTGCTCAAGTAGGCTCATAAAACCACAGTCGTGAATCCCTGTTGGCTTTTGTCAAGGCAACCAGCTGCAGACATCCAGCCAATAATCTGTATACACTTCTTGTAATGGTTCAACTCATTCTCATTCCCAGGTCGTCAGATGCTGACACTTTGTCAAAGATGCTCCACACTTCATAGTTACGCTTCCATTGCCATTGTAATGCTCCTGTTGTTATGTGTTGTAAAAATAAATACTTACAGGCGACAAGCCTTCCCACAGAATTCCAAGCAAGAGATCCATCGTGTCTTGGCTTTGCAATGGAAATTTCTAAGCTCAAAATGTCCAGTGGTAAATTTACACTGGAGTCACCTAGAGCAGTTGCTCTGAGCATCTGAAATTGCTGTAAGTGGATTAAGATTTGAGTCAACTGACAATCCTGTGCATCTGTACACGACCCCAAAAGCCACCTTGCACATTTCTATGACTCACCTGCAGGTTTGACAGAGCATCAGTATCTGACGAACTGGAAAAATAAAGGGTTGTATGGTTATACTGTACTTGCCCCGCTAGGGAAGACCTGTGATTAAATTACGCATCCAGACATAGATCACTGTCATCCATTTTAGTGAAATCCTGTCAGAGGAGCACTAGCCTTACTGTGCAGTTTCTACTATTCTACTCTCACAGCATGGCGCACGCTCAAATATCGTCACAACTTAGTATTAATTTTTTAAAAAATCCACCCACTGTTGCCTTCCTCAAACCTCTAAACATGACATATTCCAGTATTTAGCAGGTGCTTCTTAGTAGAGAACAAGCACAATCACTCACTGCACACAAGAGTTAAACTCAGAAATAATTACCCAAGTCAATGGATGCCACTATCTCTGTGATTGGTTGAGTGCTCAGGCAAAAGCTATTAAGTTTCTGTTTCTATTTTTTCACAGGATTTCAATTAAAAGCGCTGCGAAATGTTGGGCCTATCTTTAAGCGATAGACCCCCAGAAATCCCTTCTCGAGGGAGGTCCTATTGTAGTGTCCTCATCAACACTCCAATTAGAGCTTGCCTATTATCTTTCATGATAAAAAAGGCTATTACCACAAAAGCACCTTATCCTCCTCTCCTAAAATAACTCTTTAGCTTTTCACCCCATAATTTCATTACCGGAAGATAGTCATTCATCAATTAGAATGGTAATTTTCATTAATGATGCCTGGTTTCACTGAATATTGAATAAAGTGTCCATTCATTTGGATCCCATGCTTTGGTTCAATAATGTTTCATGAATACAGCATGAGATATGAATACAAACACTAGAATATATGTGTGAAAATGCAGAACAAGAGAGAGACCGAAGGAAATATTGAGGGGAGCCATGGCAAAGTAACCCTCACATGTCAGCATTTAATATATTCATACCACGATTAACTTAACTTAACATGAGACATTAATACACTAAGAAATTATCCTTCTTGTACGTGATGTCTTCATGAATATTTTTTGTCCATAAATGGGCTTCATCTAACACAGGTCCTGAAATTTAGTGAGAATATTACAATCCAACAATTAATGCATAATTAAAACTCTCACCTCCACCTCTTGTATAATTCACTGAAGTTAAATAAGAGGGAAGCTGTTAATCAGGTATTTCATTGCATCCGTGCTTCGAATAGTTCATTATAAGAAATGATTTAAATATATTATGGTGCCAGAGAATTCTCATGTCAAAGCAGAGAACATTTCAACTGTAACTCAACACACCACTGTTGGTAATTTTAAATGCATACAGCATATTTGTAGGATCAAGTAATGTCTGCTTTTATCACAGGGAAAGATCATAACATGCTGCTGCTTTTTTGGTTGAAATACATCCATACACTCTTGCCCCACAGCAAGAAGGTTGGAGCCTGTGGCCACCTGGTGCTTTTCTGTGTGGAGTTTACATGTTCTCCTCATGGCTGTGTGGGTTTTCTTCCAGTCCCCCATGACCCATTACAGGATAAGCATGATAATTATTGGGTGGATTGTTGAATGGCTCATGTCATCAATAAAATAAGCCACTCAGTTTCAGAAATAAGAAAAACTGTTGAAAGGCCTTTTAGAAATGATAAAATGCATGCAAAGCATTTGTTCTGAGGCCCAGAGAAAACACACACAGTCATTCTGACAACAGGTATGGGTTTATTTAATTTATGATTTATGATCCAGTCTGTGTAGGATTCGAAATTGCTATAAACTACACAGTTTTTTAGAATATACTGTTATTTTCCATGTTTTTATTGGAATATACACAGATCAAAGTAGCTACTATTAGAGGGGAAGATGCTGCTGAGACTGGTGAGTTTTTAAATAAGCTGAAATTGTTTAGGAGTTATGGTAAACAATTACCACCTCGTATGGACCTCAGACACACATACATCACACCAAGGAATGTGTGGTATCAGTTCAGCTTGTTTTTCTTTAGTCATGTGACATGATATGTCTGCCTGTTTGCATTGTTTTTTTTATATCTATTCTTTTTTGACAGCTGTGTTTGAAATGCATTGAGATCACAAAATCTGAAATAAAAATTGAAAACAACAATTTCAGGAAGTATTTGTTTTTCAAAGGCTGATAAAAATGTAAGCAAAATTTAGTTTTCATACCTGCCACTCAATGCACCCCAGGGGGAGAAGATGATAAATGTTGCATTAAGACAAGCACTGGCACTGCACCATGACCCCTGTGATACTTCACCAGTTCAACCACATGCCTATCCATCACATCTACGAAACTGTTCTGCCGCTACCTCCGAGAGATAAAACACTTTTTTGACATGTTTCTATCTCCCTTTGTTTGTGATGGTAGCAGGAGTGAGGAGAGCCTAGAGTGGAGGCGGCTTTGGGTTAAAGATGTGCTAATAGGGAGAGAGTGCATTCTCCCCAAACATCCATTCCTTGTGCTGTCAAGGAGCATCCTAATGGAACATTGACGATGGGAGCCTCGGCCTACCCCTATCCCAATACCTGCTGCTTTTCCATCTGCTGCAGCCAAACAGTCGCCCACCTCTTCGGTTTACCCCGATGTACACATCCATCCATATACCATATTCATTCATCCATCCATGTCTATACAAAAGAGAAAGTGTGGTCTGCAAAGAAGTTGTTGTCTTCTTGAGAGGGGCAGCCAGTTGTCAGAAAACTGAGATTGTTAGTATGAAAACATCAGTCACTAGTGCAAACTTTTAAAGGCCTTGTTGCAGCTGCTCCTGGATCAGGCTACTTATAGTGGAAGAGTGACATACTGAATTCACAAGCAGGGAGTTACATAGTCCAGTCAGGCTATGCACTGATGCTGAGGAACAGTTAATGAGTGCATGATTTGGCCCTCGGGTACATAAAAAACTTGAAATGTCACCAAACCAGGCACTTGTCAGCTACAACATTTGCATTACTGCTTCCATCTGAGGCAAATGAGGAGAGGGAGACTGGGTCAGCAGAAAGAAGTTTATGGGTCAGCAGAGAGGAGGGGGCTTCCTAATTCTCATAAAAACATCACAGCAATCATGTCTCTAAGGAACTGAATAAATGGATGAAATAACAGCTTGTTTTTTTTTTTTTGTGCACATAAACTCGCTCACTAATAGACCACAAAGCCAACTTTATGATAGCTACTGTAAAGAACAAATAGCATTTGTTATCTGTATAGCCATAGCATGTGCTCTCAAACTAATCTAGGTCTTGCTCTTTCAATTTTGTATCATCAATATTTTGATGAGACTGATGTGAAGTTACAGCTCAACCAAGTGCACTGAAAAATGTGCCGTCTCAACTTGATGGGCCCAATGCGAACTGTTAAGTTTTTTACAGAGGGCAATCCAGCTTCACTTATAGTCCATTAAGTCCAGGTTGGGGGGAGGAGGGGTTCTGACTGACCCTCTCCTGTTCTGGCTCCCTGAGTTGCGGTCACAATATCAGGTATAATAAGGAGTTTAATATTGTGATTCCATGCGGTTAATTGATGAATGAACAGTGCAAGCACATACAGGGTTACTTACCTCACCTCAGAGCAACCTTTAATTTTCTCTTAAATAATTTGCACTGAATCAAACCTTTTTTCAAACAAGCATCTTTGATTTTATGATACAAAAAGTTATTACTAAAATAAACTGCATGCAATTCTGAAATAATTCTGCAGGTTACACAAACACAAGATATCAGGCCTAATTCTACATCATGTTAAAAATTCTAACTCCAGTAATTCAGTTTAACCATTGTAAAATAACTCCTACATTTACACCAGTGTTCTCACAGGCAAATGGGAATTGTTTAAAGTGATGACAGTGCTGGCAGATGTAAGAAAAGCAGTGTTTTGAGTTTGTGTTTAGTCTGTCATTTTGTCTGGTAGAAGAAAATAAGTCTGGTTTTTTGGCATAAGGTCTGGCTAAGGTCACATCTCCTGGCAGCATCTGTCTTACCTCCTTCTTTGTGGTTTTTGGAGGAGAAATTATTCAGCTGATACTGCTTCCCCAACGTCAGTCTCACCGGTTTGAGGGCAAAGTTAGCCTTGGTTATATGCTGCTGGCACACACACACAAACACAGGCTTCAGAGGAGCAGTGACAGGCAGAAACGCCCTCAGTTTGACCTGGGAGCATTGCAGCCATGCAGAGGGTATCTGACAGGCTCACTGAGCCCCCTCGTATCATGGATGGATCGTTTAACGACACACATCCAACTGCAAGTATAGATATACACACAGGCACATGAAGTCAGTTTCAGTACTTGCACAAATAAGATCGGAGTCTCCATCCCCACATGCAGGCCTGTGAGGTACAACAGTGTTTTAAGCTAAATGATAACGTCAGCACTCTACTGCAGCGTGTTGATATTGACCATTTTAACATGCTGACATTTAGTAGATAATTAGCCTATATTTACCATCTTAGTTTAGCATGAAAGTATGCAAAGCATGCTAAATGCTAATTAGCACTAAACGGAGTATAATTGAAGTTAATGTAAAAGTATTAGACATATTTCCAACAATTGTTTAGTAGCAATTATATAGAGCCTCTGCTGAGCATTTGCACTAGAATACTTTAGGTACTATATATTTGTATAATTTAGAAATGGATTTTCAATTGTTTATTGCTGCTAAACCTTAGCTTCAGCTGATTTGGGATCACTTCAGTAATTCCCCAATCATTAAAAAGGCAAAACCATTCTGCACCTCCCTGGCTCAGCTTTTGTTCTCACAGTCCAGATGCTGAGCATGATGAGCAGCAATCTAATGAATGTGCCAGATACTGCAGTGCTGATGGCCATGGGGGTCAGGGGCAGCAGGTGTGCTGAGGAGCTGAAACCATGCAGAGCAAATGTTTGGTCTCTGTTTCACAAAAGGATGCGTCAACATGACCACAGAAACCCACTGGATCCTTCTCAAACATCATTGGCCTCTGTGTGTACCCATAGTAGTGGCATGTGTAGATTTTCTAAAAGTGAAAAGTACCTGGAAATATTAAAATGCAGAACAAGCTCATTAACAGCCTGTTTTCAAAACTGTTGTTAGGCTCCATCAGCTGCATGTACAGATAACACCACAGTTTGATATGAAAATAAATTCACAGCTTTAGAATTTAACACAAGTTATGTCCTGTATCTGTCTGGGAACAGGGCAAATATGGTATTTATGAACTAATGATGTGACCTTGCCTGAGTCTGTGTGTATGTGTGTGTCTGTGTGTGCATATGAGCATATAGTTAATATTTGCAGGTTGGTATGTGACACATGGTTTTGTCTTCATTAGAACAACATCAGGCCGTGCACCATCTAGCACAATGGCTTCATTTAGCCCAGTGCTCTGCTGAGGGCTGCTCTGTAATAACGTGGGTCAGGACCTGAGTGGGAGCAAACCGGCACAATGCCACCACCTCTTCTGTGATGAAAGATACTGTCAACAATCCCCTTTGCCGCTGCACTAATCTACGTTGCTAATACAACCTTCTCCATCCCTCGCTCTAAGCTTTTTCTCTGTGCTGTACTCCAAGCAGACCCTCTGTCTCCCTGCTGCATTTTACTCTCGCCTTGTTTCCTGATCTGCTCTGCTTAATCGCTTTATTCTGCAAGCCCTACATACTTTCAGATCCTGCTCTTACCACTTTTTCAAAGTTTTATTTGCGTCCTTGTTTTTTTTGTTCAACATATTAAGTTGTCCATTTTCATGTCTGCTTTCAGTTTTCCATGTTGTATAACAACAAAATCAGCTACTTGGCTTTACTAGTGCTACAGAGCTACAGTACAATAGCAGTAATTGCGAGTCTTAAGTACTTTAGTGGTAGTCCAAGTCAGGCAGAGGCAAATTACAAGTCAACAAGCAAGGTGTTCATGTTTTTTTATACATTTGCTACTAACACCTAGGTAGTTTTGTTACAAATGTGTCTCAGTGCAAGACATCTGCTCATACTATTGTTACTTTCACTTTCCAATATATTGAAAAGGTCTTAATCTCTGACTGGCACTATAGAGATGAATATACAGCACTATACATCACATTGTATCATACAAATCCTTCTTTTATGCTTCATTTAGTTTTGACCAGAAATGTGTCCAGCACTCAGTATTAGACTGACAAAGTAAATACAGCATTCAAACATGATGAATGACTCCCTCACTGCTGCTCCAATACGATATGTCCGGCCAGAAAATATCAGTCCTTTAGTCCACATTAATTAATTTGACTGTCTGTCATATCATTCTGTGCAGTGTGTGACATACCTATCTCTATCTGTATGCATTTGTGTGTACGTGTACATCCATGAATATGTACATGTACATCAAGTGGGATTGTTTCTACTCCCTTATGGATCAAATGGTTTTACGCTAGATAGTAGCTTTCATAGAGATTTATGAGCTTGCACGCATGGACACACACACGGTTGGAGAGATGGGTGAGCTTGAAAGGAAACCAGGAATGGAGGGAGGACGAAAGGCAAAGGAGATTGAAGCAAAAGGGGACCTGTGAGCTACTAAGATATAAACAGGTGAATGATTTCTGTTCCCTCTCAGATTGTTTCCTCATCTCTGAGCCTGGCCCAGTCCTCAGAGAGACAGGCTGGAACTGTAGTCCCTTACTAAGCAGCCCTGGTAGACTATCTGGCAGAGACATATAGCTCAGTTACTGTCGCTCCTTTGTGCATTGCTGGTCGCTGTGTGCCACTGGCCAAGCTGTTAAAATGCACAGCCTTATTCTCTGCTCTGAATCGCATTAGCTCTGGGGCTGTCGTAAACTGATACAAGCAAGCAACCCTCGAAGATACACATACACTTGAATAAGAACAACCTTTATGTGGACATATACTCATTCACCTAAACACACATACTTGTATAATTGCTCACGCTTACACATGATTTAGTCACAGACAATGGCATGGAAAATATCCAGTATCCCGAAGGACCAAATGCTCTGACCTTTGCAAAAAATCAGCTTTTTTCCTTGAAGCACTGTTGTTTTTTTCTCCATTTTCCATTCCATTTGGCAGGGTGAAACAATACAGTAAAAGTGAAATTTGAAATGAAATCCAGTAGCTGCTTTCCATATGGCTAGTAGATTAAATCAAAGAATTACTACAGTTATGGAGAATGAGATTGCCAGGAAAACACCTGTCGTAAGTTCTGCTGCTGGATACACCAACCAATATCTTTTCATTTTCAGAACCGTTGCGTGGGTGGTGAAAGGAGGAGACATGCTGTACAATATCATGACAAAATCCAGTTAAGTGTGGCAGATTTGAAGTAATGGTAAAGATTTCTTTTTTTGCACACAGGAGGCGCATGAACGTGGCTCTACTTGTGTTTGAAGGTATTCTTACTTTTATATAGTGAGTAAATCTTTTAAACTTGTTTATGTTTACTCTTTTTAAGTGTTTCTCAATTAAAACACTACCTCAGGGATTACACCTGCTAAGAGGAAAAATTGATTTTTGTTTCCAGGTAATATCACAAACTACCAAATACAAGCTGTTTAAACAGGGATTTGTGTTGGAAATGGGGCTTTCTTCCCCAGTGAAAAGACAAACAGGCCAAGACAACATTCAGCCTTTTAGACACAGTGGTGGTGACACCTCTCTCAGCTAGTCTCCAAGCTGTCAGTCCCAACTACGCTGTCACCTCCTCCCTCTCCATATCATTGACTTGCTACTGACTTAAACCAAGTCCTTCTGAAATGATGCATTGTGCTGGAGGAGTTATCATAGAGGACAGTATTCTCCTGAAACACAGTGTTAAAGGGGACCTGAGAGAAAGGAACTGGCTGCTTCACTTTCTCTCTGTGGTTGCTAGGTTAATTCTCCACACAGAATCAGTGGGGCCTTTATGGGCGGCTGGCACCATCTCAGGCCCCTGCCTTAGACTGCTCCCTGAATGCGTATGAAAAAAAAGCGTGAGCAGCAGGAGGAAAATCATCCCTCTCACTCAGGGTGGCGTGCTAGGACTTCCAATCTTCGTGCCACCCCTCGTGCCCCCTTCTCTCCACTGTTGTTCCCACAAGTGTGCCTGATGGCTGGCTCCTGTGGCCAGCCTCATCTGGCTCTGACCTCAATCCGTCTCGTTAAACCATAATTGGAAATGAGCTAGACATTTACCTCTCTGGATATATATCTGTGAACTTGCCCTCCTCTGGGAAATCTGTACCTGTGTGTCCCACTGCTCAATCAAAGGCTGGGATTTCTCACCTGCAGCTAAAATCATTTAGGCAGATCTGAGCTGAGGTGAGGTCTTGCAGTGTGACAGAGATATTTCAAAGAGGTTGCCTCAGAGAATTACTTCATAGCTCCAGAGACATAGGGGCAAAGGGATACACACTTACCATACTGTATTCCTTTAGCTGATAAATTGAAGTGGGATGCCACACCCACATCTACAACTGTCTGCTATGATAAATCATTGGTAGAAATGATGTGTAACCAATGCTTACTGGTTTATTCTTCTTCCATGCGGCTGTTCAGTATTCTGCTTTACTGCATAATACATTTAGAAACATCCCATTGCTCGAACAAAGGGGGATTCTCGTTGCCCTGCAGGCAACATTAATACCAAAAAGCAGATACTGCAGTATCAGACTTCTGCATGTTAATGTTCATTAGGTAAAGTGTGCACACTTGTCTCATGAATGCAATAAGCTCTCCATGCCCTTATGGATCTTCCATAATGGGGACAAAGACATATGAAGGAGTAAACAGGCACTTGCTATAGACACACAAATACACACAAACACCTACTCTCATGCTGTCTTTCCCATCCCTTTCAGGCTAATCCAGAATACACCTGCAGACTGACCGCCTCCACTGGAAGATCAATGGCAGTGTCCTTGGAAATAAAACCACAAGGTTAGTGTTTCCTATTTCTGTGTTTATGTATATGTATATCATATGCATCCTGTTCAGTCCTTTATACCATATATGAGAAAACAAATGCCAGAGTATGCCATCTATATATGTGACACTGTGTGTGTGTGTTTTTAGACTAATTAATGAAGCACTTAGCAAGACACATGTTTTGCATACAATACATACAACATAATAATAAATTTAGACTGATGCTATCATGCTTATTTCATCTTTTTAGAAAACAAACTCATTCAGAGTACTGCAAGACTTGAAATTGGTGACTAAAAGTGATTTAACATACAGGGATGAGAAGAGCACTAAAAATGTAGTTCATGAAAAAATATGTTTTATTGTGTCTGGAAGACTTTCTGAAAAAGGCTACAGAATATTACTGTTATTTTGTTTTTTTGTTTTTTTTACATAAAATGTGAAAAGAGCCTAGTGGTGAGCCAAGTGAGCCATACCTTTATGCCAAAAACAAATTAACATCCACCTTTAGTGTAAAAATATACCAATGCATAATTGGAAAACAGCAAATTATAGATATTTTTCATGGGCACAAACATAAGACAATGACCGAACATCAAAGAACTCTGCTTTCTATCAGGGTGAAGCACCTCACGATGAGTCTCATGCCTGAATAATAATAAGCACATTTTTCTAAATATACAGACCTGTTTATCTCCAAGGCTGAGGAAAATACATATTTATGTGCACATTTCTGTACACTCATTCACAGTGTATGATGAATTTTTATCTAATCCATATTTTGTCTCTATTATTGTTTAGGCTATAAAGAATCCTATTCAGCCCAGAAAATCACAATATAAGCCAGTGTGTGAGCATTATCAAACAGGTGGAGTCAAATAAAGCTATGATTGGTGTATGAAATGAAATTTATGTTTGCTCCCTCAGCACCTTTACTGTCTCAGAAAGCAAAGCATATCCCAGGACATGTTTTGCCAGAGGGGAACAGCGTGAATGGGTATGCAGTGGTGGTTGCATATAAATGGACTTTTATCATATTTTAGCTCTCTTCTGGCCTTTTGTCTTCAGAGCAAACAATCTACAAAGTGCTGGGACATAAGCAACTATACAGTATTAATGTAGGTTTAACAACGATGACTGTGAAAGTATGGTTAAAAAACAGATCAACGTTTAATCGACAAATTCACTTTTGAACAAATGCAAATGAACACTCATAAACCATGAACTCCCACCACAAATATCACATCTCCCACCTCCTCCAAGAGACAAGAGCATCTTCGCTCTCCTGAAGTCAGTGGCTGACCTATTTAAGCCTTATAATGATGATGAAGCTGCCAAACTAATGACCATTTCCCAATAGCACTGGAAAGTACTTCCTCTCATTGTGGTGCAGTGGCGTCGGCTAAATAAGCCAGCATCAGTTGTCTGACACACTCAGAGTCATCCACCCACACAGCCCAGCAGGACGTACTGTAGTAAGAGGGCCACTAGGAATGACTCACTCAAGATCATTTTAAGTGTAATGAACATGGATTAGCCACTCTCATCTTACTGTATATCCTGCTCTAGAGACTTCTTGTCTTGGGCCAAAGGATAGTTTGTGTTTCTGACATGGATTAAACACAAACATGAATAAGAAAGGATTAAAGGATGGCAAAAAAAAGGAAAAATGAATTTTGTCATGTCTGTCATCTTGTTCTATGTTTTGTAGCCAGTTATCTCCAAAGAAAGCAATCCTTATTACTGCAAATGCAAGCTTTTTTGTACATTTACACATTTATGGTAATTCTGCATAGGGCACATGCAGACATGGCTCGTGTGATGTTATATTCTACATCATTGTGTAAGTAAATGAGATTCGGTAACAGCGTGGGTGCTGTCTATGATTTGTGGATTGTATCTGATCTGCCCATAAGACACTGTCACTGTCAGTCTGTTAGTGGTCTTTTCAGTTTCCTTGCCATATTGACAGCTGATCTGAAACCCTCTCATCCGCAGCTTTTCAAAAGAACTGAACATCACAGACATGGACAGTCAAGACAACATGCGACTGAAGCGACGCAGATTGTCAGATCTAGTGGAGCAGACAGCATGAGCCGGAGCTAGACTAGTCCATTTTGATCTATTTAGCTCCTCCTCAGGAGATTACAAATGGGCCTGCACAAGATCAGGTCCCATACTGTACTTGAATACAAAGGAAGTGTTGACAGAAGTAGCCATGTGCACCCTTTCCTCTGTTGGCACTAAGACAGAGCTAAGAAGGGCAGAGAAGTCCAAGATAGGGACTGATAAGAGGCAAGAAAGTAAAACAGCTGTTTTCCAGTGTTACTGTAATAATAATTATGATTACACAAGTAGAGTAAGGGATTACAATTTCAAGTTCAGCTATTGCATTAAAGCTACTAACTCCAGTAACATTGGAAAGTAAGATGTTGGAGGAGGGACACACATCACATCACATCAAATTCGTGCATTTGGTGCAGAGATTAAAAAATCTTAAAAAACTTCCCCGTTGTCTTTCCACATTTCTGAAAAAAGGGGGCCCACATCTCGCAAGTTTTTTTTTAGGTGTCTTAAAGTGAAAATACAACAAACACTCCCTATTCAAGAAGGAATGTAAAATGCATGAAGCCTTTGAACGTTTCTGCAAAGCACACTTTTTATATTCTTCACACAGTTCATGTGCACAACCAGGTGTAACACTATGCCTTTATGATACTGCTGGAAAGTTGTCTCTTGTGCCCATTTGAATACTTATGTCACAAGTGTATCTATAAAGTGTGGCTGTTCAGAGAAACTACAGATATGCTTCAAACCTGTTCAGTGACATAATGTTCGACCTAGGCTGTTTCATGTATACCAGGCACACGTTAAGACTTATGTCTTCCATCTAGTAAGTCACAGGTTTATCACCTGGGTTTTGTTTAGAGTTGTCATTGTGAAGACTGCACTTCTGTGCTGAAGTTTGAAGTTGAAGGTACTTTTGACAGCACTTGACTGAATGTGGAAAGTAATGCAGTGACTAATGTAACAAAATTCCTTTTAGTTTCAAGTAAGGTATAAGTTAATATGATTATTTTTAGGCTGTCATTGAATGAATAATGAGTAACTCAGGGCATCTTCCAAGTAACCCCACACACGCTCGCCCAGAGGAACCATCTTTGTCTCAGTGTTCATTAAAATGCACCCAAACAAACAAGAACTGTACAAGCTTCATAAACTCACAGATTTCTCCCTTTCTTTGAAACAGGTGGTCTAGAAGAGGACAGTCTGTCTCTGCCTTCCCTGCTTAGTTTCTCCTTTTATACTAACCATTACTTATTCCCTTCAATTCCAAATGTTCATGCAGTCTCAGTCCAGACCACTGGGACAGTACTGCAAGCGTATTTCCCTGACGGGAGCCATCTGCCTGCTTTTCCCCTCCTGTCATTAGCGCATCTCTGAGATGATTCCCAACACATATCATTGGCTGCAATCTGTCTGTCTGCCTTTACCGCCAACCAAACATCTGAACAGCCGAACTCTCTGATGGGTGGAGGGCTGGAAACTTCTCCTGCCCGTCTGCCTGCTCTGCTACACCTCCCTCTCCTTTTCCTTAGTCCACCTCTTTATCTTTATCTCCAGTCAAAAAAAACATTTTATATCTGTTTCATCTTCCAAATTCTGGTCTTTGATCCTGTTTTTTTTTTCACTCTGTGAACCTTACCTGCTCCTGTTTTCTTATAAACCTCCAATCCCATCCTTTTTTTAAAATTTGTTCCTGCTGGCAGGGTGCAGCCATACATTCGCCTGTTCCTGCGAGAGAGTGAGCGATGTGCGTGTCGCCCACAGTGGCAGAGAGAGCAGCAGAGCCTGACGTGAACATACGCTGTGAGAGCTTCCATTTATAACTCTTTCTTCTAATGAACAACACGCTGAATGCAACACGGATGCAATTACCTTCAGGAACTCATTTTCATAAGGATAAACAAAAGTGCTTGCTCTCACCACAAAGTGGAAAAGTCAGAATGGAAGCTAATGGGCCCTGGCAAAATATTATAGGAAATTGAACTTCCATGCTAAAGAGGCTAGCACTTCGACTGCAGCACATTTTCTAATCTCCTGCTCCAATCCTGGCAACCTGAAGCTGGGGGAGTCACAGCCAGTTTTGCCATCTGCATCTCTAACCTCACAGTGTGTCAGCAGGCAGGTTTGCACCTCCCCTCACCATCTCTGCCATGTTACTTCTATCTTGCTTGGTCACATTTGATTGGTTCATGGTTTTTGCTGAAGATTTAGATTCTGCTGCCTTATGATTTTTCTTTGTCTGTGCTGGGCCAGACAGAAGGAAAGCTCACAGAATGCAAAAGTTAATCAACAGCATAATGTAAAAATGCTAAATGAGCATGTCTGCATACAAGTGGCCAGAAAATGAGAAACAACATAATTAATCCTTAAGTTTCAGAGCTCAGGTTGCCAGTTGTAAACTGTTCCTCCTTCCCCACCTGCTGCACACAGCCTTTCCACCTTCTCCCCAAAAAATGTACACAGTAAGGAGGCGTCAGCAGGTTAATTAGCACAAAGAATATGGTTAGGGGCTTGGAGACAGTAGGAAAAAAAAGAGGTACTCTCTCTCCTTGGCCCCTCTCCCTGCTGGCAGATGCCGCCACCGCCAGTGCCATGACCCCACTCAGCACACTTCTGGAGAGAAAAAAAAACAGACATTTGGAGGGACAGGAAGACAGTTGGAGCAGAAGCAGCTTTGGCCATATAGTAAATGGATGACTAGAGAGATTTTATCAGTCCCGGAAAAGGAATCTGTCTTGCTGTCGTTTATGCCCATAAAGCTCCTCAGTGGTGGAGTGCTGGTCTACCGAGTCATGTCCATATGGCCGACTTGCTTGGTGAGGTACTATAGTGAGAGACAGAGAGGCTCCCCAGAGGATTTCTCATTGTAAATGAGCTGCAAGACTGAAGAATCTCAAGGTCGATCAGTGGAGAACAATACAACATGACAGAAGACAACAAAATATTCATTGGCAGATCATCAGTTGGTCCATGGTGATTGTGGGATCAGTTATGAGCTACTGTTGGCTATTGTGTAATCAAGTTAAAGGCAGAATATGCAGAAAGATCAAATGTTGTCCTTAAGCTGTATGGTGGAAATCTCCACTACTGTGTTTTTAATGAAGAATTGGGAGGTGGGCACCCGGCGGGTGGTGGTACAGGCCTAATGTTTTACATGCCTGACAACCTTATAGGTTGAAACGCTGCATCAATAAATCATGTTTTGGAAGTTGTAAATTTGCATGTGGGCATTTATGCTTCTGCTCTTTTTCCTTGCACCTGTACCAGCACCAATTTCAGTTCTAAAGCATTTTACTTGCTTAACCACACCTTCCTGTAGATACCATACACAGACACTGGACAAAGAGAACATTTGCACTGAATGTTAAAAAAATGCTGTGACTGAATATGATCCAGTGTTTTGCGGAATCATTTCAATGTTAATGTTTTGTCCTGCAATAAGGTTGGATTTTAAAAAATAGGCTTATTAAACCAAAGCTACAATTATTCTACCATGACAGATCAACTTTTTATCTTGACATTTATCGTATCTCACTGTCTTGAGCTTTCATTCCGGCAAAGAAGAGCTGATGCTGTTACAGGCATTATCCTGCACAACTCTAAAGGTTCTGATTACATTATCGTGGGCACACACACGCGCACGCACACATACACACAAAATGAAAAAGTAAAGCTATACCTCCATGGATAAAGCTTTGTCGATGGAGTAATGGGCTGTCCTGATGGCAAGGGACCATAATATCCTCTAAAGAGGTTAAAGCTGCAGACTGGAGAATGAAAAATACATTGCTATGTGGGGGATGGGAAATACCAAGACAGACTGTGAAACACCCAGAGACTGACTTCAGTTTAGCATTTATGATAAACTGATGTCTTTGTCTTCCTTTTCTCCTTCTTGCTTTTAATCTCCTCCTCTGCTTTCTCAATCCTTGCATGTTAAAAAGGCAGCTCACTTGGCATACCCAGTGCAGTGTAATAATAACTGCTCGGCCACTGGTCACAACTCATTCAACTGGAGAAGCAGCAAGATGTAGGAGGAGGGAGGGACCATGGAGAGGAAGGTAGAAATCTAATGGGAATAATCAGTGCTACTATATCTGATGACTTCATCCACTCCTCCTGTTTGCTTTGATTTAGCAGTGCATAATTCCAGTAGCGAATACAACAGTGAATCAATAAGACTATAAACCATGTTGAAGAAAGTGCTGTGGTCAGTTGAAGGGTACACTTGAGCAGAGCACACACAAGCACATGCAGTCAGAGGAGCCTGGTATATGAAGGCATTCTCATCTCAGCTGATCTCACGCTCTGCTGAACACCATCAGTGTAGAATTACATCTCAGACCGAATCAACACACAGCACACTTTCCACGTCTTCTTTCCACCTGCCCGCCTACAGTATGAACCTGCAGTACTTGTCATTATCACAGAACAGAATGAACTTTATTTGCTGTAAATGACTTACATCGGCCAAATGAAAACTCACTTGGCCAGATGAGATAACATTTTTTTAAACCTATTTTTGGCTGGAAATGAAGCAGTTATGATGCAGGCTTGATATCAATTCTTTGAAGCTAATTTCACATTTTAAAAAATTCTCAACACAGTCAATATGAAATCCTGATGTTTTTGGAAGGTTTTTTCAGGCAGTCTTGGTGAAGCAGGATGCTCCTAACAAAACATGGCATTTAGAAAGAATAATAGTAACCTAGTGTGTTCTCCTTGTGAATCTCGCGCCTGATGCAGTACAATTCCATTAGCCATCCTCTTCCAGCTGAGAGCTCTCTGTCTGTCATTCATCACCAGCTGCAGCACAACACCGAAACAACAGCGATGAAAATTGAGTTTCCCTGCCACACTCCCCCATTCGCCTGTTTCCCTCCCTTTTTCCCCTCCCTAACTTTCTCTGTCATAATTAACCTCTAATTCCTGCAGTTTCTATTCCATGTGTGAATAACAAATGGGAAATAGTGTCTTCTCATGACATCTGGCCACAAGCTGCTACCTCTTGTTACTACAATTACAATGTGAGTGGCTGCATATCAATACCAACAACACCGACTCCGGTCCAATCCACTGGAAAAGTAGTGATTTCCTTTATAAAAATTTTATTTCAAATTACTCAGAGAGAGTAACTCATTTTGTTTTTTGAATTGCTCTTATAGGACACTTTTGTCTGTCACAGCAGCATGTAAAGCACATTTTCAGTTTTGCTCCACTTCTTTATGCAGCAGAAGAAACAACTCTGATGGAGTATCAATGCAAACAGCTTCTGTAAAGTACACTTTAAATATCTCAATATTTGTCAAATGCACTAGCTTATATTGTATTATTGTCCCCTCTCAAATTCACATTTCCTTTGTTCCTCACTCGGTGTGTGACATTTCTTTTTCACTTGCTCCCATCTCTCACCTTATTTCTCTATCTAGGTACCTCACTTTCCCCCATCTCTCCTCTTACCTCTCTCTGGTCTGCGTTTATATTCTGAGTGACAGATTTGGTTCGTGGTTCAGACGGTGAGAGGCTGGTACTATTTCACGGGTTTCAGTCCATTCCAGACAGGTCGTGACTCCGACAGCTACAGTGTGATCTGAGCAACTATTCCACTTCAGACATGTTGTTTCATTCGGCAGTAACTATCTTATATAAAGAGACTGGACACCTGAAAGCTATCTATGCTAGTGTCTGTGTAGAGATGGTACAATATACTATATAAGTAAAGAGAAGGAAATGCAAAGTGTGCAGCCTATTTTAGTTGATAGTCACTGCATTAGCAGGTCTGTTTTTTATTAAATTACATAAAAATCACCTTTAGGCTTTAGGAATTAGGCTTTCATTCCTTTCCAGAAGATTCATCCCTTGTTTGAGTTTTCTTCTTGTGAGATTTCTTCTTTTTTCCCTAAAATGTCATGTGTTTCACTCATTGTGCATGTGTTAAGTGTGGAAATGGCATTCTGCATATTCGCTAAGCAATGTGTATTTGTATGTGTACACAAGCATGAGCCTCACTGACTCCCATGTGGGCCTCTGGACGGACACGTTAATTAACAGTCTAAATGTGTGTGAGGGGGCATGTGGTCCCAGAGCGGCCATGCATCCATGTGTGCACGATAGGGAAGATGGCCACCGTCTCTGAAGGGCAAGAGGCAGAGCGGTTCCTGGCAGCTCATGAGTGGAACTGATCCAGACAGTCCTCTTGCCCATTGTTATGCAGGATAATCCAAAATCTGGCAACCAGCACCAGCACCAGGTGGTCCTGTCAGCAACACAAGAAGAAGATGGACTGGAAACAGGAGCAGAGCATCCTGGGCCAGCCCTGGAGGACTAAAGATGTCTGAGAAACACCAGCTGACACAGAAGGACTTAAAACTGATATAAAATAAGATCACACTTTTTTTTTTTTTTGCCTTAGTGATGAGCACATGTTTGTAAGTGTGCCAGTGTGAAAATACATATAAATATATATGATTTGGATATGAATGTTAGAACAACATTTGTTAACTGCATGACAGTCCCAAGAAAAATGTGAAAGTTTTTGAGTGCATGTTTGAGAGAGACTTTGCAGGATGTATTCCTGTAAATAAAGATGATTGTGTACTACTGCCCTGACAAGTACTGACTGAATCTGTCTCTAAGTGCTTGTGAAGGACAGAGGGGTCTCCAGTGCGAGCCAAGACGGCACCACATTTCAGCAACCTCGGGGAATGTCCGCTGCTACAGCTAGTAAAAATACACACACAGAAAAAACAATATATGACCTACATGCATAACAGCTCCACATCTACCAAATCGGGCTGCTGATGTGAGCTGACAGTGGCTACATGGGCAGCAGGAAAACAAGAGGGAATAACAAGAAAATGGAGCTTTGAAGCGGATGACTTTTCACCCGTGTTAGGTCACATGTTACTAGTTTGTCCTCTACATGTCCAACAGTGAAGCAGAGAAAAGGTGAGTTTTGCCCTTCAGGAGGTCAGAGTCCATGCTTGATACATATCATGTCTGAAAGTGATTACTTGTGTATACACTATGTGTGTGCTTTTACTCAAGCCAGCCTTGGAGTGCTTTTGATGGCTTTGAGATACATATGTTTTTTCTCCGCGAGGCCCACTATAAATGATCCCGCCAAGTGGAGCGCTCATCGCTCACAGGCTGTGCTCATATAACATTACTCTGCCACGATCAGCTGGATCTCCACTTCCCTCCCAATGAGAGGCAGGAGAAGAAATGAGCAGAGATAAACAACCAAACAGCCAACTTCAAAGTGGAGAGGGAGCGAGGGAGACAAACAGAAGGGAAGAATTAGGGTTTAGAAGAAAACAAAGTTACAAGAGGGATGAGAGAGAAGAAAGAGCAGTGAAATGTAAATCATTTACCTGGAGAAGAGTAGTGTTTTTCTTCAGTTTGTCTCCTGAGAAAATAACTAATTGATCTGTCCACTGTGCGATTACCTCTCATCACGGGCTGATTGACTGTCTGTCACACACACTCAGTCTCTCTGAAGGCTCAAACGCACAAGGCATCCATCTCTATCAAACGCACACAGTGTGAATGTATATGCGTGTGCACTCAAATGCACGGGCCCTGACAGGCACCTATCACACCCCAGCATCTGTCCCACTCTGTTCCTCCTGCAAATGATGCAGGGAGGAGAGACAGATAGAGGAGTTTGACAAATTACGACAGCATTGTTTAGATGGGAGATGTTGAGACTGTAGGAGTGAGTGTCCCAGGTTAGCTGACACACAGTGTGGGGTACTGGATGTCACTGGTGGGGAGGGGTAAGGGGTGGACCCAGAGACAATCACTGGTACATGGCAGATACATTTTCAAACTGGATTACCAGTCAGGAAAATGAAAAACTGACAGGGAGTGAAGGCCTGCCACTGAAAGCTTCTTAAGATTGATGCTGTTCCTTCATGAAGGTCTTCAATTGAGATTTTTATTATCTGACCTTATAGCAGCATTACTTGCACAAGTTTTTCCAACTATAAAAGGAAAGCATTAAGTGGCATTGTTTTGGTTCACAAGTCCTTTATCAGGCAGTCAGTGGAGCACAGGTTGAAAATGGGTTGACCCTGAAGCCTGTCTGAGGTGAGACATGCTGTTTCAGGGTCAACTGTGCTGTGTTTGTAGGCTGAAGGAGTAGTCAACCTAGCCGAATAGAAAGCCAAAAAAGGAGAGGAAGCAGAAAAAAATCATCCTCTAACAGCTGAATGTGACCGACACAGCAAAGACACAAGCTGCAGTATTTCATGTGACTGGGTCTGTGTGGACACGCAGAGAAATTGAAGTCACAAACTGAAGATTAATTTCTGCCTTTCCACACCACAGTCACACTGTATTTTTGATATACATGCACAAAACATATATGATGACATATATGAAGTTTGTGTTTATTAAAGATAGAGAAAGATAGAGAGTTAGCTAGATTTACTGTAAAAAAAAAAAAGAAAAAAAAAAGAAGCCTGCGGTACATTAAAATAAAACAATCCAAGCCAGTCAGTACAATTTAATTCAGGCCTAGCTGGGTTTGATGTTGGTTACATTGAGAATCTCACCATCTCAGTTCTGACATATTGCATGCCTCATGCTCCAGTGTTCATGGTGGCAGAATTAGTTCATGGAGAGACTGTCAGAGGCTGTGCCTGTCAGGAGGACTGTAGGGTTAGAGGTCGAGCTGGGATATGGACAGCAGAAGGAGCGGCTCCAGGCTGCAGTGTATAGTGCTGCAGCATAGCTCAGAGCTGCATGTGAGGGTGCGGCATGCTGGTTATCTGTTCTTTATTGCTCCTCATTGTGCCCTAGACATGCTGGCTTATTCATTGTGAAGGGGGCTCAGTGGATAGAGTGGATGTTAGTTATCCAGCTGTGTATGGATGGGCCCTAACCTCTTGAGGAGAAGCAGATGTAAACTGAAACTAATCCAATCTGAGTTGTCGGTATTTACTCTTCATGATCTTGTTTTGCATCTCAGAGGTTTGATTTAGTGACATATTTCCTTACTATATTGCAGTGTAAATTCAAAATAGTGCCAATAATGTATAATAATTTTAATAATATACTGGTTATTTTTTTTATATAAGGATAAATTTAATTTATTCTGGATTACACAGTGAGTGCACCTTTTTCTCTTTTGTTCCTTCTGGAAAATAAATTCTATCGAAGCCAGCTACATTTGAATTCCTTTTTAATATTGATAATATTTATTGTGACCTGATTTATGTGAACATTTACGAGCCTGTATATTTTTTTAAGGAAACACCAAAACAAAAGCAAAGAAAATGGTTTAGTTTATGAGATTCAGCATACACCAAACACATGTGGGATCTGTTTCTTTTTGCAACTATGCCAAAACTTTTCCAAGGATAGCAAGTAGACTGCAACTTCGAAAGGATGTGCTTGAACTGCATTATCCCCTGTAACAGGAAGAAAAAGAAAAAGTGATAATGAACGTGAATGCACAGAAACACAAAGCCATTCAATAGCTCACTGCCTGGCACAGCTGACAGTTTGAGAGAAGTACACTTCTTGTGTTTAATTCTTAAAAAAAAAGACAAAAGACAGACTTAAGCAGATATACAACAGCTCAGCTGCCAAAGAAGGAAACAAGCTGCAGGCTATTCATGCTAAAAAAAAATTACATGTAGCTGCTGATTCTGTACTTGACCCCTATGACCTTTTCATAACCTCTGTTTTTTATTGAACAAGTGTTTAGTGTTGCCATTGTAAGTAAGAACATAAATTCCCTTCTTTGCCCTTCCTCTAAGTCAGACTGTATCTCTGCCTTAACAACTGCCTGAAGGTCACATTCACTTCAATTCAGAAACACAAGATGCTGCCTTGTGAGTTTACATACATTTCCTCCTATACAGTATTTTCTTCCAACCCTGTAGCTTTCCTTTAGGATCAGCGCAACTGATTTTTGCCCATATTACTTCTTCACATTCATCTGCAGCTGACAAACTGTGAATAAATGCCCTGCTACTGTCTCACACTCAACACCCTAACCATCATAACTACAGTACTACCTTTGCCATTTCTGTCATCATGGCAAGTGGGTTCCATAATCACAGAAAACAATGTGGGAATCAGAGGGGATGCATGGTGTGGGCTGTCTCTCTGTCACTACTACTAATGAGCTGTAATCTGAAGCAGCAGGAGGCAGTGCCTGCTGAAGGAAATCGCTGTTGCTTATTACATTTGTTCGCTAACAGAGGAGGAGGCAATAGACCTTGGGTGCTGACGTCCAGAGAACAAAGGAAGCAGGGGGAGATGGTGTTAGACATGACCTTCTGAGGGATCATGAGCTTCCTGTGGCGTCTGTAGGAACAGAAGGTGAACAACTTGGGAGGTATTTGGAAGGTAGAGGTTCAAAAGTTCAAAAGTGACTGCTCACTGTCAAATGCCCAGAATCTGTGTTGTTTCATAAAGAAACCCTCTCCCACCTGCTCTCTCTGATCAGAAGCTCGACAGACTCTCCCCAACTCTCCATCATGTGCATCATTGTGTTTCATCAACCAACAAGTCTGACTCTGGAGTCTGCCATCCAGCGCAGATATGCTCACAAGGGGAAACAACACAAATCATAAACAAAGCTGATAAGTTTAAAAAAAGTCAATGTGAAATGGTCCCTGTTATTCATCTGCAGCCTTGAAAATATGACACCACCTGTGTGTGAGGAGAGCAGGAAACAGAGGTAATATGTTTCAATGACAGCGCTGACTGCTCAGGATAGAAAAAGGTTTATGTCCACAACTGCAGCAGCACGAGAAGAAAGAATAAATTTATTTCAATTCAAATCTGCATTTGAAAAAAAAAAAGAAGTATCACAGGGGTACCAAAGGAAAACAAAATGCAGCGAAGGAGAAAGCTGAAACAAGGAGAGAGTAAGAAAGAGAGTGTAACAAGGGGAGGGTGGCTGAGCAGTTTTTTCCACCTCAGGGTAGCTTGCTAAAAGCTATCTGTTCCCCTGGTGATGGAGCACAGCACAAGTTCTGAGGATGGAGAACAGAAGCTTAAGATAGACTTGCATGCACACACACACACACACACACACACACACACACAAATATGTTCTCCTCCTTTTCTCCGTCAGTCTTTTCACCATTCATCCTTTCCTCTTCTTTCCGTTATTTCCAACACAGTAGCTTTGCCTGGCCCTTCACCCACACTGTCAGCACTTCATTAGCAGGCATCTGTTAGTCAGTAATCTCATCTTTCCACAGTAGAAACACCAGCCTCTCTACCCTGCTACCCAAAAGCAGGAAACAAGCTAGGTTCCAACAGCAGCCAGCTGTGGTCGGCAACAGCCCTGCACAGAATCAGTCCTGCTTTATTACATGTCAGCATCTCTTCCTTTCATTTGCTGTCTTGGGAAGAGATTATGCCTGAGGCCCGAAAGGGATGCAGCAGCCAGGGGGCAGGGAGGGTGGAGAAATGGAGGGTGAAGTAGTGGATGGTGAGAGGAAGAGGAGGAGGAAAAACTCTTGATGTCTAATTGCTCAAACCACAGGTGTTTCTTTAATATCGTGCTTTGTTGGAGGTAATGAGGAAATGAGAGGAAGCTTTTTATCCTTTTCTTTGTCTTCACTCCGGGGCTCCAGCACATTCTCTAGATTTTTCTCTGTTTTAGACAAAGCCAATTTCATTTCCACTTTGCAACATATGGTGCTGCCCTCCCTCCATCACGCCTCTTGCCCTACACACAAAAGCCACTTTCTCAGTATATTCTGCTCCAACTATTACAAGATTCATCAAAAATTAAAGCAGCAGTCGGGGAAGGCTGTAAGGGAAACAGGAAACTCCTGAAGCAGGATTCATGCTGCAGATTCAAGATGTAGGAGATGAAAATCTGGTCTTTTACCATTTTCATAGAGCAGCACATCTCCACATATGGTGGGAGAAAGATCGGTTGCCCTGTTTGTAGCTGACAGGCTGTTACGTGTGACTCACTATGTTCATGCTCAACTTGCCGGGCTGCTGCCACCCGCCCTCCTCTTCTTTCTCATCTCACTTGGTGATAAATACGAGTAATAAAGGAGATACATTAGCAGAAGATTGTCTTTTTTTCATTTAACTGGGAGACAGAGATAGATATTGATCATGTGGTGAGACACTGTCTTGCTAGGCCAATCTGTCTTGCACTGCAACTGGTAACACATCAGCAATAATGTACACTGCTACAGGGGGAAAATCATTCCTCTGAATATAGAGATATTTATTCTTCGCATTTAGCATAATATCAGATATTAGACCTTTTTATGACCCTCATATAGATCCCGGACCAAACAAGCTATGTGTTTTACATTAGAAATTATCAGATTACATCATGTTGTTGGAAATCATAAGAAAAACATCTTGATCTTATACCACTCTCAGTATATTTGCACAAGGATTTACTAATGTAGGGCCTACTATTTCATATTTATGTTCTCTAAAACTTGGAATTGCACAAACTCAATGTAGTCCAGGGATTGTTATGCTAATAAATTCTGCGCACAGACCTTTGCAACTCCTCCTGCAACACAGGTAAGGATCAGAGCTGCTCCACATGCATCCTCTCTGATGTCCCATCTTATTTGCATAAATAGCAACAGTGGCTGTTTGTTCGTGGTTATAGTGTAGCAGCAACATAACTCTGGGGTGTTATGATGAGATCGTGCACTGATGTGGCAAAAAGTAAACTCTCAGTATGAGCACACCAGTAATGTGGACAGAATGCACACAGTCAGAGAAAAGAGGAGAATGTTAT
Organism: Mastacembelus armatus; assembly: GCF_900324485.2. Taxonomy (NCBI): domain Eukaryota; kingdom Metazoa; phylum Chordata; class Actinopteri; order Synbranchiformes; family Mastacembelidae; genus Mastacembelus; species Mastacembelus armatus. The sequence continues at coordinate 4,842,697 of NC_046635.1, read as the reverse complement.
GTGGGAAAAGGCAAGGACTTTTACAGCTTCACCAGCAGGAAACAGCTGCACCACCAGTGACCTACCGGATGTGTCTGTCAAATCTGCATCCCAGTGGCAGAGTAGCATGTGTATATGTGTATATGTGTATGAGGTGCGTGCATGGGTGCATAAAAGCGCTGTAAATCTTGTTGACTGAGTCTGCACACCTGTCTGCATTTGCAGGACAGACAGATTTGTTTGAGACCGCATGTGTTGTGTGTGTGTGTTTGTCCAGAGGTGTTCAGACTGCTGGGGATAGATAGTGCTCATACACAGGTCAGACCTGAAGGCAGTCAGGGGGATGTGTGCACTGGGCTGTGACCACCAACAGTTGTGCAAACTTTCACTCTCGCCATCCATTCATCTCTCTTTCCTCAGCATCATCCCACTTTTCAGAGCGAGCAAGGACACAGATGGTCTCACTCTATCAGCCATGACTGTCCAACAGCACAAACATTTCCTTATTTACTGTTCTTAGCTCAGCAGGTACACCCAGAGACAAAATTTCAGAAATCAGAATAGTACGTTCTAACTATACTTCCTACACTGCGTGTTTGCAGTGGATACATGTAAATGAAAAACAGTGCATTCACAAAGTATTCAGACCCCCTTCACTTTTTTCAATTTTGTTATATTGCATCGTGATACTAGAATTGTTTAAAATCATTTTTTCTCATTAATCTACACTCAGACAAAACAAAAACAGAATTATAGGAATGTTTGCAAATTTATTAAAAAGAAAAAACTGAAATATCACTTGTACATAAGTATTCAGACCATTTACTTAGTACTTAGTTGAAGCACCTTTGGCAGCAATTACAGCCTCAAATCTTTTTGGGTATGATGCAACAAGCTTTGCACACCTAGATTTTGAGATTGACACCATCATTAGCATATAATTATACGGAGTTCACAAAATGTAGAATATATCAAGACCATTATCTTTATTCTTGATCAAACTTTTTCTGTATTGTAATAAGTTTGCTTTTTCTGGTTGGTTCAATTGTGTAAAATCTCTGTGGTTAGATTAGAGTTTATAAATTAATTTGCCTCTAACCCAGGGCTAGCTGAGATAGGCTCCGGTCTGGCATGACTCTGGAAGGACAAGTAGGTATATATGATCCATAGATACTCAGCTTTTTTACATCTAATGCAAACAACTGTGATGGTGCTCAATGCTGTTAATTTGAATTTAGTGAAAAAGAAATATACACAAGCTACTGACATGTCCAATCCACTCTTCCAACACATAATTGTAATGCATGAAACTACAAAATTGTGGAGGAATTTCTGGAATCCACCCCGCTCACAAAGAACTTAAATACAGAATTAGATGAGTTTGAGATAAATCAAAAAATATATAGTTTAGAAAGATAGCTGCATTAAAATATATATTTGGCTCTATTGCCTTAAAGAAAGTTTTGCTTGGCCTCCTGAGAAATACGACTTATTTCTTTTTGTGCAAAATCGATCACATTTTGCCTCCTTAACAGCTGTGCTCTCACCCGAAGCATATTGTCTGAACTTTGCAAACACTCCCATTTTCATTGCTGAGGGCGGTGGAAGATACCACACTTTTTGGACGGGATCCATTTTGGCTATCAGGCAAAGAGGTTCTACACTCATCACTGTGAAGGCATTGTGAGGGAGGTTCATGGCGATCCTAAAATTCTGCATTCATGACAGTATGTGTTATTTTGTGTTTATTAATGTAATTAAATATAAGAAGTATTATGTTGTAAATAAAGTGATAGCTAATAAACTGTAATGTAATGGATTTATGATTTATGATACAATTATGTGTAAAGATGGACTTGATTTCTTCACTTTAACTACACCAACAAAACTATGGGTTGAAATATTCACTCACATATGCCCATGCCAACCGTGCCAACCGTTATTTAAAGTATGTTACATACCTAGAGACACAGCCACCAAACCATCTTTCTTCTGCTTGAACATAAGGAGAGATCATTTAAACGGCTTCTTAAATGATATATAAAGCAGTAAATCGTCATGCACAGAGAGTTGCAGCAAGCACGTGATGCCTGCCAGGTGAAAATAGAATGTGGTGGTGGCGTGGGGTGGAGGAGAAGATGTTATTTATGGTAAAGATGATGACACTTCTTTTTCCAGTTGAAGAGACGGTGGGTGAGCTCGAAGTACACACAGCAGGTAATGAGAGGACGTCTACTGGGAGAGATTTCCATTCACCAGTTAATTGTGGAACAGTAACGCATTGTACGCATACAAAAACACACACACACGATAGCCATAAAAAATGAGGATGACACATCAAGCACACTTCAGTGCACACTGCTAAACACTGCTTTGACTGTCTAGTTATTATCAGGGCAACAGGATTAAGAAGTTTGTGAAAAACAAATATTTTTCTAATGACTAAACATCAACACATATGGATGAAAGTTTTTACTTCAAAGGCTTCTACCGCTCTTAACCTAAAACTACCCTACTAGTATTTCAGTGCACCAACTTTAAGTTGCCTTTAAATAAATACTCTGTACACAGCTTCACCATTACTTCAGTCGCTATATGTAGAGTAGCTGCAAAGCAAGGCTGATAGGTGTCAGAGATCATATTCATGTCTTACATGTTAAAAGCCATATCAATATTCCATGCCCATCGACATGTCTGGGCATGAGAGATGATTGATGTGTTTCTGTGGCAGTGGTTGGAAAGAGAGCCTAAGGAGACGTGGGGGCAGCAGTGAGTGAGCACGCCTGCCTGAATAACACAGAACTCCATTTAGCCACAACACAAACACAAGACAGATCACTCAGCTGGTCCCAGCATTAACTACTGTGTACGCTTATGTGCGTGTCATTGCTGATGGATGTATAGAGAACATGCAGATGGGGAATATTCTAATGCTTGGTTGATTCTGTGGACAGCATTTGAAATGTAGAATAATTATATATTCATTTGGCTGTGCAACAGATACTATTACTTCCTAATAGTACTTTAGATGACTTTTAATATTTAGTATTCTGGAGACATTTCAGCCCAGCACATTAATTATTCACAAAAACCATTACACGCATGTAATCCTATGCAAAATGGACAACCCAGACTCTAGTTTTATAATTACAATCATTTGTTATTGATGTTTGCAACGTGTCAGCACAAGTAGTGTACAATATTAATACACAGAGAAAGAATTCAATTGTGTGTAAAGTGTTGGAGGTATGATGTTGATGATGTAAAAGTGCACAATACTTTATTTTTAAGCATATTAGCCGCAATACCATGAATGTATTCTTCACTGCAGGTTTCCCTTTCTAGACACTGCACATATAGGCAGCTTTTCATTTGATGTGAGCTTGTTTTTGAACATATTTGGATGCATTTGTCTTGCTATACCTGAGGTCATGCTGTCTTGGTTAAAATAGAGGCAACATGTCACTTGAAATAGTTTTGATAAATATTAAAGTACAGCAGAGCCCATAGGGCTCAGAGTGAGCCAAGACAACACATGGTAAAATGAGAGAGAGGGGCAGTAATCTCAGGGATGAGCCCAGAGTAGCCAACATTTATAAAGCTGCCTGCGTGAAGACACATGACAGGTTGTTGAAAAGGCAGCATGAGTAATTCCCAGTTCATGTAAACACGGGATCACACTTAATAGGTACATTTTAGAGACACGCTGAGTATGTGTTACACCTTTAAAACATGCAGCTTTGCTTGGGAAAAAAAATCAGTGTTTGGATCATCGGCAGGTGTGAACACCATAAAAGTTTTATTTTTAAGATTTATTTGACTCTTTATAATGGTCTTTGGCAGTCCTATCATTCAAGTACACTGTGTTGTACCTGAAAGTGTTCTCCATCAGTCACAGTGTGAATCTGTGTGTACATCCAATCTGTCCCTGTTTCTCTGTGCTGATTTCTGCTTCTCCACTTTAACTTGTGAACATGCCTCTGAATTGGTTTCTATTTGGCCTATGTATATATAAAAACAAATCTAGCCTCTTTTAGAGTCTGCCCCAGTCTTCATACCAAACCATTCCTCACCAGTATCTGCTTCTATTTTTCAGAGCCTATGGTGAAACTGTCTTTGCTGAGCTTTAGTTTATCTCCAGCTGTCCCCCCCTACAGGGTGCCCTGTAGTTTTCCTGCCAAGCCCAGTCTGCCAACATCAAATTGGGTTCTTTCTTGGCTTTTCTGTTTAGCTCCCAACTCCCTGTCAGCTCTTACAAACAGTCTTGGTCTCTTCATCTCCAGTGACCTCTTCAGGATCCAAGATGCTCTCCAGAGCACCCAACTTGCTCTCACTCACAACTTCAACCACTGTGCCTGAGCTTGCTGTCGGAACCATAAGCATCAGGACTGACTGTCCATCCTCAACCTGTCAATTCAGATTGAATCCAACATGGAGACACTCCGGTGTTTGGCACCTTTTCCAACTTAGTCAGCATTGTCTCCTACTGTACATTTGCAGTGGTTCACCCACAGCCATCTCATTTACATATGTACTGGTTCAAGTATGTCTTGGCTTGTCCTTGGCTCATTTGTTGTAGACCTTGCCCTATCCTGACTTATGTCACCTGCCCTCCATTTGTGCTCAGTGACATTCCCTCCTCTAGAGACCACCTGACTCAGTCACCTGTCTACCCAGCTGCTTCCCCTCAGTCCCAGTGGAAATACAGATGTCAGTTTCCATTGATGCTTTGCCAGATGGTTAATGTTACCAATCAAGCTGCCATAGCATTTAAGCCATCCCTGCTACCTATCTCTTTGCATATTCTTTGTTTCTAGCTGTTTCTTGCCAGAGTGCCTGCTGGCAATGTCTTAGTGCCAGGTTCACGCCACACTGCCTCAACCGCTTTGTATCTGTCGACCCAATTTATTTGCCTGCCTTTTTGTGTAATATCCATTGTTAGATTACTGATGTTATGTAATGGAAAGTCTGTGCAAGCAACAAATATGTCCAAAATTCAACGAGCAGTTGAACAGTGGCCAGTCTGTCAATGTCAGTTTAGATGGGTGTGAAACAACAGCATGAACCATGTACATCAAACCTTTATTCTGTTTGAAATCAGTCTCACTGGCTCCCACACAACTACTGTATATGATGTATGCCTTGCAAGGTCATAGAAACAAAAAAGGAAGGAGAGGAATGTGTGTGTCTGTTAGTGTGTATGGGCAATTGTAAATGAGGGCCTGGGGTAATGAGGAGCTGGTGTTTCAAGGGGTTGGAGAAAAAGAAAAAAGACTATGCTTTATTGTTAAGCCTAGAAAGCAATGCACTCCTCTCCGCAAATCAGCTCATTCTTTTCACTCGGAGGTGTGACCTGTGCTCTTAGCAGCCAAATATAAAATTATGTCCCCAATCCCAGGCAGAGGGAAAGGCTGATAGAGTTGCAATTTGATGGGCTATTGATAGTTTTTCCTGCAGAGTTTCCTCACCTGCCTTGCAGAGTCCTTGGTGCAACTTGAAATAATCAGTGTCAATGTCCACACTGTTGTATTGAGAATAGAGGAATAAACAGGGTGTTGGATGTTTTGTTGGATAATGTGCAAACCAAAGTGACAACATGCTGAGTTGATACATTTAACACTTGTCATCAAATCCCCTTTCTCTATCCTCTTTATCTCAAAAATCACATAATGCTGTTGTAATTAAGAAAGTTTTAAAAAGACCACAAAAATGTAATGTATGTAGCTGATGATAATCATGTTGTTACCATGCTGGGGGTTTATTCCTTCTAACAATGCTTTACTTAGAAAGCCCAAGTATAGCTGACTTTAGATCAATTGATCTCAGTAGGTAGAAACTATTTACGGAAACGCTGCTTCCCACAGTCATTGGTTTTAGCTACAGAGCTCTAATTAACAAAGCTCAATATTGAGTGTTACCTTGGCTGTGATAAATAACACTAGCTTTATCTTACACATTCCTTTTCCTTAATTGAATCAACAGAGAAATTGACATTGTTTTGTTCTTGCTGAACAGGATTTTCGATTTCTCTCCTGGTCAGATGGCAAGAAAAACCTTGGGGATTGTGTTGGTCAGATGACTTTGGGGTGTAGTACAAGGATGACCTCTGCTCAAAAAACAGAGGAGCAGACTCTGGAAACACCAAGGATATACTATGAGCTATGATACTGCAGTGACTTTATTATGAGCATTAACATTTTGTAAGAAATACAAAATTAAACTTCTTATATTTCCATTCCAAAGGGAGTACAACACAGGGTTTGTCTATTTGCAAGTTCATGTGTGTTGGTAAAGGCTTGACAGAAAACTGACATCTGTGTATTGTAGTTACACATAGCTGCAAAAATGACCCATCTGGGATGTTGTACTTTTTTCTTATGAGACAGTTAATGAAAACACATTTTACAACATCTGTAAGACAGCTGTTCAGATGTTAGGTTTGTGTAGACAGCATGAGGTGAAACTTCAGTATTAGGATGAGATGCAGCCTCACATGTTGACAGTTTTAAACTATGCTATATAGGGAAAAAGCATGTGTAACTCACCTACATTACTGATCTGTGTAAGTGGCCATAACCGTTTCGAGACTGAATCTGATCCTTGAAAGCAGCTGTGAGGATGGGTGAGGATGGGTGAATATGGGTGCCCTGCAGGCCAACTAGATGCAAGTTGAACTGGGCTTAAACAGAAATAAAAGTGCTCACATTTTTTTTATTTTCTATTTTCTATTTTTTTTCCAACATAAATAGAAAAAAGTCTAATTAATAATTGCAAATACTGTTTTGGAAAACTGAAATACATTCCTGAGTATACAGCAGGATGAAAAGCCACATATCACTTTCAGGCTACATGTCTAATGCCAAAACATTTTGAATCTTTTATGAGAGAAATCTATTGAAACCAGGCACTAATTTCTTATCATAGTGCAACAGTCAAATGAAAAGACCAGGTGCTGCTGGTAATTTAAAATCATTCAAAACACCTGTTAAAAATGAATGCAGCTCCAATTACTTTCACAGCACTGCTGCAAGTTTCCTGATGTTATTTTGTTGCATTTGATGTATTCATTGTGACAGAATATTTGTTTGTTCTAATAGGAGTTTATAATCCACACCCACGTTCTCCTAAAAATAAGAATAATCTTATTTTCACTATCTACTTGACTGAGTTGCTTTAACATGGCTAAAATAAAAACATAGCCACAATATGACATCTGGATTGCAGCATTCATGAGCACTTTGCTCGCCAGTAAATTATAAGTGCAATGCCAATGAATTATGATGGTATGAACTGGTGCTGAGTGCCAAATGAGGCAGTTATGTCTTCATAACAAAATGATAAACCTCATCTCACCTGACATCTGAGTTTGAGAGAGGGATCTGCTGCAAACTGCAGATATACCTAAAAACTAAAAGATTGTGGTACTAAAAAAACTAAAAGAAACTCACAAACCTGTCCAGCCCATCTAATCTCACATGTAGTGGGTGAATTATGGCATAGGACTTGTTTGACTACTATTCAGTTATGTGCCAGATTTAAGTCCAGTCACTCATATTGTTTTGGTTCAAATTAATTTGATGGTTTCCTGCCTTTGCCTCCCAGACCTTTGCCTAGATTACAGCCTTAGCTTTTTTCAAGGTCCCTTTCCTTTTGTTGAGATGACTAGATTTCTTTAGGCCCTTTTTAAAACCACACTACAATTTAAATTTCTACAAAGGAGGAGTTGGGGAATTTCAATCCTACATTTTTCTCAGATACAACCTACAATTAGTGGAGTGTTTGGGTGTGTAAACTGGGAAGAGGAGCAACAATTCAACAACATGCATAGAGCTCCACTGACACAAAGGCACAAAGTACCTCAAAAGCAGCAAAGGCTAAAATTATGGAGCTTTATATAAAAGGCTGATGATGCCACAACAACCTGCTTTTCTCATACTTTAAGATCTTAAGATCTGGAAACCCACAGGAAACTGTTGTTTTATATTAGTGACTGTGGAAACACAAAGTATACAGCCAGTTTGCACCAGCATCAGTTTTTATGAAGAGACTCCAGTGACCATAATTTATTATTCAACAATTGTTATAACACAGTAAGAATGATACACAAGTTCAACCAAGACATCTGACTGACCTGAGACACTTTCTGTCTATACTGATCATTTTTCAGAGCAATAGCTAACCTTAAAGACAGCTAATATTTAATAATGACTATACATGGATGCTATTTCTCTCTTTTTAAACTTTAGCAGTGCCAAAAAAGGAGGAGCTGGAGCCATTCCCAGCTAACATCAGGTGTGAGGTGGAGCACACCCTGGACAGATCACTAGTCTATCACAGGGCTGACACACAGTCACATTCACACCTACAGCCAATTTAAAGTCACCATGGGGAGAACATAAACACTCGACACAGCCACACTTAGCCACAGGCTCACACCCAGAACCCTTGTGCCATTAAATGACAGCACCAACCACTGCTCCACTGTGCCACCTTTAATCAAATGTACAGAAAATAATATGCTCAGTTATTTTAATGTCAAGAATGTTACATCACAAGATTAATACACAGGGCAAAACTTAACCAATACATCTGACTTTTTAAACACATATCTATCTATTGTGTGAGCTACTTCCTATTGGCATGGAAATCCATTAACTTCACATCAAACAGTCTTTAGGACACTAAATAAACATGTTCCCAAATTACTGAAATTCCTTTAATGTAAAGTCAACACGTTTCTATCTTATTCACGTTATAATCCTCCCAGTAAACTTAGAACCTAGTAAACTTAGAATTCCTTCCACAAATAAAATGTATTAGATTTTTACAAATATCAGAAAAACAAACAACCTACTAACACTAAAAAACTATTATTCACAAGCCTACTGAACACCGTTTACAATACGTGCATGTGCATACACAGAGAAACAGATCCACACGTGTGGCCTGGTTGAAGCTTTTATTGACTGGGCAACTGGGAAGAGAAAGAGAGGACACAGCAGTGGAAAAATACCAAAGCCAAAACAATTTCCTAGACAGCTGGCCTTAAACAGACAGTCTACTGTCTTGGCCTATTAAGATTAGGTGTGGCTAAGAAATGCATTTGGACACTTGGCACTGGCATTCATTCACTGTTTAACATGACAGTTTGCAAAAAGTACCACAGTCCTGTGAGACAACACATCAAAACATCATGTCCCACAGGACTGTTTCAGTCAGGGAACTCAGGCTGGAACTCATACTTCAGCTCTAGGTGTTTGCAGCATGAATCTATCATAGCCAGGCAGCCTACATTGGTTAGCACCTGGTCAGGACTAAGGGAAGTGGAAAAGGACATGCAAGTGCTGGCATGGACAAGTGATGTGGCCTGATTTTGCTTACTGATGTGTGGAGTGGAGAGATCAAACCTTCAAGCAGTGCATGCACGCAAACAAAATAATGAATCAAAATTGTTACCTCATGAAAAACAGAATCTAAGGCTGTCTGATACAGTGGATGAGGTCTGTGTCTCAGTGTTTAAGATGGGTAGCCACACCTATACAGTTTGTTGGTGAATTACCAGTCACTAATTCCTCTCAAGTGACACAGCATGATCAAATAATCATCTGTAATAATAACATCAATGGCCATTAAACAAGACTAGTGATTAGGTCTGGGAGCCATTTGGGAGGTTTCTAAAGGAATCATCAGACTTTTCTCCATTCACAGGACAGACTTGGCTCTACCACATTCTCGTCTGACAGATTTCCTGCATACAAATACAAACCGCATAGGAAAGTTATTACAGCCCTCCAAAAAGTGAACTGTGAGTGTAGGGATACTTATAAAGAAAAGCTACCTTTTTAAAGTTATATTTAGTCTCCATGGTCTGGTAACTTCCTTTATGCTCTCCAGACTCAATCATAAACACAGTTCAGAGTTCCACAATAGGTGAATTGAATTGGTGGAATTGAAACGTGGACAATTATGGTTCAATATGCTCAAATAGTTGAAAAGAACTCAGCACACCTCAAACAGGCCAAATGGGTTTTGGAGGTTACTGTTCATCCTACATTAAGTAAATTCAAACTAATCAAGTGCTATAAGTTTGAAATTTTCTGGCAACACATTAAATGAAACTGCAAAATTATTATTTAAATTGTAAAAAAAATATAACATTATTTTTATATTATTAACTTTTACTATCCACACTTCTCCATAGTGCAGTATTAGTGAGTCTGTACATTAACCTATTTCAGTTTTTTTTCCTCATCTTTCCATCCCTACAGTGAACATGCTCTGAAATCAGAGAGCAAGATCTGACTTGGCTGTGTCCTTTCCACATGCTTGGAGACTCCGACACCAAAGACGCAATTTAATTAAGCAAGGCTTCAAACACAATCTAAACAAACAGAGAAGCTACAAACAAACAACAAGTCCAATTACAGCAGTGTTAATATGCAGGGCCAAGCAGCATTAGACTACCACTGGAGTGGGAGGGAATGGGAGGAGGAGGATAAGAACGAATTGGAGGAGGGTCTGTCTTCTTTGATCTGTGCTTGGAGATCTGACATCAACGCTGTTTCTTATTTCAATAGGTGTTACTAGTAATGGTCAGACAAAAGGTAGTCCTGTTGGTAATCAAAGAGCCTCCTCCAGTGCAACAATCCAATAAATCCTTCACACATATTAGTCAAAAATATCATAGAGGAATTGCATCAGAACCCTGGGGCTGTTACATATATGCAGAGGGACTGAAATTCAAATTCTATTATTACAGTCACAACAAACAGAAGTAAATAGTTTTTAAGAATCTCTTTTCTCTGTGGAGTAACATCACATGCTTATTGATCCTACTATACCTGCCCTTGCACTCATAATGACTTCATGGAATTACCACTTTAATATTCCTTATCTTTAAAGGGGGATCCACTGGTATTGTCCATAACAGACCAGGGATGTATTGATTGTGAGTGGATGGCAACATGGAATCCTGTGATCTGTGTCTTTTCTGTTGTGAAACATTTACTACAAGTGCATGCACGGGTACACACATACAAGCTGAAAAAACATATTCACCAGGAAGGCGCATATGTGATATAATATTAGACAGCAATGCTTTCTTATAAATGAAGCAATAGCAGTTTGGTTGTTGTGTGATATTGGGTTATCTTCAGGCCAGAGACCACATCAAACTCTGTCATTATTCCTCAACACTGGAAATGAGCAGGGCACAGTGTATGCAAACTGCCCCCAGCCATGTTTACCCAACTACTGAACCAAACATGGAATTCATGTGTGTCACTGACATTCAGGCTTTCCATATATGTGCATGAGTGTGTCAGTCTCTTTAGCTGCAGTGCGAATATCTGCATACATGTAAGTCTTGAATATGTAGGCCAAGTGTGGCATTATGAATTTCAGATAAACCATATACATGTAGGTATTGGCAAACTTATTTAAATCATGAGACTCCAAGTTCACTTTGTGCATATGTGTGTGTGTGTCCGTGTTAACACTGGCCTCATTAAGAGTAAGTTGATGTGTTGGCAAGGTTAACAGAGATTCATATTCTCAGCACAGCTGCATCCCCCATGCTTTTATAGGCTGGTTTTAAAGTGGTGTTTATGTGTGTGTCAGTGTGAGTTTAATCTTCATGTGTGCTTATAGACATGATTTTTATGTGGGCTTGTCTCTCGTATTTGTGAAGCACTGCATGTGCTCTGTAATCTGGTTTACGGGAAACACGGTAGAGCCAAACACATGGTCAATTTCCCTTCCTGTTCCTATCATTAGCCTGGGGCCTAATCCTTAGTTATAATTCAGATGATGGGCCCTGCCAGTGGGGGCCCACTAATAAGTCACATAAATCACTGTGTGAAGCTGAGGCTGAGTCGAGGTCCAACGAAGTCCGCCATTTTCCCCTTCTGCAGGCAGAAAGATCTCCATGTCGCTTGATTACCAATAAGGGCCGATGAAAAGGGCAGTCACACATGCACACGCTCACGCACGCGCAGAAAGAGTGGTAATCTAAAGCTTAAGCTTCATGCTCTGAATACTGAACATGGTGAAATACCAAAGGAGTTCAGCTGAGCAGTGGGAGTGATTCTGTGGTAGTGATTCTGCATTAGTGTGTGTTGAATGTAATGGATTACTCTAGTCTAGCAAAACCATTTACTTTTCTCTCACCTAAAAACATTTGAACAAATTATGAATCATAGAAAATCATTCAAATGAAAAATAACGCCTCCTTCCCTTAATAACTTAGGTTATTTTTCAGCAGCCAACCTGTTTCAGCTAATCCATTTTTGCATCATGACACTGAGTCACCTTGAAGTAGGTACAGGTTTTCTATTGTATGAGATCACATAGTGGAAAGAGGCTATGTGTTTGGAACAGCATTTACAGCCCCAGTCTGATATGGGATTATAACAGTTCGCTAGCAGCCAAGGGATTCCTGTGAATTAGATCTCACACTAGAGATTAATCCAGGACAATCTGCTATTTGACCTGATTTTGTACAACAGGATTATTTCTTTGACATATGTTTCCACTATTAGTAATCTACAACTAAATGTTTAAAGATTGACATAGCAGACAAGATGGTTCTTTGACAAGTCTTGAAATTAATAGTAAGAACTTGTTCAGTGTATTACAGGTAAGTGACTCACATTGCTACTCAGGGGTCTCACCTCTTTTCATTAAGGAAAGTTTTAAGTTCTTTTAGCTTTCAGCTTTGCTTTGAGTTGGCTTTGCTTTACAAGGACCCTTAGTCCTGCACGGGGGAATAAAAATCATAGAAATATAAAATTCACCTGCTGTTAAATTTTGTCTGAGGGCTGTAAAGGAACATGATCATACATCGGGAGCTTCTTGTTAAAACAACAAGGACAATATCCAGGCGATTTGACTGTTGTCTTAATATTGAATAGGTGTTATCAGCTTACATCAGTCCTATTTGTATAAGTTAGTAGGAGCCTACTCACCTACTGGAGACAAGTGTGAGTCAGTAATCTAGAAAATGAATATAGAAGTGCTAATGCTGTATGTTTTATGTCTTAAACCTACCCAAGACGCTTTATTTCCTAACCCTAACCAGAACGTTTTATTTCCTAATCTTAACTAGAACGTTTTATTTCCTAACCCTAACCAAGATATTTTATTTCCTAACCCTAACCAAGATATTTTATTTCCTAACCCTAACCAAGATGTTTTATTTCCTAACTCTAACCAAGATGTTTCATTTCCTAACCCTAACCAAGATGTTTCATTTCCTAACCCTAACCAAGATGTTTCATTTCCTAACCCTAACCAAGATGTTTCATTTCCTAAACCTAACCAAGATGTTTCATTTCCAAAGCCTGAGGACATAATTTACGTAATGTACGTAATGATGACAGTGAAGGTCTATGGGATAAAAACAACATACTGAACCTACCAATAGGCTCAGTAGGTTCCAGTAGGTGACTAGGGACCTAGTGGCCTATATAAATAGGACTGACGTACGCTGAAAACACCTATTCAATAGAAAGACAATCAAACAGGGTGAAGCAATGTCATACTATATATGCAAAGTCTCTGTGGATAGTACCTAATTTTAACGTTTGTACATTAAAATGTAATGGCTAATGGCAAATCTATTCAACAATAAACAATTTATCCATATATTAATAGTCTGTTTAAGACTTTCTAGTTTCATCTTGCAATCACACTTAGGATGCCATGGTTTATAAATCTTATTGCTCTAACTAATTGAATGATAATAAGCTCTAATGTGTCTATGCACTCAGAGCATGTTTATGAAAAAATATTTTCATATGCCACTGCATGTACTGCTCTTTTTCAAATTGTACCACTTCTGTATTAAAGTATTTAAACATTTAGACTCAAAGGAACAAGAATATCTTGCCATTAACAAATGCATAGATCTCTGTCTCCTTTCCTGTTTCATCATTTGCTTCACTTTTTTTGCATAGATCATACATACACCTAAGCCTTCATAGAAATTATAGATCATGCATGGACAGTTAAATGTGAGTTTGCACAATATTTTTTAACATGGCAAAACAAATCTACGGAACAGGATTCTACTAACTGGGTGTCCTGACTACCTGAATTATTCATTTAAAGTAAGCTTATGTTATGCTTCATGTACAGTACAGTAAACCATATATTTCACTACTGCATGTTCACAGCTTTAACACTAGTGGACCAGTTTCTTTAGAATTACATATTGCTTCCTTTAGCGAAAAGACTCTTATCATCCTTTGAGAACATCTCCCAGATAGATACAGACAGTCCAATTTTCAACTTTAATTTTCTCACACTGCCAGTCTAGCACTGAGAAGTAGCAAATCTCTTGGTCAATAGTGGTAATCAGGAGTGAGAAGGAGCATAGCAAAATAATTAAAGTTACAATTAAATGTGGACTCGAACAGATTAAAATTGCCAGGTGCACCAATTGCTTACAGAAAACGACGGAGCTGTATGCAAGACAGTGAATGTAGGAACATGCTGGAGAACACTGAGAGTGACTGTGGGTGCCTCTTAATATTGGAGGGTGAGAGAAAGAACACCCTGTAATGAGCGAGTTATCCAACACCTGCAGCTGACTCTAGAGACATCTGTAATTAGTGTCTGGTGTTTCAAAATATTTAAAAATCCTCCACAAGTGGCAGAGAAACACTGCATCTTCTTACTCCTGATGAAACTCCTGAGTTTCGCTTATGAGTCTCTGGCTTAAACCCAGCAATAACAACATCATTCATGGCAGGGAAAATGATAAGTACCAAATTAGTACTACATTAATGCAGGTCATTATTATAGCTGCTGAATTTTCACAAGTATCCGCTGTTCAGCTCTCTGCCTGATGAGAAGGTATTTACAGTATAATGCTAAGTGACATATAGAGGTCTCCGGAGCAGTAGTTTCACAGACAGAGGAGGATTAACTGACTGCCTCAACTCTCTTCCTCATGCAAATATCCTCCTCTCTTTCATTAAGTGAATAAACCATCCCTTCACTCACTGGTGTGGAGAGAAAAGAGAAGAGGCTTGGTTTTTGGAGGGCAGTGTGACATGACAGAGGCAGGAACTTGTTTCAGCAGCGACACTGGATGATTCAGACTTCCATAACGGCGGGATTAGGTTAATCCTAAACACGGAGAGAGGAGCTGACAAATGCTTTATGTGATTTAGGAATTAGGGTGTTAAAATTTAAAATTGTTACTGTGGTTCACAGAGAAAAATGGAGAGAAGGAACTTACAGTATTGACCTACTGTTACATTAATAAAAACTTTTTTCACCATGTTTAGACACATGAGTTCATGCAGCTACACAAAGTGTATTTTCTAATGTTTAGATCATTTTCTAAACCTAAAGTGATTTTGTGTGCATCCATGTGTGTAAACAGTTTTAGAAACCTAAGCACTTGTTTATGACTGTCACCATGATGACAAAAATATGGGAAGCCTGCATATGCTCCAGTATCTAAGTGAGGGACAAACCACATATCGTTTCGGTTTGAGGACCTGTTGTATCGAACACATCAGGAAATGAAGTTTAATTTGTGTTTCCTGAAGATCCAATATTATATTCTCTATTTCTCTAGTTTATACCTTTCCCCCCCATTTACATGGCAAATTATGTGCAATTCAACTTATCCAATGTGGGCAAAATGTAGTCGAGTCTTGTTCAGTTTACATGAATATGCATCTTAAGGTAATGATTTAGTCGCATCTTTCACTGTGGAGATGATCTCAGAAGCAGGGACAAAAAGGAGGAAGAATGATATAAAATTATCACAGCTTAGACAGCACACAATAAGGTGCTAATTAAAACACAACAGGAAAACAAAACTGTGTTTGCATGCAAATATGGATACAAGCAAACACAAGTGCCTGTGTGCAATGGGAGGATGATTTGTCAGTTTATCATTAAATACCTACTCATAAAGAAATGTAGGCCACCACAGAGGATGTCTTCATTCTGTTACTCATTCTGGCTATTTTTGATGCCTGACAACCAAAATGTTATTACACTACAACTTAAACTGTATCTATTAATATATGGACTTTGAAATCTGACCATGGATTATTAAAGCATTAAAGAGAACACTAATATACTTTTACACTTTTAATTGGGCTACATGTTTCTTATGGTGGGCTCTATGAACACCAAAGGGTGTAAATTGTAATTACATAATTGCTGTCAGTCCACAGATCCAGCACATTCCTCTCCAGATTTGAAACACCAATGTTCTTATCCATAATGCCACACCAACTCAACATGGCTTTTTGATTAGCTCAGTGGTATGTGGAAGCATGACCAGACCACTTCCCTTTCCACATTCTGCAGGAACACACTGAGAATCGGAAAGCCAGCATGTGTAAGTCCAGGAGACCATAATAGCAAGACAACCCTGACGCATGGTGTAAAAAAGTGTTAAGGTTTTACCCAGAGCTGTCATGTTTGGGGTCTCCTGCTTTCTTCTTGTTCTACAGCAGCCTTTACAAATGCTTGCTATAGAGGGGTCCACAGCACCCACTACAATGGCAGAAACAATGCATGCCCAGAGTTGTCCTTTAATTCTTCGTCAAAACCTGACTGAGATCCAAACCTTATATTCAATTTCTGTTACTACATACTCACTGACTACACCGTAGGTGCATCTAGATATCGTTACATACCATCATGCCAGTTATAAAAACAATACCACACCAAACAACAAAGTGGCCTCAGGATTATATGTTAGAATGACATTTTCCTTTAATGCCAATTAATCATCCATAAATCTAAATGTAATTTTAGAAGTGCATTCAGTTAGGAAATAACATTCATGACTAGAGGGAATGCCAAAGAGAGAAATATGTTGATGAGCTGATGTTCATCTACTGGATTTGGAGCTGACAGCCACTGAGGGGGTTGACTTCCTTCTCTGTGTGAGATGAGCATTTCTGAAAATGAAGCTAAGGAACCTCACCAGCCCACAGTCATGCCAACAATTCATCCTCATTTATTTAATGAACATCCTCCTACACTTCGCTTTTGTCTTAACCCACCCTCACTTTCTCCATCTCTTTATTCTGACTAACTCTCTTCTTTCTTGCTGTCTTTCTATCTTTCTCTGACTCAGACTCACTGGCTCACATTTACCTCTCTCTCCTTCAGCTTCCTATCCTCTCACCCCCACTCCACCAATCCTCCTCTTAATGCTAATTATGGTTACATGAAATCATTACGATAGCCATCACAATCTCTGCCATGGTAATTCCATAATCATTACTGCCTCAGCCTCCAGCCCTTGCAGCTTCACAGGACTCATTACAAGAGCTGGACAACCTGACTCCATATACACAGAGCAGCAATTAGTAAAGCCTTATTGCCTAGGATCTATAGTACCAGTAAACAATGGAACTAATGTCTCTGTGTATGTCCAGATTACCCTCAGGATAGCGTCTCAACTGCTGGTCATCAATCTTACGGCAATAGCAACCTGCAGGGTTTGCAGATTTAATTCCAGTATGGAAACATCTTAGTCGATTATTAAAATAAAATCATATTAAAAACTAACCTCTCAGCGCATACTGTAATATTAAGATCATAATAAGCCAAGTAAATCAAGGTCTACACTGCGACGTCACTTGAACACTTTCCTTTTCTGTGGGTTTTGTGCATTTTGTCCCATAACTACAGCAGTCATTTCATTTCAAGCCTAATAGGAATAAACTAGAAATTCTTGTAAAATCCCTCTGGACATTTATTGTCAATGACACGCCTTCATACAGTGCGTGCTGAACTGCACAGATTAGTCCTGGCATACTTGGATTAATTTATTTTTGTTTTGAGGGGGTGCCTTTTGCTTATCCACAAATGAAATCAGTGTCAGAAAAAAAGATTACAATGGAAATTCTGTTTTGTGTGGATTTCTCTGGATTTTATGATATGTAATTGCTTAATTAATACATGCAAAGTCTTGATTACTTGATTAGTGGTGATTAGCTGATTGCTTGGATGAGATGCTGGGAACAAAGGATGAATACACTTAGTGAATAATACCGTCTCTGTCTGACAATGAACAGCCTAATGTGCTGTTGGATATGCTGCCGTAGAGATGACCTCTCTCTCTGTATGTGTCCAGCCTGGCCATGATTCTGCATACATTACCCTTGAATCGAGGCAGCCAGAATGCTGGAATTTAAAAGAGTCTCCCTCCTACTGACATCTCCTTGTATTCTCTACCATCCGTGGCTCTATGAAATTTCTAATAATCCAATTTATGTTTCATGAGGTGTCAGAGCCAAACGCACCACAGGAGTAATACTGTCAGCACAAAATGTGACACAAAGGTCACCTGTTATGTGGACATTATGCTCAATCTCAGTCAGCTACACACAGATAAACAAACACAACCAAGTGAGAGGACTGTGGCTTGATTATGATTGGTGGGTGTCGCAGGTGTTGACAGGTGTGTTGGAGCTGCCTGTTATGCATTAAAGCATCAAGTTTCAGCTAACACTACCTGACACAGTGCTAGCTCAACATCGTTTTGACCACATGCTGACCTTTTGTGGCTCAAGTTACTACATGCTTGTCACATCACTTTCGGGATTGCTGATCTGAGTTCTGACATTGCGCTTCTCTCTCTCAGGTAATAATTGGTCTTGAGCTGTAATCCTGGTGTAAACCCAGGCTCAGTCCCTGACAAGGGATTATGATGACAATGTTGCTAATAGTCATGCATGCACACTCTCTCTCCTGCTCTTTTTCACACATCAACCCCTGCCTGTCCTCTGCTCTGTGTTTTCTGTCCCCTATCACCTACTCTCTCACACACAAACATTGTTGCACTATAGACCAAAGCTGCACAATAGAATTTATGACCTGAAAACTCCTGCTGACCATTCTTATGTGTGTGTATGCTCTCTTCAGCTCAGTGCTTACATCAGGTAGGAGAGGATTAAAGGATGAGTGGGAAATAATGAAATGTGTTTTTTGACCTCCACAGGACAGAGAAAAGGACAGCGGACGTCACACGCTTGATTCTGATGTGGTTTATATTAACCTAGGTTTTACAAGGGAGTTACTGATCCCCCTATTATTAGCTTGGCGCTCTGAGCTTGTATAGGAGGATTGATAGGCTCAAAGGCCACTTGACTAAGCACAGCATTTCCATTAGCTTGATGAGATATGACACTTCAGTGATCCGAATGGAGAGATTTGCAACAACAAATAATAAGGATACTGTGTAAGAGAAGATATAAAATGAAAACAAAGTATCACATAGAAAATATGAGACACTGATTATAGCTACATATTTTGTAAGAAGAAAAAGTATTAAGTAATGCCTTACTGTATTCTATAGTGAATTTTCTTGGATGTTATTCAAAGACTATTCATAGGATACAGTTTAGTAAAATAGCAGATCTCAGACCTAAAGGGGAGCTCTAAAAAACAGAACCAGATATAGCAGTCACCAAGGGGAACCAAGGAGACAATATGGGGGGGGGGGGACTGTGATAAGAGCAATGAAGAACAGACCCGACTTGACCTCCTATTTTAAACAGCACACTGGGACTTATGTGTGTGTGGTATGGGTGCGGTGTATCAGTAACAGAATGCAAGAAATTAAAACCAAATGCTTCCTCCTCATCTTGGACCATCAAAAGGACTTGTGGTGAGGTATGCTCCGTCACTGATGCTGTGCCAGTGTTTCACTCACACAGCCAAGGGCAGCACGGGAGTAAGAAGGCAGGCGCAAAGCAAAGGGAAGGGAGTGGTTTTGGCACAGACATCATAATATTAAGGCTTTTAAGTTCTCCCTCCACATCAGAAGAGCAAACTAAAACAGAAGAACCCCAACCACATTTCCTCCCAAAAAGGATGAAGAAATGTCAAGGGCTCTATTTGCTCCTCTGTATTTCCATAATGTGACAAAACCATAGAGAGGAAATTTTAAGGCAACAATTGCATTTAATAAGTGACTGCAAGGCTTTCTGATTTTTAATGCAGGCATACATACATACCAAGAGACACATGGGAACACACTGCTATCAAGCACACATATATACATGCAAAAACAGCAATATCTATAACATGCCACAAAGAGAGCCTACATTAATGGATGAAAGCATTAGAGGAGGGCAGCTCCTTTCTCCCCTCTCCTCCTCTTCCCTTGAATTCCAGGGGGACCACAGTCATTGATGCCTACTTGACCTGTTTGGTTTGCATATTCATAAAGAGAGAAGGAGAAGATGGATATGGCCTGATGTTCCATTCACTCTAACCTAATTCTTGCACTCCCTCTCTTCCTCTCTCCCCCTGTCCTTCTGCTTCCCCCCCCCCCCCCCAGGATGCACACACAGACCTCCACAGCAGGAGGTGGGGTGACAGAGAGCAGGTCGCCTCCAGTCACACATTTGCCAGTCACTGCATGTCAGCAATCTGCACCAGAAGTAGCAACACAATGAATGTCACATGAGCAATGATGTCTCCCTGCCAGTCACATACAGTAACTTTATTATAAATGCTAAAGGCTTTATTGTTTTGTTCTGGAGCAGGGTGTGTCATGTGAGAACAATTGTCCTGCCTCTAGCTGCTGATGTCATTTTAATGCAGGCAATTTTGGTTTACTTTGGCTTTATAAAGTAATTTTTCCAGTGTACTAAACTTTCAAAACACAGTGCCATTATACACGGATAAAGATAATCAAAATCACATTGCTGACAATCACTCATAAACATGAGGATAAGCAAAAAACTGTATATGATAGAAAGAGGTCTATTTATTTGTGTTTGTGGAAACTGCATTTAACTGTATTTATATGAGGTTCTGTCTTAGAAATATTGTACATTTAGGTATCAGTTTAAAGTTGGTTAGTTTAAGTACAGGGTGTAAGAGTAGAGTTTGTTAATCACTGGGTTAGAGAAAATAAAATTTGGGTTTCTGGTAGGAAGGATGGGAGGATGATTAGTCACTAAGATTTCAGCTTTTCTTTTTTGGTTGCATTCATTTATGCCAGATCCCTCACCAACAAAAAAAAAAAAAACTCTACCCCTCAAATTCCAATTCACTGTCTTTCTATAAAAGGTGAGTGGGTACAGAAGTGAACAGGCCAAAAGAGAGTGAGACACAGGAAACATAGAGAGATGAGTAGAACCCAGCGGCAGAGCATAAGGAAATATTGTGTGTCATGGCTTGGCATTGTAATGTGTGCAGATTGGTGGGGGAGGAGGAGGCCTATAACTCAGCGTGATCATAACCGAGGCCAGAGACCATAGCTCACCTTGCTGCAGCTCCTCTACAGCCCACCTTTGCAGGCTAAACACCTCTCATCTACTCTCTAGACTTGTGCTCTCCTCACACTAATCATCACGATTACAGTTCCCACCATGGATCAGCGGGCAGATGAGAAGCAAAATGCTGGTGATGTACCATTTCTCTTGCTGTTTTGATAGGAATTCAGCCATTGCCAGCATCCTCTTGGCTGCTACACCTGCTACCACTAAGATATCAGTTCTGAAAATCTTATATGTATTTTTTTTCTATACAAACAATGCATTTTTGTAGTTTATTTTTTCAAGGACATGAAGGGCTGGAACATCCTGAACATAATGCTAGTTTATTATAGAGACCTTTACTTACTCTGAATGCTGTTTCAGTGGTATTCTTGACATCAGCATGCAAAACATACAAAATCATCAATTTTTTTTTTCATTCCCTTATATGAAACTCAGCTGTAGATTTATAGCATAGTACAAGCTGACACACATGTAGGTGCACACTCATACACTGGTACCTTCGGTGAGACTGCAACACATGTACACAGATGCTCACCTTCATAAAAGTGATATTTTGGCATACCTCAGCTGATAGTAATGACCCTACTGAGAGTTGCATCAGGTCATTATAGTCCTAATGGGTCTTTGTCATGCCGCACTCTATGCTGATGTGTATGCAAACAGTCCTTGTGTGTTTGAGTGAGTCTAAGGTTCCTGTGGGAGCACCTTCTACGTGCCTGCTCAGTGCTATAGCCAGGATGGATGGCAGCTCAATTGAATAAAGGGGCTCACCGCTGCACAATACAGCCAATGTTCTGAATTCACAATGAGGACTGGATTTACACCCCCCTCCCCCCTCCCCGTGTGTGTCTGAATTAGCATTTCTAACCCTGTTTGCTCTGTGTGTGTATATATGTCTCTGTGTGTGCATGTGCTTTCATCTCCAACTGGGACCTCTCTATAAATGCTATAGGAAATAAATCCCAAAACCCCAGAGGGAAATATCGGTCTTGTTATGGGGCAGTGCCAATGCTTTAGTGGTCTGTAGCCCAGAGTTTGCGAAAGAAAAAAGGGATCAGATTCATCCTGGTTTTATAGAACAGGGTTGCTGTTGGTGCGGCAAGATGGGGTTATCTAGAGAGAAGCTGGAGAACAAAAGAAAAGAAATGTAGGGCTAATTTACAGCACTGACATGTAAAGTCAGCATTTCTTCTGGAGCCTAAGACAACAAGGTGATACTGACAATCTGTCATGACCCATGCAAGAGTACTCGAAGGCTAGCATCTAGCCAGTCTGCAAAATCCACCCATGCTTGCTTAATATTCATTACCTTGGAGCTCATGCCAAGCAGCAGTCACAGTTGATGTCTTTGTTTGAAAGTTTCCGTCACTGGGATGCAAAGAATTTCTCCAAGCTTTAGAGAAGATTGATTTGAAAGAGTTTCCACAACAGCAGCGTGGAAAAAAATAAATAAAAAAACGAGACACTAATTCTACACCTGCCATCATTGTGCTCCCAATTTCCATGGCTTCCTCACACTGTCTATGACAATAATCCCACAAAAGGCTAATTGCATGCTGCAAAAACGTCCACTCCTCTAAAGATTTCAATGTCTGTCTCAGAAATGCTCAAATTGACTTCACAGAATAGGAGGGGAAAGAAACAACTACAAATTAGCTATAATAATAATGTTGGCTATCAGTAAGTGTATCTTCACAGACTGAACTCACAGCTTTCAGCATTATTCTCACTTACAAACAACTGACCGAGAGAATGAGGGGATCAATTTGTCTCAGTGTGTTCCTGGTGTGAAAAGAGCCCAAATTCCTTATCTCTTCAAAACACTGAAACTCCCTGCCTGCTCTGGGCAGAGATGCTTTCATTATTTGCCTATGAATCAGTACTTAGGGACGTGAAAAAAGCCAACAGAATATGGCATTATCTGAGTGCCGCTAAACACTCCAGCTGTGTGATATGGCAACTTGGAAAGACTCGTGTGTGTGTATTTGTATGTACATACATAGACTTATGTGCACATGGTCGAAATCCAAGAACTCAGCTGAGGGATTCAGAAGCAAGTTGATTAAATGTATCTGCATGGAGCCCATGCAAGGAAATTCTTTGAAAAAAGAGCACCAGCACACATGCACACACACACGTACTTCTACAGTGCACACTACAAAGCAAAGCCAGCACTCTGAGTCAAGCCTCCAGTCTCCCTCTTCATCTCCTGTTCTCACCACTCTCCTTTTTCCCTCTCCGTCTCTCTCTCCATCTGTGTCAGTGGAGGCTGTTACGGCTCAATCAGGCTCACAAAGACGCACTGGAGCACCTACTCTTTGTCTACCATCACTCCTGCTCAGAAGTAAGTCACCTTTCTTTCTTCTCTTTCTTTTCCTTCTCTCCACTCAGTGTGCATTTGCTTGTCCAATAAAACTGAAGATGTGAGACTGGGTTGTCACAGATGTCTCTCTGTTGTATTGTTCATAACTCTGTCACTCTCCTTTTCTGTCCTCTTTACTCTGTTTGCTGTTATGACTAGCTCATGTGCAGACTTATGAACAACCAATCCATATTCTACAGAGATTACAGAGGCAATGAGAGTCATGTGAAATGTAAACAGGAAGCCATTGATTAGCTTTCTGAACTCTTGATTCCGAATGTGGTTTGGCCAGTTTGTCTATGTCTGTGATTCTCTGTGCATGTCAGTCTATTAATCTTGTCTGCCTGTTGATAACTTTTCACTGCTGACTCTCACTGACTGTCTGAATGTATTTTGTAACTTCAACTCTTCCAGCAGTTGTGGTGTATTAAGATGCTCACCAAGTCACAGATGAGATTTGATTGTATTAAAAATGAATGTCCAGAAACAAGAAGCAATATTTATATCCACTAGACAACCACAGCATCAATCAGTGCTCTCACCGATTTGTGCATGTTTTTTTCTCCTTCATATGGGCTTTGCCTCAGTGGTTTTGTGTCCTGCTTGCAACAAGGACAACCTAATCAGGCTGGAATTGGCAGTGCCGCAGGAGTACAGTTTTTGCATCTCGTTGCTTACTTCATTGACTTATGGTTGGGGTGGCTGGCAGCCTATCAATGCAGAGTAATTACAATAGGCCACGGTGAGGTTGAATAATTGATGTGCTTTTTGGAGCTGATGTATGCTTAAAAACCTATCTGCCTAGAGTCCCCTCAGTAGTTTATCATGGGGTGAGAGAGCGGAGAGTACAGCCTGACTGCCAATGCTTAGTGCAGTAATAATGATGCAGGTCTGGGCCTGTCAGGACCAGGAACACAGGGAGTTAACTTCCAAGCTGGTTGCAGCTCAGCTATCAGCTGGAGCTTTACCTAGATCAATACCTGGAAGAGAAATGGTTCCAAGCAAAAGGCACTCCCAAACTCTTAAACTGTCAACCACTCTGATTTTGGCTGATCTATACACATAAGGCCCTGCGCGATGGTACCTTTCTATAAGATTACTGACAAGATACAATGAATTTTTTTGAGTGGAAACTGTAGCAAACAATGATATCAATGATTTAAAGGAAAAGAAGCATATTGATTCTTTAAGGACCTGGAACTGGGGTAAAAAGACAAGGTGCTGTGTGAGCACATGTTATATTAGGTATGAGTAAAATGATGAAATGTTGATTTGAGTAATAGGTCCACACGTTTCAAATCCTTTCATGCCTGCCCAGTGGTTTGTAACATTATGAGAGATTATATACTTCTTGTAGTTATCAGGAGAGCTCTCGCCTTATCCTCTGAATAGACAGAATGTACCACACAGCAGTACCAACACAGTGTGTCAAAGACACTGAAGCTGGGCCATATGCAACTTGTTTTGCCAAATGACCCTGTATTTTCTTTGTTGAAGTCCTTTGAATATGGCCTAGAACTGTTAGAGGACTCCCACAGTCACCTCTATGATCTATTTCTACATTTCTCTGTTAGTTCATGAATTTCTCAGAATGACTCTCAACAGTGTGAATCTTGGGCTGTTAGGGCTCTTGTCATTACTCTTTTATGATGAATTTCTTTCTCTGTCAGTGATCGATCCAAATGATAAGTCCAGAAGATGGCTTTACTCATAAAGAGATAACATTGGCCAGTCATTGGTGGGAGCAAGTAAAAAACAATGGATATGACACAACACACTGCAACAAGACACATATGAATATAAAAGGCATGCTACAGGTAAACTCTTACTTCTGTCGACCTCTCAGTATCATTTAGATGTGCAAATTTAGTCAGTCAGACAGGGTCACAATCAGAGGTTTTGCTAATGTCTACCATGATTTCATCTCCTTTTCACTTAGAGCCAAAGCTTGGCTCAGACTCTCGGCTAGTCTGCTGCTCTCAGTGTCTCTTTCCTTCTTTTACTCTATCTCGCTGCAATGCCCACAAGCCCCAGAGCCAAACCCCACCCTGACTCGCTCACAGAGCATCCATTATGTATAGGCCAAAAATTGAAGAATAACAGGCTTGGGGCAAAGAAGTAAAACATAAATAAAGTACAACAAAATTGGGAAAAAAGAAAGCAGCACTGCGTGCTTACATCTATATTTGGTATGCTGTCTGAATGTGTCTGCTTTTCCAGCTTCTTAATAACACTGATATTAGCTGAGGTTATGAGATATAACATTATTCCTTTATGACTGCAAGCACAGTAAGCACCTGTTGAACTTCAAATATTCAAAACTACTCCTAGCAATCTTGAATATACACACATATATATATATATATATATGTATATTTGGCACACTAGCAACCTACTCAACCTACTGAGTCTACTGTGAGACATGGTTACACACAAACACATACGCACAAAAACACAGTTGTGTTGTCAGGGGACGTGCCCTAACTTTACCCATAATGATGAGTTGCCTAATCCTAATCCTTACCTTTAGCTTAAATCAAGTTGCCACATTAAAATTTAAGGATTTACATTTTGTCCCCAAAAAGAAATCAAGACTTTGACTGTGTGAAAAGATTTATGTCTCAAAGCATGAGTAATGTCTGCACACTTTCCCAATCAATACTTCCTCAGCCACTGAAATGTACTAATAACAGGGAAAGGAGAATATGATTAATACTGAGAACAAATAGAAATCACCAATAGTGTCAAAATATAGCCTTCAGGTTAAATCCAGAAAAGCATAACTTGTTAATATATGCAATCTTTAATAAAAACTTCTGCTGTTTGATACCCAACAGTATTTATCCTTAGATGTTTTGTTTTTATGGTCAACATCTATTTTCCAATATATCATGAATTTTATGCTGTTGCACAGTCAGTCACAAAAAGACACCTTCAACAAATAAAAACACTACCTTCCTCATCTCATTTTTCTCACTCTAACCATACTGAAACGTCATGAAGCAGGTATAGTTTTACAAATTGCACTTATTTCCTGGCTCACTCAGACCAGGCCTTCCTTCTACAAGGTTCTCAATCCAGCCACTTCACATTTGGCTTTTATTTTATGCAGAGAGAACCCACAACCACATGGTCCTTCATCCCATAAATAGAAGAGAAACGTGAATAGGCAATAGGATATAGAGCAAAAAGTGTCCTCTTTTGGCAGAAAATGGAAAATGCTGTGCATATTCATGCAAACAGGAAATCTGAATTCATTTACAATGCAAATCAAAAACAAGCACAACTCCATTTAAATGAATGCTCAGTTAATATATGGCAGAATTCTAATGATTATCCTCCTTTGCTCCATAGCAAGCGGAACAACTTTTTCCCCCCAAATACATTAACTGGGGTCTCTGGCTGTAACAACAAGGTCTTTTTCAACAAGCCACACTCATTCCTATCTGTACAAAGAAAACTGCTTTTGTATCTCCTCCCCTTTTCATCAACACAAAGATGAGGTTAGAAGGTCTCTTCGGCTTCATCTTTCATCTGATAAAAACACCCGCTACAGCACAGGGTTTTTAAGGAAAATAACAACCTCTTAATACATTTTCTGATACATGCTTTTGAAAATCCCATTGCCACTCTGAAATACACTCTCTCTCATTTAGGTAGGTATTTACAGATCTGGGATTCCAAATATATCTCCTGTGACCAAAGCCACTGCTGGGAGGTCAGGACGCACGGGGAAGCCTGCACGTACATATGCCTGGATTAATTTTCCAATATGGCACAAAATAATGAATGAGCTGAAACTTTATGTAAAGTGATTAACCTACAGCTCATATCATTAAAAACACTCTTCTGTGGCTCAGGCTTGCACCTTAGCATCTACAAATGAAGTTTGCTTTGCTTGGACATTGTTGCCATTGTCACTTGTTGATGAAGACAAGAAAAGTGGAACAGAACAAATAAAGAGAAACCTACCAAACTGGTGAAACCACTGATTTGCTAAGTTAGCCACTTCTAGAGTCTCAACACCTGCCTCAGCTGCCAGTTTAACCTGCTGAATAAGCAGAGCTGTCACCGATAAGAGCCAACTCATGCCAACAGTGCAAGATTCAATGCACAGACTATGAGCAATTGTGAGCCAAAGACACTCAATGGCACAATGGCAACCGACGGCTGAGTGCCAACTATTGGCTTAGTCAGTGCTCCTCTTGGTATCATTTAGAAATGCACCAGTACTCTCTCTCTCTCTCTCTCTCTCTCTGCACATATATGGCTCTGACCATTTCAAGGGCACAGTACATACAGTACCTGTAATAAAGGTGTCTGACACATAAATTTAACAGCTTGTTTCTCATTATAACATTTTTTGGTTGCATATCAGCTATTTATCAAAAGATCACGAATGTGTGGGAATGAGACAAAAGGTAGACTGAGGAACAGCTTTTCTTCCTAGACAGTTTTATTACATCTTCGTTCCACTTACAGCAGCTTCATGCAATCTAGAAGCCTCTCTTCAGTGCAATAGCAGAAGTCATACAACATTTTTAATTAGCTTGAATAGGAAATGACTAAAGAAGGTAAAAAGTCAATACTGTAGAGCGTTAGGGACTAGCGCTCATATAATTAATGTCTTTGCATATGGTAGCATGCCAGCAATAGATCACCTTTCATAGTCACACACTGTGAAATATTTAATGGAGGGAAGTTTAGCACAGGTTCCCACTCTGCCTTTCTTAAAGTGAAAGGTTTGGTAGAAGATAAATTAGCTTTTATAAATTTTCTGTGCTTGTGAAATAAGACTGCCATTAACATTCATAAGTTTTTATGTGACATTACGTATGTGCCACATTATAAGCTGCAAAGCCATT
Organism: Mastacembelus armatus; assembly: GCF_900324485.2. Lineage (NCBI taxonomy): Eukaryota > Metazoa > Chordata > Actinopteri > Synbranchiformes > Mastacembelidae > Mastacembelus > Mastacembelus armatus. The sequence goes on along the minus strand of NC_046635.1, from coordinate 4,814,213 downwards.
TTGGCAAGAGGTCTAATTGGTTTTTGATTCAATTTTTTAATGTTTTGAAGAGTCTAAGCTTCCATAAACTTGTTTTTGATTTTTCACCTAAAACAACCATTTGAAAGAGCTGCTGATTTTACAAGATGCACAAAATGAAACATTTCAGTTACGTACTTGTAATCAACCATCATGGAAGCAGCCCCATTTAAATAAACAGAGTGCACTGTAACATTTTTTGGTTGCATATCAGCAAATCTAACAATGTTGCAAAAAATAGCCTGATCTTACACATTAAATAATTAAGTTCTTAAAAAAGTGAAATGTTTACTGTGCAGCAGTTACCTTCTGTATGAAAAGTGAAAATGAATCAAAAAACCTAAACATGCATATAGTATTTAATTAGAAAGTATTACTTGGTAAATGCCATTAAGTACATGTGTCTAACGATTTCTAAAGTTGGTTATTTTAAATTTTGTCCCTTTCAAGCATCAACTCTGACCATTTTCTAGTTTTCCACCCTTTGTAAGACATTCAAAAACCTTCTAATATGCAGAGGATAAACATGAAAAAGAAAGTAAAAGCACGAAGTATCATATTATATGAAATGAATTTTATAAAGAATAGTGATTTATTCTTTAATCACAAGGTTGTTGATAGACACTAAAAATCCACTTTATATTTCCAGTGTCAGAGAGACACTGTGGCAAGCTTTTCTGTAATAATTCAGCATCCAGACAACCTAATGTATTATATATTGAGATAAATGCACACTAGGAACAAGTCAGTAGTGGCTTAATCTACAGTATGTTTACATTTAAAGCACTCATTGTGTGTGTGTCTGTCTGTGTGTGTGTGTGTGTGTGTGTGTGTTAAGAGTCTATGTGAGCGTGTAAGCTAACTATCTGAAAGCAGAAGACGACAGAGGCCCTGAGCTGGGTGGAGATGGCAAAGACATTGTGACAAGTCAATGTGACTCTGCCAAGGGCTCAGGCCTCGGGAGCAGCACTGCATCTTATCTCCTGCAACCTCTCAGTAGACTTTCAGTTCTGACCCATCCAGATGCATGGCACTAAGAGTATACAGGGCAACTCTCAGTGAAAAAGCTGGGTTACTCTGTGAAACCTGAGAAATCCTGCATTATGTGAAATTCTTCTAACAGCCTTAACATCCGAGATGGAAAGGAGACTTGTATGTATTTTCATTCACACTAAGGATATGAATTTAATTTTGTGGCAACCTGTCCAGATGGCTTCCTGGTTTCTAACCACTTTCAGCTGAGCAATATTCTACACCACAAAATGAATAAATAGTGATTCAGTATCTTAACATCCTGCACTGAACTCACCAAGAAGTATATGAGTGGAACTTTAACTAAAACAGTCGCTAAATTAAGTAGAGGTTTGACATCTTACTCAGGGACACTTTCAGCTGGACAGATGCTTGAACTTATCCAGCTGAAGAATCTCATTTTTTCAGCACCACCCTGCAGCCCTGCCACCACCACTGCTGTAGCCCTGGGCTGTGTGTTCCTCTGCATGTGTATGTGTGCATACACATGCATATACTACTCCAGAGAAGAGTGGATTTGTGCTGTTTATTCAATATTGTCGAGAATACCACTACTTTAAGCCACCTGGGTAAACAGGTTATTGCCATATCAATCATTTACAGCCATATCCCGTGGTCGAGACCACAGACAATATTGACCAACAGAATGACAGAGATTAATGTTGCTGCAAATAAACAGGTCTTTCCGCCGCCTTCTCTACCTATACCTCTCTCCAGACCCCATCTATTTCTTTTCTCTTCATCTATTTCCACCTCCACTCTTTCAATCATCTCTTTGCTCTCTTTTCTGCAAGATTTAGGGAAGCAGCAACTTATGTCATCTAAACCACTCCCATTTGTTCAGTGTTTGGCCCCTTCTACAGCTGCCAGGCTCAGTTATTTTTTACACTTAAATTCCTAAGACTAGATATCAGTATTTTAGAAATCATCTTTTTCCTCACTTTTTCCATGTACCTTTCATATGCAATAAGTACATATATTACATACTATATGGTAGTCACAGATTTGCAATGAATTTACTACTTGTTTTTAATTTTACTTACATTTATTTCCTGTTGTTTTATGCACAGCTGTGCTTCTTGCCAGATTCTGATATTCCCTGCTTCATTGAGGAGCCAAAGTTAAGTGTTTCTTAGTTTCTGTTATACCATCTACACGTGGTCCTTATTAAGGTATTTTTTCCATATCACTGGCTTATTTACTGTAGAGGTGATTTTCAGTGACAAGGGAAGGAAGGTGATGTTTTAATGATAACTTCATCTCCCTATGGGTGAGGAGCAAGATTAGTAAATCAAGTGAAACCAAGTGTTAAATGCAAGAGAGTAGAGCTGATACATTATTGATGACCTATGGTACTGCATGACCAACCACATACAAACACCCACACTAACATATATGCACCTAGAAACTACACTCTCATCATATACAAATAAAAATACAGAACTCATAAATAAATAAATGTATATGTGGCATTTGCCCAACACAGTCTCTTTCATACTCTAATTTTCTTGGACATCCACCCAGACACCCAAAAACTGGCTATATAACATTATCATACATGAGCCCTGAAATCAACTAAGGCTGCAACGTTGTTATTTTCCAGGCCAAATGCTGTACAAGTCTAATACTCCATGCTTTTTAGACTATAAAATGTCACAGAAAATCTTTAGACTGTATCTAATACTCCTCTGTTATAAGGAATATTCTTCTCTAAGAAGTCAGCTTTCCATGTTACTGAATTACTGTAGCAAAAACTAATGAAATTAATTTGGTTGAACACAGACTTCTAACCATGTTGCCCCTCAATATCATACAGTGGCAAAGAGCTGAACACTTTCCAATTATTTCTTATTAAACCTTGTCTCACCTCCTTTGAGTGACTTCTTCTTAATTGGAAAGTGAAATTAACGTATTCACATGAAATAGCTGAAGGCATTCAGAGAAAACAGGAAAAAAAACTGTGATAGGAATGACACATCCTGCCATCAATCAAAGGGGCGGCAATGACGGAGCAGAAGCATGCTCTGGGATATTTTTAACCTCTATTTACCCTGCTTTGACTGCCTTGTTACTTTACTGCTAAACCCTGCTACAACCTTCCATCATTACACAGGTTCTCAGCTGGGAGCACAACTACAATCTTTGTAACCATTCATAAAACTCAGTTGTGTTTATGTGCTATGCTCAGGGGCAAATACGTCCCAATAAAAAGACAGCGACACTAACAAAACAGCAACATTTACCTCAATCTTTGAGTCAGCTGGCTCTTCCTGGTTATTCAGTGCTAAAAGAAACTGCCAATGTCTGCTCCTGGCCTGATGGAGGTGGACAAATCACCTCTAAAATAACTGTCAGCCTTTTCTTTTCAACTGTCAGTGAGAAGAGTCATTGGCAAGGGTGTGATGCTCCTGACCCAAAATAGCAATTTAAAAAAAATGGGCTGCTGGTGCGACAGGATAGTATGAGACAAGAGTTTACCAATTCTGAGAGCTGCAGTAGAGGTTCACACTATGCCCCATTTATCACCCACATCTTCCATATAGGTGAACCACCCAAACAGACACCGCTGCTGGTAGATAACAGCCAATACTGGCATCTGTTAATGGATCAGCTTTACTAAAAAAAAATAAAGCCAGTCAAATGCAGATTCTTATTTACTTTTACTCTGCTGCCCCAGCTTTTAACCCAGGGGTTTGACCTTTCCCTCTCCTCTGTTCTAGATGGGAGTGCTGAGCTCCTCACAAACAGAATGAAGCGAAGCAGAAAAGAAGTTTTATTTTATTTTTATCTGGTCAATTAGGGTTAATCATATGTGCAACAAAATCTGCTAATAATGACAGCAGAGTAGACTACATTTTCAAAGAGCCGTTCAACAAGCAGAACTTAAACTTTCAGTAATTTAATGTCTTTACTGCTTTGGCTGTATTAAACTTGCTAATTTCACTGCATTTCACTGCTAAACAAGTGTAAATGTATTTTTATTCAATGCTCATTAAGGGAACTGTGAATTGATGTGAATGAACTGAAGACCAACAATAATTTTCTGTAGGTAATGGTTGAGTCAAACTAAATATGTTCAATATGTGTCAAATTTTTTGCAGACTTTGAGGTTGAGACTGATCAGCTTTAAAGGCAACAAAAATAAACATCCAATTAAAATTAAACCATTTCTCACAGCTGACGGAGCCTAAGGCAATACTGAAGAAGCAAATTGTTTAGTTCAATTTAAGTGTCGGATCAGACTCTGTTTCAGCAGAGGCCAAGTTTTATAAGACTCAGATCAGGATTGGGTCCAAAAAAATTGAGTGGGACATCCCTAGTTGTTAGTGTAGCACCAGCTTGATAATCCCCCCAGGTTCCCACAAACACAGCCATTTGTTCTGAAAAGTGAGCCAAGCTAACAACAAGGTTTCACAGCCAAGACACCATCATAGAAAGTTTGTGCTTTTCATTCTGTGTCACTGAAAGACTCCTTTTGAAGTTTACCCTTTCATTGTGTTTTAGGGGTGCAGGGCAGTGAGCTTCATTGTTGTTTAAAGATATTGGAAAGCCTTATTGTTCAATGATTTTACTGTGTTATACCGATACCAGCATTATCACATCATCCTATGATGTTAAGTGCTTTAAAGGATACGGTTTGTGTACATATATATATATATATATATATATATATATATACACATATTCTGCTACCTGCAAGCAGGTAAAACAAGTTGAGCAAAAAGGGGCTTGGAAGAAGACAAAGAGAAGAAATCAGTGATAACAAATTAGTGCAGTTTGCTCTGTGGCAGAACAATGATTCCCTCTGATTATCTCTAATTAACCTCTGTGGAATTGAACCACCAAGCACCTAGAGATTAATGCACAGAGGCATGATCTTTGTACTTGTGTGTGTGTGTGTCGGGGTGGGTATGTGTGTGCATTGTATCTATGTATGTGTGTGTGTGTGTGTGTGTGTGTGTGTGTGTGTGTGTGTGTGTGTGTCTGTGGTCTAGGTGTCTCAGAGTTTGCTTGCTTCTGGCCCATTACACACACACACACACACGCCCCTGAGTTGTCTTCCTCGCCTGCACAGACACCTGCAGAGAGAACTGTTTTTCTTAATTCTAAGGATACTACATTTACACTTCACTCACTCTCTAACGACTCACCTTAACCATAACCATTACTGTAACCAGTGAACAACTCATGACCCTTTCAGTGAGCTGCTTTTTGTCCAAGCAAACTCCTATTTTGTGAAGGTGTACATCAGGTCCCTGCAGTTACACATAATGTGAAAAAACACACACACAAACAAAAAAGGCTGACACTCCATTATTGCATTAACATTCCCATAAATGAAAATGTCTCCAATTAGTAAATGTTTCCAAGACAATTAGTTTCACATGTAAAATTAAAGAGAGGTTGAGTGAGTCAAGACTAACTTAATGTCCATCTGTGGCCCCCAGACAAGTACTGACTAAAATATATTATATTACATTAGGTATATGCATACCTTATTCTGGCAGAGAATCTAATCTCTAAGGGAGAATCACTTGTACTTTAGAACTGAAATTATGATATTTAAATAAAATGTCAATATCAGCATAACATTATTGCCAACAGTTTCTTTAGATGTTATTAGAAAACCTGTTAGGCATTATGATGTTTCCTTCAAAATACATTTACTGTTGCAATTAGTAGCATATAAAGATAATTACTAGAAAAGAGGGTTGCTGCTGCACTTTCCATTTCTCTTTTGCAATATTTTAACAATCTAACCTTGGTGACTAAGTCAACAAATGTGCTGTACCACCTGTAGCGGCTTCATAAAAAAATGCCAGCCAGAGGTTTGACAAAGTAAAGCTCTTAATATGAAGCAATTGGAGAAGCAGTGGGGCTCCTCTCTGTTGGACAGAGGTAAAACACTGGAACAAAGGACTGAAATTAAACTCAAAAACAAAATTACCCCTATGACACACAGGTCCTACAAAACTACTTAAATGGTGGAACACAGCCGGTCAAAACCGGTGCTTGCCTTAGTCACCTGAATGACTAAAGTCAAACATTTTACAGTTACATTGACACAGCTCATACTCTCCATCAGACTCACAGACCCTCCTAAGGTTTGCTATGAAAAAAACAAAGTAAAGAACAAATTAGAAAAGGACAAAGCAGATAGATGGAGGTGAGTTATGCTCTTAAAAAATACAGACTGGTAAAAAAAAATTAAGGGACTAATGAAGGAAGAGACAATGAGTGGAGGGATTTTATTGGCCATTACAGCGGTGACACAATAGGGACAAGTGAGTCAAAATGTCTTTTTTTTCCTCCTTTGCAACAAGCTCAGAGTTTGTCCAATCAACAGCTGACAAAAACCTAACACAGCTGGCCTGCTTCTGTGTGTATTGTACGTTTATGTGTAAGACAACTTGCTGTAATTGGATGATATTTGCTCACCACAGGGTACAGACATATTCTAACACCAAACACAGCCTAACACACACACACACACACTGATACACCCATATTTGAATACTTCATTATCAGTAGGAGATGAAGGACCGAAATGTATTACAGACAGGATGGTGTGACAGAATGAGGACCAGGCCGCAAGAAAATTGAGCAAGACAGATTTCTATATCCCACTTCCATCTCCTCACTAACACTAATTATACTAACCCTCAGCATGCACGCACACACACTCACTCACATAAATACTGTACTCTATGTTTGCCAGATCCCAGCAGAGCATGGTGTGTTTGAACAAGGCAGCCTGTTAAAGTGTCTGATTAGACCCCTGTTTGAACAGAAAGAGACAGCGACCTATCAGCACACGGCAGGGTTCAGCCAGTCGTTGCAGCGGTTCTTCTGCTGTGGCCGTCTGCCTTTAGCTGGCTCACACACTTGCATCAGTGCTTGTTCCCACAAAGATGAATAGAAAGACACTGACTGCCACAATGAGAAATACATCTAGACAGACACACCCACACGCGCAGCAGGTTGCTGGCCATCGTGCATTTACTTGTTCTTTGATGGGTGCAGAGAGTAGCACCCAAATTACACTGATTCGATTGACAATGACCTTCCCACGGGTGCAGGTCACCATGGCAAACAGCTGGCAGGCTGAGAAGTAACTAATTTTTTTGTTTGTTCCCTTCGACCGTCAGAATAATATAGAGTACAAGTTTTAATCCCAAAACATGCAAACAAAAACTTACATTTTAATGCTCAACTTGGTATTTGTTAGACTTCACCAACAACAAGAAAAGCTTTCGCAACAGAATTTTAGTGCCTATGGCAGCTTGGCTTCTGTCCCAGACCCATATGATTGTCATCGTGGGCGCGGCAGCAATGGCTACTGCCGCTGCCATTTTTGTCCCCTCGTCTGCGCTAATGAAGTTGTCACTATTACAAATTAATCAGCACTCGACTGACACTGACTTATAATATGTGCAAAAATAGGTTATTGTGTTGGTGTCAGTTCATTCTACTATTGCATACAGATTATAGAAGCCCTGCAAATGAAATGATAAAATATGTTGTTTGGTCATGCCCTTGAATGTATTTTTGTCATGTTTTTTTTTTAAAAAGGATAATCAAGACATTCAGTTTCCTATAGAATTTAGTCACTAATGCAAATAACTTGGAGGTTTATGCACATTATGTTTAGGTGACAGGGTTGGACACGTGGTGGTTTGAGACAGGTTTATGATTAGTTAGCTTTTGGCGTAATTAGGTCTTTGAGTTTCCTTTGGTGTGTGAGGCTCCTAAAAAGCTGCCTATTGTCTGCATGAGGACTGAGAGGAAGAATCTGGATGTGGGGGGTTGGAGTGTTTTCTCCTTGAATGCCTCTTCTGACTGTTGTCTACACCAGCAGTCAAGTCTCTGTGTGACCCTAAACTGCTTAGAACAGAAGAGACGTTCTGTCTGTGGAAGTAGTCGCTGCTCCACCCTCAGCAATGACCCTTCACATTTAGTTGTCCTTAGGCAGATCCTTTCTTAACCCTCTTGGTGGACTCATACCTCTGTGCCCCCCTCACCTCCACAAGCACACCCACGTCCATACAAAGCCACCACTCCGTCCATGCTGCCTCACTTTTTCTTTTTCTGTCATCAAGCCCCCCACCCTTCTCTGTCACCATACTTGAAAGTCAGTTATTCTTATTTGTGATTGTCATTTGGATTGTAACAGCTTTGAAATGCTAAAGTCATGGCACATATGCTGTTTTTCATTTTTCTTTGTCTTTAATCAAAGTAATCAATTGTTATTAGCTCAGTGTGGTTACATGGATGGAGAACTATGCTAATGACAGATAAAAATCTCTTTGTTGTGCTCTAGTAAAAAAAAAAAGCCTTGGATGAAAGAGGACGGATGACGTGATGAGGACCAAGTGTCCTCATCTATCATGCTTTATTCATGTTGTGCATTTACAGGTCATTTAAAACTTTATCTGAAGGGTTTAGACAGCAGCAATGGAGAGACACTAATTTGACTGAATAACAGTCATAATTATGTTTTATTACAGAAACTTTACACATACCAGTTGACTGATTGCAGTGTTGTCTTTTATGTTTTGTACATATATTACCCATTGCCTCTACAACCAGACATTTTAACAAGCACCTCTTGAAACATTCATCTCAACAAAATGGCCACTTATCATGAGTGCAAGTCTAAGTTTGACCTCAGCTGGAGCAGGCTGCAGTCGGGAGAGAGTGACAGACGAGAGCATGCGAGAGAATTCTCTGCCAGCTTGAAAAAGTGCAGGGTTGACTGCATTTACACCTATTCTCACGCATTAAACAATTTTAAGCTTCTATTCTTCTCATCTATAACTCAGGTGATTTTAATTTTATTAGCCTCAGTTTTGAGATATTCATCCTGAGAATTCTGTCTCCATGTCAGTACAATGAAGATTTACATCTTTTCTGCTGAAAAATTATATTTCAAAATCTGCTATTAAAATCAGCATTTCTTCCCAGGAAAAGTGTTTCTGCTACACTGGAAAATTCAGAGAACACAGTCTAAAGTTTTCAGCAGTATTATTACTCAGTGAAGTAGCAGTGAAGTATTTCTATTTTTTTTAAAACTGTTGACAGTGAATTCAGTGTATTAACCAGACTAAGTGGGACATTTTTTCAATGCTGTGAGCCCCTTGACAATATTCTTTCACCTCCATTTTATAGAGGTGACAGCAAATCGCTTTCAAAACCAGGGGAAACTAAACAAAAACTATCTACATGGAGGAAAATGCGAAATGTTTGTTTCTGAATTGAATTACACTGCTCTGAGCACTAAAAGCTACAGCATCATTGTGTAAAGAAAACAAAGGGACATGTGCACTGTTAGTGTAATCTTTACACTGGCCCCCGATCACCACCAGCCTCAGTAGAACAGAGGACGATATTGTGCGCCGACTGCAGCTGTTCCAGAGAGGGTAGCTCAGTTTTTGAATTTCTCCTTCATCAGGAAGAAAGAGAATTTGATACTGGTTCCCACAAACACTGGCATGCTCCTGTTCTTGTAATTCTTGTAAGTCTGTTTCACCCACAGCACATACCCCACCCATGCCTCTCCCGACACCAAATTTCCTGCATTTCCTCAGCCTGCATGCCACTCCCACTTTCATCCTCCCTTCTGCATATATCCTGCACATGCCCTTTTCTATCCCTCCCTGTGGTCATCTAAACTGCCCATGCTGAGGAGTTGGAAGTATCTCTATATTTACTCCCATCTCCACCCTGCTTCCACTTTGGCTGGCAGTTCTATGTATCTTTCATCTGCAGGGCTGGATGACCTATATTCTCAGTCTGGCCCCATGCAGCCCATAGTTCATCACTGCTTCACTGTGTCTTGATGCTCTAACACTGGCCCCAGGCAGCAGCTGTGGGTGTGGCAGCCAGGCTGAATTAGAATGGGCAATGCAGGCACTCCCCTTCAACTCCTATTCAAAGCTATCTGTCTTGGCTGTCTGGAGTATAGGAAATTTCAAAAAAACAATGACAAAACAAAGTGACATTGCAACGAGAATTAGTCAGAGATGGAGGGAAAGGACTATACCAGGAGCATAATAAATATTTCAAAACTCTACTGTTCTGGCAGAGTTGCTTTGTTAACTACTCAGTGCTTCTAAATATAGGTCAAAGCAGCTCTTATAGCACATGACCCAGTTTACCTGTTTTTTCCACAGCGCCGTTATTGCAAGTTCTATGATTCAACTAATTAGCACTTTTTATCGGATTTCTGTAGACTTATAAATACACAGACACAATAGATCAAACAGAGCATAAAGACGATTTTTAATGAAGCTAACTTGCTCATCAGAACAAATTCCTAATTTACTGCTTATTGTCCTTGACACATAAAGTTGTTTTCTGCACAGCGGTGAATATGCAACCATAGTTCCATAATCCAGGTCAGTAGGCTGAGACTGCTCTGTAATGCTGCTACAATAAAGCTTCACTATCTAATAGCTAAGCAGTGTTATGTCCATTGGTTCTGAACTGGATCTCAATACTGTTTTGCACAACATTAAAAATCTCCCATCCACGTTACTCACAAAGACAACAAAGCAGATGCAATTTAGGGAACTTACTAAGTGAGTCTGGTGACATGATGCAGTATTCAAGTTACTAAATAAGACAAAACTTGTATTTCCTTGTTTTTGTTGTATTACCTAACTAAGAGTGTTGGAGGAGATTGTGGCAGGTTTTGGTACCAGGTTTTGGAGCTGACACACATAAGCTTAACTTGTTTATCCATATGCTAACAGGGTTTAATTTACTGTTAATCCACAAAAGCTGTTTAGAGGGTTTCTCTTTTTAACAGATGTCACCACACTTTGCCTATTTATATTTCTGCCTGAAAGTCTGTGCCCATGTAACTCTGTGTTTTCTTTTCATCCCAGCCATTCATCCATCCATCCATTCACCAGTCAATCCATCCAAAAACTTTCCAGTGAGTCAACCCTGTAGAAAACAAGGGAATCGTGCGAAGTGAACTCTAGATAGTACAAATGGCTGCAGGCAGGCTCCAGCTCAATGGCTGAGCAGATCAAAACTATTTGTTAAGCGTATACTACTTCCACATGAGGAGATAAAGTTACTGTTCTTCAACCAGTGCATTCAAAACGAGATGGAAATTGAATGAAATCGATCTTGAAATGCCACATTTTTTTATTAAAAATCAATGCCCACACACTCACTTCCCATGTACAAAGTATGCCAGTGGCATCTACAAAAAATATGATCATATGTTTTTTCCCCATAGTAGGATTTGTCTCTCAAATCTAATTGCCCTCTGGAACTGAGTCACAGTCGTTCCCATACCCTTGCAAAGTGACCTCCCTCTGTGCTGGAGACAGGTGTCTGCCCTTTCCCACAGTGGCAAGACCCCTAACCTTAGCGACACACATAAACACACACATACTTACGCATACATACAAATGCACAAGGCGGGTTCCGAGTTATCAGATCACGCTGACGTAGACAGGCCAAGCTATCATGTCAGGCTTTATTAAGAGCCTGAGTGCCTAGGAGATTTAATTAGCATGTCCTAAGTGAAGTAAGCCCCTTGTGCAGGCTAGGTGCTGGGGTAACGAGGGATCTAATAATATGTCTCAGGCTGGAGCAGGCCATGCTTGGTCAAGGCTGAGAGCTACAAGCAACACTTTAGCCTAGCTTTCCCAATTTGGACGTCTAACAACCCATGGCTGTGTAGGGATGTGTCGTCTACTGAAGCAACAGTAGTCACTGTAGCTGTAGTTATTGCATTGAATTTTCGGTTTCCCCTTTTACTGTTTTTTTTTTTTTTGCAACTATGTGGTAGCCCGACCCAGACCTATAAACTGTGGGACGGGTCTACAGTAACAGCACTTACAGAAAATGACTCTAGGGTGCAGAGAGGCCTGGTCACCTTTTTATAAAGCTATACTGGTAAGGTGAGTAGATAAAACTTCAATGTACTTTCAGTAAGTGCAACACATCTATATAGAGTTAGGGTCAAATCAGGGCAAACACCAAAAATACCATCATGTGACTGTAATAAACTCCCCAGAGTAAAATACAGAAATCAGTTTGAAAAACCAACTCACGGTCCATTGGAAACCCGTCATCCACAGGTTCAGCCACATCCAGCGCTGTCCAGTCTGGGTGGTGCAGACTCCTCCAGAGGCTCCTCTGCTATGCAGCGGCAAATGCTGAGCCCCACAACTAGATTCGGGTTTGGCAGCATCCAAGGCACACTATTTAAAATACAAAACACTAATAAGTGTCATTTCATAAATTACAAATGTCCAAAAGGTCACTATTCCAAATAAAGTAAACATACTCCACAGAAGCTCGGTGAAAGTGTTTCCCATGACTAAAAAAGTCTGGTTCGAAGCTAACTAACAGGTAGCAACAATGCGAGTATAGGCTACAGCCTAGGTGCCTACCGAGTGGATTCACTGACTGAACACTCTGTCTTTCAAAGGAGGAAAATGAAAAAGTTCTAGCATTAATGTTACCCAGTTTACAGGACTTGAAATCCTGATACAAATGTATACAGCTTTGGCTATTTTAGTTAATGCTCTAGTCACAATGGCTTTTCATGATTAGTTCATATTTAAAAGATAATTATACATCCAGCCATTATCTATACCCACTTATTCCTAACCAGGGTCCCAGGGATCTGCTGGAGCCTATCCCAGCTCTCTTTGGGTGAAAGGCAGGGGTCCACCCTGGACAGGTCACCAGTCCATCACAGGGCCACATAGAGACAAACAACCTCACACACTCACACTCACTCCTATGGGCAATTTAGAGTCACCAATCAACCTGACATACATGTTTTTGGACTGTGGGAGGAAACCAGAGTACCTGGAGAAAACCCACACAAGCACAGGGAGAACATGCAAACTCCACACAGAAAGGTCCCTGATGCGTTGTGAACCCGGGCCCTTCTTGCTGTGAGGCAACCACTCAACCACCGTGCTGCCCTTAAAAGATAATCAATTCAGGAATATTATTTCACTTCATACATTTATAAGGTGCCACTAAATTAGCTGGATTCCATTTTCACAAAAGTTTATTTCAGACCCAAGTGTCTCTCATCATTCTCTCTATAAGAACACCTATTCACATCGAAATGTGATGTTTTTTTAACTAAACACTACTTATATTATGTGATTTGTCTCTATTATAAATTGTTACTGTTAAATGTGTATTTATATGTGAGATCACAGGGAATTTTACAAAAAAAGTTGTTCCCCTTGAAATACTTTAAATGATGCAGTTGAATTGTAAAAATTCTGCAGCAACATATATTTAATGGTACATTTTGTCTTTGCAGTCAAATCTAAAGATTTCTTAACTGAAATATGCCTTTGTTTCAAACAACTTTAGGGGTCAACAAGTATATTTAACATACTTTAATAGTTTTATGTGGACATTTCCCAATCCTAAATTTAACCTCAGTTTTTTTGTCTTAATAAACACCATTTAGCTAAGCTACACCTCAGTGCCGTTTGTTGTAACTAGTGCCAACCATCTCCTGCTCCAACCACTGTGATATTGTACAAATGAATGTGTTACTCTAGGTGATGTGTCTGAGTGTGTAACACATGGCTCTCGAGAGACAACTTTGTCGTTGATGTAGCTGCCAGCCAGCTAGTTGGATGACTGATCAGCTGGTCTGAAATGGGGACGAGAGGCTATCAGGGATTTTAGCTGCACAGCCACAGGCAGATGGTGTTGTGTACACACACACCACATGCACACAACTTGCGCACACATGTATTCACTCATCCAAACACACACACAGACACACATTACAACACTGACACGGATGGACCCATAGTCACACAATATACCTCTCAAGAGTTTGTAGGTTCAGCATGGCTAATTAAACACACACAGACACAGACAGGGCCCTTTTAGACACTGTAAATTGCTGTGGCAATAATTGCATTAGTGCAGTAAGTAAATTAAATGACTGTATGCTTGTGTGCCCTGCAGTAGGACAGAGCACAGGTCTTACTGTTTGCACTGCTGCTGGTACCCCTCCCAGTCCCTGCCATGTTGTCATTTGCTCTGCTGTCACACACCATTACCTGCAACTAGCTCATTTCAAAGACATACCTACAGTATATATGCACACACAGACAATAATTGTGTATGCACACATATACAGACCTTTGTAGTTTGTTTCTGAAGTTTATTGTAAATTTTCTTAAATGTGTCAAGATGTAACTCAACAGCCCTAATATTATTCACAGCTCATTAGCAATTCACCTTTGTTTTTTCTTCAGTAACTAACAAGTGGGACTACTAATCAGCAAGCCATACAGATACAAAACAGATGAATAACACTACAGCAAACCTGCCTGCTTGCCATTATGTTCACACACACACACACACACTGCCAGGAGAGTTGGAATAAGGTTAGACAGCCAGTTGTAGCTTCTGTAAGTTTTATATGTCAGTATCAGGAGTCACATCACGTCAGGGGTGCTTCTGGTCACAAGCTAAGGGGCTTAGCCAGCTGGATGCCTGTGACCTGTTAAACAGCTGATAAGCCTACTGAGCACCTAGTGACCTGTGTACATGTTACAGACAAGATTAATAAGCAACCAAACCTTTATTTATGCAGTCTCTTTCAAAAGCCTAGAATGTAAACACAATATTATGAATGTCTACAATCATGTGTAAGTTAATGGAAACCAGAATGTACAATTAAGTAAATAATTAGAAATTATAAAACAGTATCAATTAATTAATACAATTAATTTTATTATATTAAATAGCAGCTACAAGCTAAGTAATAATATAACCAAATACCAGAATAAGACACAAACATAGCCTGTTGGGTAGACAAATGTATTTTCTTATAGCCCAGTCACATGTCAGATGAATTTAAGCTTTGCATGGATTTCAGCTCCACAAACCAACCTGACGGGTCTGATGTATAATTATTTTGTGTGTTCATCAACTGATCATAATATGATATATAGGCCTCGGATCTGTTCTAACAAGCTGGTTTAGTGTGTTATCTGGATAATTATGCTCACACACACACCTCTGTCAGATCTGGGACACTGACTGATGTAAAAACATGTTAAGTTGTTATTTTACTTTACACATAAGACACTGTATACGTGCTGTAATCAGACAAAAATGTACTGGATGACCAATTAATGGCGTCTCTCAGCAAATGTTTTCTGTATCACCCAATGGATAAAGATATTGATTTGTGAATGGAGGATAATGTTTGGGACTAATCAAACGGAAAGGGAGCTTTCAGGATGGGGGGTAGAGCTCATAGAGTAAAAGCCATCTTTGGAAAAAAAATCCATATAGAGTTGGTATGCTAATGGGAGCACATTGACAGCATTCCACATTTCAGCTGTCATAGTAAGTTAAACAGAGGTCATGATACCAAAAATGTCCAATCCTATTTAGTCTCAGGGCTAGACAGTGTGTCAGTGCACATGAGCTGGAATTAGATCAAATCAAGAAAACAGGCACAATTACCACCACTGGCTGAGCTGGCATCCCTTTGAATGATTCTGGTGCCATCTGATGCAGCTTGAGCACAAAACGTAAAATACATTTCGCTGGCAAGGCATTTGACTCGGCACGAAGCCAAAAATTATTGACTGAATGAGGTAGTCTCTTGAGGTGTGGCAGCTGGGAATGTCTTGCATTGTTTTCTGGTAACTGCTACCTTAAAATTTTCAAATTAATGGATTGTTTCTTGTTTAAGAAAGTTTACAAAGCAGCATGATCAAAGAGAAGTGTTTTCTAGAAAGGCATCAGCATCTCAGGAGATAATATCTGGGGAAAATGATCACTACATTTTACAGAGAAAACTGTTCTCTCCATGGGTTCTCATTTGCATTTTGCTTTGGGATTGTCTCCTATTGGGAGATGGAGTAATTTATGCCTCTTGTTACTGTGCTGTCTGCTCCAGTTTTGAACTGAATATGCTATAGTGCTGTGACTTTCTGCCTACTGCCATGTGTGTGTCTGTGTGTGTGTGTGTGAAGCATCTGAAGGTGTCTTAATGCCTGCGGCAAACTGGCACACTCAGCAGATGGGAGAGAGACTGATCCCCTGTTTGTTGACAGTGCACTTAAATGCGCATGTTTGTGTATGCGTGTATGTGTGTGCATATGTGTGTATATGTGTGAAAGCTCACGTCATAAAGCAGCTTCAGTTAGTAGTAAATAAATCATAAACAAGTCACTCAATCCCAAAGACCAGTAAGATCCTCTGTCTTTATATTTGCTCGTGTGTGAGAGAAAGGAAGAATACACATATGAGCTTTGCACTTCCTAAGTATTGATGTTGAGAAACAAATGGATTATTAACTTCCATAGGCAACATTCAATCTGTGGAGTTAGAAAAATAAAAGAGAATTTGTTTGGCTGTAAGGGATGAAAAACCCAAACAATATACACAGGTGAGTAATTTTAGATGACTTAAATTCATGTTTCGGATAGAAAAACACAGTGAGTCAGATAGAGAGATGGAGACATGATGGAGAAACAGAAAGAAATGACGTCCATCATAAATGTTTCATAAAGCTCTCAGAACTCTGAAGGATTCATCAAATCCAGAGGGAGGTCTCTGGCCTTCGTACCACTCCCTCTTCAGTGCATGGCATCTATTCTCTTCCTCTCTCTCTCTCTATTTCTTTGTCTATGTTACACATACACATACACACACACACACACACACACACACACACACACACACACACACATGCTGGAGAGTTATCTATGAGCATAGATACAATCAGCTGCAGAGTTATCATCTGGCTTTTCATTTACCAGCCCTATTAGCCACATCACCCTCTCAGCCAGACCCTCTGCTTGCCCTTCTGCTCCCTTTTCACAGTAAAACCATGATTATCTTTCAAAAACTCATCTATTCCAAATGTATTCATTTGCTTCCCGTATCCCAGATACTTGGCAGAATACATTCTTTCCTGGCTGACATGCTTATGTGCTTGCTAGCTAGCTGGCTGGCTGGCTGGCTGACCGTAGGTTGCTGGTTGCTACCTGGCCTGTTGGGTCATTTAAGGTGCCTAAATGATGAATTCCACAGTAGATGAAGAGCAGGCAGATGGCTTGGCCTCCAAACAGCCCTTCATATGAACATGAGGGGAGGAGGAGACATGAAATGACAGAGGGTCTCTGTCTTACTGTGCACCAGAGCTGAGAGCAGCGTGCAGCAGAGAGCAGTCCAGCACACAGATACATAATATACCCACACACACACACACGTACACGCACACACACACACACACCAACACACACACACACATTATGAATAATTATGTTCAGAGATTCATCATGTAGATCAAAGCAAGTGGGCACCAACTTGGTCACTTTCATTAAGAGCCATGTTTAATGCAAATCAGATATTTTGAACTAGTGTGGTTTGTTAATGAAGTGCTGCATGTTTGGATTAGTGAGAGGAATGTGGGTAGTTATAATTCCAACATGTGAAAATGTTTGTGTGAATATTTATGCACTAACAGTGATATGCATTGTAATCAAGTACTTGAACTCATTTCATATTAATTGCATGTAATTCTGCCCATGGTGTAATCTGCCTGGTAACAGAGGCAACATGAGTTCAGTGTTTAAGTGAGAGTCAGGAACAGCAGTGGGATCTCTAGCAGTCGTGATGAGGCTGATATATCCGGACAATTATACTGTTAACTGTCATGTTGTCTGTGCAACTTGCTATTATTGCTGACAGGTTTAGGCTGAAGTGTACTTTTCACACCACAAAAGGAAATACATTAACATCTGTTTCTACCCAAGTAACCATTAGGATTTTTTTTTTCATTCCAGGTCAGGTGTGTTTAGCATCTACTTCACATGTTGTTGTTCTGCTGCATGTATTCTGTGTAAATCAATCCCAGGCAAAATGCCATTTGAAGGTAGACAGCTCACCAAGATGACTGACAAGTATGAGTACAGGAACTTCAGTGTCTATGGGGAATGAAAATTTGACACAGCCTGATTTTACATGGAAAATGTGAGATAGGAATTTGAATCAATCACTCTCATATAGCCCAAGAAATGAGGATCCCATGTTACACAGAAAAACAAACAGCTTGTTAAAGATTTAATGAAACCAAGTACATAAGTGTTGTAGTTTAAATTCACCACAAAAAATAACTTCAGTTCTTCTATTCATCCTGACGATAAATCCTTTTAAACCTAAAATGAGGAAGGAAGTGTTTCAGTGTTGACACAAGGCCAGTGTCAGTGTGATACAACAACGTAGCATGTTGTTTTTGTTTTCTTTGTTTGGATTGTTCCGCTGAAATGACCTGTATAAACATTTAATTTAGCTTAATAGTACGTGTTCCTCTCATGGCTGAAAATCTATCCAGATGAATAAAATAAGCCAAATGTCCTTTAAATGACAAGGGTTGCTTTGAAGGACAGTAATAGGCCTCTTAATGTACAGTTGGACAAGTCTTATGGAACCTGGAGATCGATAATAAATTAAAGACTGCTTGAGTCACTTCACACTAAAATGACTCCCTGGAGGTGAAGCCAACAAAGTCTCTTTATCTCTTCTAAGGACCTAGACCTTTTGATTTGCTCTTTTCTTCCAATAAATTTTTGTACTAGGATTTACTATGCTGAAAACCATACAATACAATTTCAAATCAATCTGATTGACATTTGTAATAATAGCATTACATAAGCACTGAATATAATCACTACAAAAATCGTCGAGTTGTACATGAGCCACACTAAAAAAAAAATCAGAAAGAATAATTAATTCTTAAATGTACAATACACATAATGTATTACTTCATAATAGGAAAACATCTAGGAAAGATTGACCCGCATCGTGTTTGGGGCACTAATATTTTATTACTCTTGTTCGGAGGAAAAAGCAATATCAGAATATACTGCTCCTGGAGTTATTGAACTAAATATAACCTTTTTCTTTATTTCCCCACAACCAGTAAACATCATCTATTAAAAGTGGTTCCCCTGAGAAAGACACAAGGCTCAGAAAAGTGGTCAAACTTCTAGTAAATGACATACAGTGGATGAAAAAGTGGTGTATTCATCCCAGGGGAGTGAGCATGTAAAAAGAGCACAGATTTTCCTACGAGAGAGTAATCAAAAAGAGTGTCGACACGGCGTGACATTAAGTTCATTCTTTCATGGGAGGCAGTAAAAGATCATGAGATCATTTTTTTGTTTTTGTTCAGGTCAAGTTGTTTCAATCAGACATGTTTTTCCTGTGGCATTAAAGACTTCATGTGAGCTCAAATGGTTAGCAACATTAAAAATACACTTTTAAAGCAAACATTTAACTAAAAGGAAATAATTTGGTTATATGTTGAACTCTTTCAGATTTTCTGAACTTAATGGAAATGGTGTTTCAGAGTGTTCTCTATATCGCATGATTAAAGGATAAAAGAAAAGCAAATGTCCAATGTTGCAGTTGGCTATTTGCTTCTTCAGTACTCAAAATAAATCCCTGACTCACTCACTCTCTCATCCCTGGCCACTTTCTCTCCTGACCATTCTGCTTCAATATGTTTCTTTCTCTTCCTACTTGTTTTCTGCTGTGGCAGAGTGTGTTTATTTTCTGGTCTTTGTTTACCTTGTTTTGGCTCTTGGCTTTCTTCCAGGTCATGTAGCTCCCTAAAGATGACAACAGGCTTGCAGGGTGAGGTGGATGCGACCAGGTGGCTAAACGCACACAGACAAGCATCTCTGAGCACGGCTAAGACAGTGGCTTGCTCTATTATTTGCCAAATAAATTGCTGTGGTGCTCGGCATGTGGTCATGCAAACAGGTTATTGGTCACACAGGTCAAACAGGCCATCCCAGCCCTGTCAAGACCCTGCCAACAAAGCATGCCACAGCTACATGAGGCTACAGATAAAACAAATGACAGGGGAGGTCATTAAAACAGCAACAACACTGCTGGTCTCACTCAGCCTGAATATGAATCATGCAGCCAACTTGGATATGTGAATGCACAGACACATATGATTCTCAGGAGAGGAAGCCTTTGCCTGTTGCTTGACGCTTTGGCTTTCCCTTTTCTGGCAGGAACCATTGAAATGCAGACCGAGGAGTATGGATAATGGACTGTCCCACAGTGGCACAGCGCTCCACAGACTCTCTGCCATTCCCTCAGACAGCCACTCCCGCTGTAGTCTGCACTACACAGCCCCTCTTTTTCAACCCCAGGGAGGTGCTGGAGAGTGGCCAACCATCACTGAGTGTGTGAGCGGCTGAATATGTGCATGTGCTTTTTTTTTTTTTTTTTTTGCCTGGGAATAGGAAGCTCTTGCTCACCAAGAGCTATACTTATTAATGCCCTAAGTGCTCTGCTTTTTCGCTCTTTTGCACTCTCCTCCTCCTCTCCCCTCCTCTGCCCATCTTCCTTGCCTTGTGAGTGGTCATTGCTAAGAGAGAAGGAGTAGGTGGTGTAAGGGGATGAGGTGGAGTGCTGCAGGGTAGTACATGAACAAAGCAGAATACGAGAAATGTACACTAGTGGGCTTCAACAACACTAAGCTCTCCCGCCGATTCCCAGCTGCCTGCTCTGTTTGATGCTGAGAGCGATCAATATACTCAACTCTGAGCTACACCTCAGATTGTCTCATACCCCTCATGCTAATCGCATACATAACCCACCAACTTTCACCGCGTATAACAATAATGGAATACAGGACCACTGCCAAGCACACCTGCTTACCTCAATTCAAATGCCAATTTCACACGCACAGGAACATGAATGAATCGTAAACCTTCACACTGTCTGAGTGGCATTCTTTTTGCATTGGTAGGATTTGCCAGCAGATCCCCAACAGATTTAACTCATAGCTGAAACTGTGTGCTGAACTGCATGCAATCACTCACAACCACACACACATAAACACACACTCCATAAAGTGCCTCCATAACCTTGTATTAAGTATAGTGAGCCACAGAATTTCTGTGGTTGACTTTGTGCTTGGGCCTAATGTTATTCTAACAGTTCAGCTTACACCAGCTGAGAGTGCCATAACTCTATATGAGTCTGTTCTCCGAGTGTGTGTTAAGGTGGCTGTGTAATGAGACACCTGGGACAAGGCATAAAGTCCATAGTGCCTGTCGAGAGAGGGAGGGTAGAAAGCTAGTTTAAGAATATTTAAGGGCACCATCTACCTGAAATATGGGACAGGCCAAGTGTTGTTGTTGTTTTCCTTCCTACCTCTATTCTGTTATGCACCTCCCTTTCCATCACATCTATTCATATCTGTCTTTTCTTCTCATCTCCATTTTTTGTGTCTTCCACTGGGTATAGCCGGTGGTGTGCCACCTTGATCTCTGGGCACTCTGGTCTGATTAATGGGAAGATGTTTTTGTGGCCATGGCATCTAGCAGGGTCAGCCCACATATGAGAAACAATACGGTATACATTCTCCAGCACAGAGCAAACAGAGAGGGACGTTCTTACTGGACTTAACTGAAAGAACGACATGAATGCAAACACACACGGCACTGCAGAGTGGACCCCTTGAATGAGTTTGATTTAATCCCAGCAATGCGCCCTGAACCTCATGCACACACAGATTTCACAGGCATTACGTGGGGCCGCTGTTTGCACTGAGGCTATAGTGCGACACAGGGAGGTAACCCACTGAGGATGCCAAAGGTTTGGATTTTCCCATGATAGCAACCACTCTCACTGGATAGATGGTGAGTAACCAGGAAGGAATCTGTCCCTTTTCAATGGCCACTGAAAGGGGAGCTGTGAAATTGTCCAAAATTTCTCTGTGTGTAAACAGAGGACTGAGGGGGGAACCCAGAGACCCTGCCTGGGCCAGACTCAGCTGCCTCCCTGGACTTTTTCTCAACCCCTTTTTCACTCTGTCTGTCATTGCCCTCCTCTCTTTTCACTGCCCATCCCTGTCTCAAATTAATTTTCTTTCTCTCTGTCGTCTTCCCCACTGTGAACAAATCCCACACTGTGAAGACACAGGAACGTTTTTGCACGCTATTCTCTGATGGTATTAATTAGTTTGGAGCTTTTGTTATCAAGAGACAGATGCTAAATACTCAAATAATAAGCAGAGCACAGTTTGTGTTTGCCTCCCAAAGGCAAAAAGTCCACCAACTTATTACTACCCTCTTACATGACCAATAGGAACATAGTGGTAGACATAACAGACCTGTCTTAGCTATGCAGCAGTCATAGTTTGGTTAGGTGTAGGCACGAAGAAATGTGATTACATTTGTTAGGATTAGGGGACCTTAGTCGTCAGGGCTACAGTAATGAATGAAAAACATTCAGGTAATTTCAGGAAATGATCCTATTTAAAAGCAACAGCAACAGACCAATAGTTTGAAACAGGAAGCGAACAGTGGTCTCCCATGTCAGTGTTTGATGTGTTTTATCAACCCACACTGCCACCCTGACCTCCTACTATATTACTCGACTTTCCTTTTGCTCTTGTCATATTATTACATACATTACTACCTAGAGGTCGGCTATCAATAAAGCATAACTATGGGTTGTAATAAACTGCTTGCACAGACGACCGATGGGGTAATTTGTTCAGGGGTCAATGGTCTCCCCAAGGCAGAATATTACCTTATGAATAGGAACCAAGGGCAGAAGCATGAAAAAGACAAATGCACAGTATATATTGACATGAATGCTCAAAAGTGTAGGTCTGCTGCTCCAGCTAAACAATTCAAATCATCTTCTGAAATAAGCGAGCATGATCACAATGCAGGAATTCCCCTCAACTTTTTCCTGGTTGCTAGGTGAAGGCTTCAGCTCCTGTGAGCATGCTGTGTGAATGAGGAGGGGGTAACTAATGTCCTCATCCAGTGACCACGCTCTCAACAGACTGCTCTTGTCCACTTAAAAAAAAACATTATACTGTTTTCTCAATGCAATCAGACCCACTGCAATGGGCAAGCTGAAAAGCTCTAATACTCAACATGTGCTGTCTGATGTTTTTAAAGTGAAAAGCTCTAATAATCCGACAGATCAAATATAGGAATAGCATATTCAAATGTGATAAAAATGCCAAAACATCCATCTTAACAAGTCGCTGAACATTATTTTATTATTGTTTTTCAAACAAATTAAAGACATTTACCATAGAAATAACATATTTTGCTATTTCCCACTTGAGATATGAGATAAACTATGTATTGGTATTAGTGATAGATCAAAGTGTTAGCCTTATTATGGTGTGTCTCCAGGCAACAGATACTTGTACTGAAAAAATAATTGTGATTGTCTAGACAGAGAGCCAGTTTCTTCACCAAATTTCCACTTGATTTAAGAAAATACAAGCTTTTATAAGACAGCTTCTTCATAAGTGAAGACGAAAATGAAAAGCAGAAAGCAGAACACCAACAGGATGCAGTCTGAGGACTGAGCTTCAGTGAAACAGCATAGGACTGTATTGCTTGCAAGCCGTTCCTCGAGATATGGTTTGCTTACACACACACTCAGTCACAATCATGCACATTCAGTATGTATATAAACATAATGCAGATATGCAGACTGCAAGAAACTCCAAAAAGTAAAAACAATTGGATCTCAGTAAATGCTTCCCAGTGAGTGTGGCATATATCTGCTATCGGACTGCCTTTGCAGAAGCTTGCTCATCTATATTCCTGACAGACCTGCTTTAAAACATACATTTGTGTCAAATGAATGACGCTATAATCAATCTCTCTGCCAATGTCAGAGCCAATGACAAAACCATCTTCTGCTTCTTTTAAACTCTTTCTATTTACCAGACAATGAGACTGCTAAATAACTACTCTGGCTTGTAATTTAGAACACAGAAAGGCACTCAGCTGTTCACTTCAAGCCTTTTTAAATGCATTTAATTCATTTTAACAGAACAAACATAGAAGGGAATTCAAGAAATGTTTCAAGAATTAGAGCTGTGCTCCACAGCTAAATCATATTTTAGTGCAGTTACAGAACCTCTAAGATTCTGGGTGATATGTCCTTGCAGCAAGAGTGATGGCTCATGGGACCATAGGGTAGGAAAAACAGCTTGAAACTGCTTGTTACAAACCTTCAAACCAACCTGAAATACCAGATGCTCACAATCAAATGTTCCTTTAAAGTACTTCTGACACTTCTTTGGGCCAAATGTTCAGAGTTCTGTGTCCGAGAAAAGCTGTGACTGCTTGACATGTTTGATTTTCGCCATTTCAAAATGGTACATAAGAAATGTCATTCAAATTGGTGAATGGTGTCCTAATAATTTCAGTGACAGTTTTTGGACATAGATTTTCTTGAAAATTCAGGTAAGAGTATTTAATTTAACAATGCACAATTCTCTTATTTTGGGGGTTACAGAAGTCTGTAAATAAATTAATTGCATTATAACTAGCATAGCTAAATATCTCTTGAAATACTGTGAGTCATATGACAGTTCATTTCAAGAAGATTTAGGCTGAATCATAAGAACCCTGTATTTTCAAAGACACAGTCAAATATAACCATAAACACTTTAAGAATGTTTCCAAAAACAACATTATTTTGTCCTTTCCATTATAAGGATATGTTGATATTGCGTTTGTAATGATGTGAACCCACTATGCTTCTTGTTACTTGGTTTAAATGTCACTGTCTGAAGGGCTCAGTGGGTTTTGTCAGAATCGTCATAACCTCTGATGTGATTGTTTAATGCTCTGATCACTCTACGTTTTTACATTTCCATACATGTCCTTTGAGTGCTGGTATGGTGGCCACATCAGCCCGACTTTAATCCAGACTCATCCTCTAACTTCTGATATGATTATTTTCCCTGCTCTTATCTGAAGAGTTGTTCTCCTTAACAACATTTTTTAAAGGCAGGCATTAAGAGGCTTAGCGCTGGCAGTGCTTTAGCAGCCAAAAGGTCACTTTTGCAAATTAGGTTCATTAATCTTCTGGTATATGGCAGCCCCAATGGGACACTCTTCATACACAGACACAGATTAAAATGGGAAAAGCACTCGTAGATTAGCCTGAAAAAAGAAACTCTTGGAATGATAAAGACTCTTCAGTTGGAGCTGAGACTTGGCTCTCTCAAGTCAGATTGCCAGTTTCACTCATATCAGAGTGAGAGTACTACACTGTCATGTATGGAGAGGAGGATATATCAGCCTGGAGTGGGGTTTGACTGAGCTATGATTATACCATCACAGATGATTACAGTTAGGCATTTCTCTGACCTAGTGCATGACAGAACCCCTTACTTTCCTCTCCTCTTCTGTCCACAGCTCTGGGTGTGTGCAAACTCTCCTACAGTAAAACACCTGCTTAAGCAACCCGAAATGAGATGAGCGCTCAGCTGGTGTTTCATTGTCGAGGTAAGGAAATCTTCTGACAAAGCCATGGGGCTGCAGAGACTGTGCAAGTCCTGTATATATTACCTTGATCACAATGGAATCACTCTGCTGAAATGCAAACCAAAAGAGAAAAAATAAACAGCTATATAGACAAAGCTGGAGTAAAAGTTCCCAATATTTGTTGCCTGACACACCACAACACTGGTGTCAGATCAAATATTCTTTCTGCATACACCAACTATCGTCACCAACATGACAATTTCATTTGATTTTAAAGTGGATGTTAAGTGATGCCACATTGAAGTTACTGTATTTCTTCATACCAATGAACGAAAAGTGATTTTTTTTTATGTTGGTTTGTTCAAGTTGGCATTCTGACTACTTTAATTTATTTAGAAATGACTTTTAGCTAACTATTCAACCATTTCCCCAGCTTATCCAGTAATTAGAACAAATTATGTAAATTGTTTGTTCATTACTTTTAGCTTGTTATTCAGTTAATAAATGACTTGTAGCTTACTGATTCAGCCGTTAACCGACTGCTTAAAGCCAGCTGCTTATAAATTACCCGTACCTAATTATTTCAACTATTTTAGCTAATGATTTCAACTGATTATTTATTACTCTTAGCTAATTATTTTAGTGCTTTATAAACTATTTTAGGAATTTCAACTATCTATCACTTTAAGCCAGCTTTAGTGCACTCTTTTAAATGTACACAAATTATTTCTCTATTACACTGAGATATTTTACATTTTTTGACAACATTCTTACTCTGAGAGTCAACACTTGGATTTAAAGGTATTACAAGTCAGACTGGTGGGTGGCGTGCATTGTATAGTCAGTCTATCATATAAGATATCTCACTCAAATTCAAATTTATTAAAGGTCAACATCACATAAATGTGTGATACTATACTTTTAATATATTATTAGAAGAATTTCATTTTTTTAAATTGATGATCTACTCCACAGTATGTAAACTGCAGATATATCCCATGAGGTATAAGTACCTATTTATGGGAATCAGAGGGCTATAGATATGGACAGTCTCACTGGCTAACATTATTGTGTCACACCACAATAAAAGATTAGCAAAGGTGACACTTGCCTTTTCATTGTTCTCATAAAACTAATCCAACTCCATTTAATCTTTACTATATAATAAAATTGAAGTGCATTATCATAATAATATAATGACCACACTTTGAACCAAGCAACTTAGAATCTAAGGATGCCTATGTCTGTGCCATACTGCCAGCATACTAATCATTGTCTTGAGCCCAATCACTCTCGGGGAAATGGCAATGAATGGCTGTGTAAATTAGATCTAGACCTACTAATAAACTTAATCAAAATTTCATTTATCCATTTTGTTTTGACAAACCATCCTCATAGTCCAGATGGCCTTGTGTGTTTTCCGTCTCTGTTCTGCCATCAAGATGCTTATTAATAATTTATGTCTCATAAATGACTTATCAGAGCGCCTTCTCCACTCATTTTTTTCTCTCAGTTCCTTCTCTCTATGTTATGGTTCCATCCACACTGTGGATGGTTGGCGTTGGCCCACTAGACCAATGAAGATGCATGACTGTTCTTTGGCTATAAAATTCCAGCTTGGTAATAAATGATTTGTTTTCTTGCTTGTGGTAGTGCTTTTCTTAGACTGACTATGGTCACAACACCTGGATTTTATGTAAAGCCACATTTAAAGGAGTTGGCTAATGTGTTTTCTGTGCACATAACAAAACACAGGGGATTCGGGCTATGACAAACTAGTCATCACTCACATAATGAAAATTATTCTCACCTAAACAGTGTCATTAAGGAGAACTTTAAAGGCTCTAATGAAACTAAACTCATAATGATCAGCAAGGGTGCAGATGGGATTTGATGCTTCTCACACTCCCACATACACACAAACACAAACACACACACACTTGCATTCAGAATTTGTATTTCATATTCTATCCACTGGCTGTGTAATGACGCCAGTTATTAAAGTGGGTAATTGTCTTACAGTGGGGCTGTGTTATTGGATCCGGGGGCAGTTCTGCAGACACAATTGGAGGCAACTGGATGTAAAGTCGCTGAGCAGTGAAATAGGGAGCAGGACTGAGCAGACACAGAAGATGGTATCACCATCAAAGGGAGTTGGTAGCATTGTGCTGCCTGACCCTTGTGAATGGCACTCAGCCCACCTGTTACCCTATCCCCCCTGAGATTCTCACTGTCTCTATACCCTTTCCTCCTGGAACCAGACACACAGTTCACTAGAAAATCTGATAAAGACCCTGCACAGTCAGATCCAACCATCAAAGACATCAGGCACAGAGACACAAATATATTGTATCTCAGCGCAAACTGGTCCATGTGATTACAGCAGTTCCTCTTGCAGAGGTCCAGGGCAGATCATATCCGTACAAAGGCATCCAAGGATGAATTGCTAATCCTCTCTCGTTGGAAGCCTTACCCAAAGTACAGGTCACCATTCACAGAAGAAGAAAATGCCAGTCTTCTGTCCCAGCTGACATATTAAAGTCTTCATTATTTTTTTCCTATTAGTTGAGTACTGAGTGTATCTCAAGAAGAACATATCCCCTGCTTTTAACTGAGCTCGCTAGTTTGCTGGCCAGATTTGTCATTAGGCTGCTGTCATTACATCTGTAATCTCCTCTCCAATACTTATCCCTGTGTTTCACAGCTCAGTGAGACACTGTTTCACCACTAAGAGCATTCGGAATAAAACCGAGAAGAACATGGTTCGAATGGTTGAAAGGAAAACGCAATGCTGTTGTAATGTTCATAAGATTTGTTTTGTACATAAAATGCAGAGAAAAGCTCTGTAAGTGCATTACTAAAAATGACATTAGACATATAAAGCCAAAATAATTTACAGGCAACATAAAAGGAAACCTGGAAACACAGCTAAAAGGACAAATTAAGACAAATAAAAATGTATAATAAAACTAAAATGAAGATATGAAAGCAAACAATAAAATACAATACAACAGGGAGCAAATGATTGCTGTAAATTAAAAGCAAGATCAAAAAACCAGAGCTATTTTATTTATATAGTAAATGTGAAAATATATAAAGGCAAGGTGACAGCAAAGTTTTATGCATCATAATTGATCGGTCTTGATAAAATTACGGGATGATGTAAAGGTAATGGCTTTCATCTATTACAGGGTAATTTCGGTGTAAATCAGAGGTAAATAGATAAAACTCTATGTAAAATGCAGCAGCTCTACCACAAACCTAGCAAAATGCTGCTTCTAGCAAACAAACAAGTTTATGATTTATCAGCCTCCCATTATCTGTGAAGTAGCAACTGCAACTTTAGCAACAATAATTGTAAAGATTGCACACGGCACAGGTAAAAATACAGAAATGTATTCATTTAATCTTACAGTAATGAAAGCTAGTGGTAATGGGTACTCCATCTAGAAATGCATATGTAGGCTATATTGCAACATACTAACAGTGTATATGAGGGGTAAGCACCTTGAATATTCCTTGATAGTGTTTTATAGCTGGCTCATGATCAATCAAGTTACTAGTCATGTTTAATTTTCAGTTTAATTAAAAAGTCTATAAATTATGTCAGAGGTCAATCCAGATTTATTTATGAACTCTGCTGTGATGCCAGAGATTAAAGAACGTAACACATTGATAAGGGACTCAACTGGGAAGAAACAAAAGAGGAAGTATCCCTGGGAGGGTGATGATTTCTAATTAACCAGCAATGACCCTGCATGCAGGACACAAATCAACACACACACATTCAGATTTGGCCTTTCATTGCCCATTTGGCTCAACAACAACAAACCCATCCTTGTTTATAGTGTCATTGAACTCTCGTTTAACGCTGGCCTCACAAATAACATTAATCTAGTTCCTGTCCAGCTGTGCACAGTGTGAGGAGGAGCTGGCAGGAGAAGAGGGAGGCGGACTCAGACAGTCCCAGTACTCTGCAGTCTGCACTGTAGTCAGCCAGCTGGTGTCATTGGCGATCCCCTTATTGGACCAGAAAGGTGACTGCTCTGTAGGCGCCAGAGACTGGGATAATAATAGTTAGTTTAGTAATCTTAAACACAGCTCTTTATTGGAGTCATTTTATCAGCAGGGTGCCTTCAGCAACATTGGATACATTGTTAAAGAAACAGTTCTGATAAAGTACAAAGCCACACATTCACACTACACCTATCTATAGCTACATCTGACCTCTCTAATGTTAGGTGTTGATGAGGAGAGTAACTCTGTGGAGAGCTCGATTGTATCAAATTCTCACTTTTGGGAGGACATGGAGCAGGAAGCTCTTATTCCTGTCTAGGTCTGGCCACCAGACACTTTTGAAACACCTCTCCCCCAAAAACTGTGAAAGCTTCTGTGTCCAGTGGTAGCAAACACAGCACCTGACAACAGTGAAATTTCAAAACTTCGAACCAGCAGAAAGCACTTAATTCTTCATGAAGGCAAAGACCTCTGTGCAGATTAACCGCGTATGCTCTTGAAGTTAAACATGCACTGTAAAAACACCATGCTGTGTTTTACTAAAGCACAGTGGCACACTTCTTCTAGTATTTACATAGCATCTGGAAAAGCCAAGCTATTTCCTCCTTTGCCAGACCAAAGGCAGCCAGGACAGAATAAACAAGCCTTTCACCCCATCCTGTGGGAATTGTTTTCCTTTTACCAACCACCACATGGTTTTTAACATAAAAAAAAAAAAAAAAAAATCAGAGCCAGGATTTTCTTTCATCCAAATAACTAAGAGGAGGGAGTTTATTTGCCCACTGCTGTCTTAATAAATGCAAAGCCCTAAATAAGACAGAGATAGAAGAAGAGAAACACAAAATGAGGGAGGTTATCAAGATTGAGATCTGGGCAAAGTAAGAATCTGTAAGGAGCAGGTAGTTGTAAAGTAAAATTGGTCTTTCTTGCATTAGAAAGTGCTAAAGTGTTATGTGAAGTCCTCAGTAATGTCAGAAAGATTATAGATTAGTTCTAATTATTTCTAATCGGACTGCATGGATGTAGCCCGTAAGTCAAGTTTTCAGGAATCTGTATGATTTCTCTGGAAAGTGTCTTCCTATCTGCTCCATTCACCTCAGTCACATCCTTCACATCAAGACCCCATCTCTTGTCTCATGAAAGGCAGTCCATTACTGCATATTAGCAGCAGAGTGAGGCAGGGAGATAAGGGAGGCTGCTGATCAAACACACAGACAAATCGCCAGTGACAGAAACACACATTTGTTGCTCAGCATTTAGCTTTGATCTCTGACTCTGCCAAGAGCCAAAGAGAGAAGCAAGTCTCATCCTTTGAACTGGGGCTTTTCAGAGGAGGTCTCTCTGTCTCTCTTTTATGGAGATCTATGTGTACACTCTACATAGCTATCATTTGCAATCTTGCTCCATGACTGAAAGTGCCTACATATTCAGCAGGACACTGAAGGGATGGATACAGCATAGGGAGGAGCAGAATATCTGCATCACTGACAGAAAACATGATACAGGTGAAGTTGATGCTGATCATTTGTGACACCGGGCCTCTGCTGCTGGGCTGACAGAGGCCTACTATAGTGAAAGCATTGTTCAAGGTTTAACAGCAAGATCCTTAAAAAAAACTGGATCCATTCCCAAATCATGGTCAACCCAATAGCGTCAACAAGTTGTGATTATGTTTCAATTTTGTGTGTAGACACGTAAAGTACTGATTAGCTTTGCTATCTTCTAATCTACCGATCTGATGACTTGTTTAGAAATCACAATTCATTTTGTTTATATCCTTTCAATCATGTGCAAACATGTGCACACATACATACACACATACCCACACACCAGCAAGAGTGAGATTGGTTTTGCAGCATAGTAATAACAGATAAGTGGCTGCTGTGTGTCTAAGCTGTCAGCCATGGATCATCTCATTTCCTGACCAGGCCAGCCCCAGCCCCCTGTGTGTTATTACAAACAGCCCAGATCATGTGACAGGGGAGAGAGATTACAGGAGAAACTAATTGAGGCTGCTCTGTGAGTTCTCTGGTGGAGAACAGTGGGTTGACTGTTGGCCAGGCAGCTTGATACTTGACCCTACCATGTCTCCTGCAACCAGAAAACGGCCATTACAAACACTGATCCTGTCAAAGCCAACAGACCAGGCCAGCCTGTAGTGAACCACACTGCCTTTTTGAAGCTTGGGTATTCCCTTTATCCCTTTATTAGTAATGCATCCATGCAGCTGGCTCAACACATCACCTGATGTTTTCTGTTGTGACTAGACGGGGAACATTTTAACTAATATACAGAATATGAAACATAGGCCATAGAAATATGTTATAGATGTTGCTACTCCTGTTTTGTATATTTACTGTCATCCACAAATATATCACTTTCTGATTCATCCTTTCACCCATGTCTTGACCTTGTTACATTACTGATATTTCATGTTGTTCTGGCTGCAGTGTCTCCCAGCTTTGCACAGATCGGTCTGGCTCACTACCATTAAGTGTTGTTTCCTACAGTACAATGGAGCTGGAGAGGTCACCAGTATTAGCTAAATCCCACTAGCCCAAGAACAAGAACAACTGTCAGCTAGCATTTGCTCTGAGTGGAACAGTATGGCTGTCTCACAGAGCTATTATTATGATTAGGCCCTGGGTCAAGCTGGCACTCCAGGGTGAAATAAAGTAATCCTGTGTCATCACTTTCAGCCCTGCTTTTCCATATAACAGCATATGGTAAGGCAATAGTGAAGACACATTCACATTAAGAGCTATACAAAATCCCTTCTGACAGGATGATCCACACTTAGACGTATGAAAAACAAAATGCACACAGACAAGAAACCTGTGCTGTGCTTATCAAGAGGTGTGGAAGGTATGCAGGTACACGTCCTTTCTCAACAACACTTACAGGATGACCCCTTAAGACACACATGCCCAAACTCATTTCTCAGGACCTGGTCAGTGAAGCAGAAGAAAGGGGTCATAGTAGTAGCAAGAGATTGTATTTAAACACAGGATATGGTCCCTGTACTTTTATGTGCAGTCAGCCCCAGGTCCAGCCCCGTTCCCCCCTTCTGCCAGTGCCAAGGCCAGCACAGGCGCCAAAGCAGACTGGACGGGTCTGATAGCACATTTACAAGACGGAATCTGAGAGCCACTATGCTTTTAGAGCTTGGCTACTTGTGCTGCATCTCAAATTACATTCTCTTGCCACCAATAAAGCAATAATCTTGACCACTCTTGTGTCAAGTGGCTCACTGGTCAAAAGTAATGCACTGTAGGTAAGACTGGGTGATTCGATCTGGGCTCCTGGGAGTGATCACAGTTCTTGGACAGAATTCCGGGGTTCGTAGTAATGGAAATGGTGATTGATCTCTTACAGTGCTAAGATCATCAGGAGGGTAACAGCCTGAGACGTAGGAGCAACCCAGTCAACCCAGCTAGATATCATTGCTTAGATTGAAAGGCCTGTATACAGTGGATGCTTGTGAATGTTTTACTTGGAATACACACTCAAAGGAAGATGAGAGCAGCATGTAAGTGCTATTGAAGCATCATCCCATGCAGTGCAAACGGACTTCGACCGCTGTTCATCATGTATGTTGTCAGAAGAGCTGTCTGCCTGCAGTAGATCCTGATGAACTTAAAGAACAGTGTTTATAGGCTCATCAGGAAGACGTCAGTATGTATGGATTTATTCATTTTATTGGTTTTCCCTGGCTTACTACAGAAATGGATGCATTACTGAATGGCCATACAAGGCATTGGCCTATGCTCCACAGTGGTCAGGGGGTCATTGGAAGATGTGTCCAAAACAGCCCATGAGAGAAAGTGACTGAAAACAACCAATATTAGGTGCTGAACAACACAAAGAATAACAAAACATTTGCAAAGACACTCAAAAGAACCACAAAGACACTCAAAAGAACCACAAAGACACTCAAAAGGACCACAAAACCCATAAATCGACCACAGGGAGATGCAAAATGACCACAACAAGACTCAAAACAGCCACCAAGAGATTCACAATATTCAAACCAATAAACAAAAGCTGTGCCTGTTTCACTCTTTGTAGGAGGATGGGGGGCTTTTTATGTCTGTGCCCAGGGGCCCATTGTGTCCATGACTAGAGAGGCTGAGGGAGCTCACAGTGACACCAGGAGGCTGATCACTCATTACAGATACCACTAAAAAGTTTGAAACACAACAGGGGAGTTTTGAGATTTAAATAGCTGTCTGTTGAGATTATGCTTGACTTTACACAGCAGAGTAAAAAAATTAGACTTGAATCATGAAAAACGCAATGGGTCCAAGATGCATGCATCTCAGAGTTGGTGTGGATTCATACATTTGACAGAAAGGAAGTCTTTTTTGCGAGAACTGCATCAAATATACATCAAAAATGTGTTCAGATGAAATTGGCTTTTAAAATCCAAGTTAATCTGTTGACCTTTCAGCCCAGCACTTTTTTAAAAATGATCATATCTGCAAATACAGTGATCCTCTCACCAGACTATTGTTTTATGCTCTCCAACTCACAGAATTGCTGATGATCATGCAAGTTGAAAGATCTAGGCTCAGCATATCTGAAACATGAAGCTGTGGTTGTCCAAGCCAGAGTGACCAACAAGCAATCACTGACAACTATTGTCTATTTGTCCACATTCTTTGCTTGTACTGTCATGAGCACACTTCCCAACACTCATATACTCTTAAGACCACACTACACTGATCTTGACATATGAGCATAATACTTCAAATGATATTCCAGTGATTTCTCAATACACTTCACTTAAGATCGAGGGCTTGCAATAGACAGAATGTCCTTGAATAATTGTAAATGCTGAGATATCTTTAGCATTTAAGGAACCAGCTCAAAGAATACTGGCGATAATTGGCTCTAGTTCCTGAAAAAACAGACAACATGACTAGGTCCTTGTATCATAACAGATAAGCTTTCAATTCACGCTGCAACGATCTATTTATCAATTTTTCTCTAATGCACAGAAGTTATAGAAACTGTAACAATACAACACTTCACTGGTGTGTTTAAAATAAGCAATTTCTTGTTTGTGTTTCATGTTTATCACCATGTCCATTGGGGTTGTCTCTCAACAGCATCAGCTTAAAAGAAACAGCACTGACAACAGATGGCTTTAACACCACTTAAATCACCCATCCATTAGCCTCTCCATCCGAACCTTCAGAGCTAATTAGTGAATCAAATCATCAGAGTTAAGAGGCTCAGAAGACACATCCACCTGCATTGTGGATGATGTTACACTCTTACAGCAACATTAATGCACTGCTCCATATTCCTGACCCCTAACCATTTTTCCCAGAGGCGCTTTCAACTTCCTATTGATGTGATGTGAACGGGTTAGTGTTTTACTCAAATTGGACCCATTAAATCAAACATGCCTGTGGATGTGTTGAACAAGTGACAGTGGCAATTAGAACAAATTCACAGGTACACTACTGATTCATTATGAAATTATCATTGTCATTGACCGTTCAGTGGAGCCATGAAAATAATCACACTCCATTATGAACAATATTGTGGTGAATCTAGTTAGTATGCCACTGCGTACTGAAGTAAATTTGTTTATTTACGGCTGGCTGGTTTTTGATTACTCAACATTTGACAAGAACAAATTCACAGTCATGCCAATTTTCTTCCGAACCATTCAGCGTGATAAAGACAACAGGGCTTTGATGGATTCTCTCAAGGGACTGATCATGTCAGCCAGATAACAGAACACTTGTTAAAAGACACATACCGTTTCTTTAGAACACATTTGATTGGGTTTGTAAATTACTTGCATTCCTAGTGGAGTTGCCTTCAGGTAAAGAACAAGTTGACGACCAAATGGAAATTAGACTGTGATTTCATTTTTGCATGCAAATACAGTGTCTTGTGTATCTCCTTACAGTGGACTTTTAGGAAAACTGGCATAACAAGCAAATACATAAGTGTCCTACAATGCTGACAAAGTGCCTCCAGTAAAGTGAAGGCAGAACTAGCTGCATTAATAGAAGAATAATACAGCCCTGATATATTATGACCAAACAGCATATGAATCAGGTAGGGAAATAGAGAGTGAATTAGCATCGGGACAGGTCTCCTCCCCCAGCCTTCTACCAGCCTCCTATCATTCATCATGATGATCTATGGCTGCTCTTTATGCCCTGACTTGATATTTCAGACTCATGTGTGGTGTGGATCATTAGGGAAAGCTTTTACCATTAATAAGCAGACGTTGTTTACATGACTAATATTCCAAGAGGCAATGAGGTTGAAGCATTTAGAGCTGGGTATTCATCTTCCCCACACCAGTAAATATCACCCAGATGCTGTTGATATTTACTGGGATATAGAGAAAATGGTTGGAGTGGACAGATTTCATCAGCTAGGGCAATGTTGGAGGAAGGA
The DNA here is from genome assembly GCF_900324485.2 of Mastacembelus armatus. Lineage (NCBI taxonomy): Eukaryota > Metazoa > Chordata > Actinopteri > Synbranchiformes > Mastacembelidae > Mastacembelus > Mastacembelus armatus. The sequence goes on along the minus strand of NC_046635.1, from coordinate 4,778,400 downwards.
CGGGTGGAAGGAAGGAATCAAGTAAGACAGGAAGGTGCATTAGTATGGACCAGTGAGGTTAGGACCACGTAGATGAGCATGGTCCAAAAAGAGACCCAAAATGCAAGACAAAACTGAAATCACAGCACCAGAACGAGTGTCAAGGTACCTGCAAGTGTTTGAAGGAAGGACTTGGGTTGGGCTGTTTGCTTAGGGAGTTCTGCTGTTGTTCTTATCAGTCCAATTAATGTTCAACCAGCAAAATTAGTTCACTCCTGGGGTAGTTTTTGTAACCTTAACAAAGCACTCTGAAGCATTAAAAATGCCTATAAAAATGTATCATGCTTTGGCTGCCATATAGTATATGGGTGCTGGGTATTATGGTGCAAGAGAGGTTATGACTGGGGAGACAAACAGAATAACTTTAGCTGATTTTCATTAAATAAACTACTTTACAAATTTTCACTTAAAATGTTGAAGCTATATCAAAGAGCTGTATCAAAAAAATACACGTCATTAGACCTCATTACATTTCTTTTAGAATATATTTGCTATTACAAAATAAAGGTATATGATCGTCAAAACAGCAAATGTCAGATGTGTTTCAGGTGGTCATCAGTGGTCTTCTAGAGAGTTACATAATCAATTTCAAGGATGCCATATTTTTTCTATAATTTGCCACCCATGTGTACAGTGTTTAACAATAACAAAGAACAACTGAAACAAATTCATTTATTATACCACCAGTCATAATCTAAGGTTTGCGCCACAGCTGCCCTGTAGAGCACATTATCACTCAGATGCCACAGTTATTCACTTGCACTACTTAATGAAAAAAAAATCAGCCTTTTAAACGTGTATTGGAGAGTAAGGAACAGCCAAAATGTCATCACCCCAATGGTAGAACTCATACTCATGCTAATACATACACCTTGCATAGACACTAACAAAGCTTATTCTAGAAATCTCTATAAAAACATTGTGATAGTCCAATCATACAGAAGGCCACAAAGGCCACACAAAACTTGCGTGAAATTATGAAATTATTGAAATTATGTGCCTGTTCATGCTGTAATAGAGCAGGGAAGAGTGGGAGGTGAACACTAAAGTTTGGAGAGATCTCAGTGGTGAGGGGCACAGTTACGTTTCCTAATATTACTGTAGAACCTGGCAGGAGATGGAGACAGTTATTTTTTGCTAAGCAATAGATAGACTCATCAAGAACTGATGACAGCAAAGACGTGTCCTTCCACCCTATGGATTATTGAGATTAGTTTTTAGGCCTGCCTCCATGCCTCAGGCCCAACCAGGAAGAGAGAGTGGCTTAACTTGTCATCCCTTTAGAGAATGATGTAATTAACAGGCTCTGATGAGCAGCTCAATCTCCACAGACAGGGGGAGATTGGCCTGGTTTTGGAGAAGAGGTGCACAGTGTGAGTTTGTGTGTGAGAGAAAGATAGAGGGGGAGTGAAACAGAGAGTGGGAGAGAGACACATCTGGTAGCTATGTGCAACAACCGTGATGCTGACTTGTCCTTGAACGTAACCTTGTTGGGTGTCCTCTGATTGTTTATGTATTTCTAATCAATTTACCTGCTTTAGTTATTATTCCATTCATCTAAAATCCCAATTTGCAGATAATATCAATTTAATGTAATCTTGTGACACCAGATATCTCCCACCAGATGCTTACCTGCACCATTGCAGCAAATTTCTAAACAAATTAGACAAATCTTTAATGGAGAGGATAGAATTATCTTATTGACCTGGTTAAAAGAACTGAAAAACGAACTGTGGTGGTGCCAGAGAGCAGTGCAACACTTTCTCCTTTTAGTTTTTACTTCAGGATAAAATATTTGATTGAGATTACCTGTTTTATTTCTGGCTCTACCAGTGATGTTGGATCTCAGCATCACGAGCAAACACATATACAAGAGAAGAATGTTTCATCCGGAGTGATAGATTCCAAAACAGCAGTAGTAATAGGGCGCTAAAGCAATTCATATGCATGGTTACACAATACATGCTGTGGTTCCAACTAAACCACATCATCATCATTTCATGTGCATTAAAGTGCAATTTTATGAGCTTGTAAAAATGCCTACTGTATGTGTACTACAGAGAATAGATAAATAGTTAATATACCTTTCAGTGCACAATGGTGTTTTTCATTATCGACCTTGTTTAGATAGTACACAATAAGTAAAATAGTGAGGTAGTAGTTAAGTGTGAAGGAATTAGAAACTGGTCCGTGTCCATCAGTGTAAGGCAGACAAATGGTAAAAGTGTAAACAAAGCAGCTAAACTGATTTTAAATGTTAAATGTTGCATATTAAAAAAAAAAAAACAATACAAAATGCTTTAGTAGTTGTAGTCTGCTCCTAAAACGAACTATGAAATTAACTTCTATGAAAAAAGGGTCCCTTGGAAAATTGCTTATTGAGTGTTTTTTTGATTATCCAGAAAAAACTGGGCCACAGTTTCTGGAAAGAGTTGTCGCTTTTGAATTTTTAACAACTACTTTTAATGCGAGAGCATTTTAAAAGAGAATTCATTCACCTCCATTTCACCTAATGCATGCTAAAATTAGAGTCATACCAACATGACCCTGAAGAGGAATAAGAGGTTAGTGGATGGTTGGATGAATGGATGGATGGATAAATGGATATGTAGGTTTTAGTAATGGGTTGCCCTTGTACAAATAGCAAGGGATTCAGGCAAGTGAGCAAATTCACTTACTTACTGGAAAACACTGTGTAGCTAAGCCACTGTTTTCATGCATGGACAGTATTTTTTTATCAGTTGTCTTTTTCAAGAAGTTGTTTTTCAGTTTCCGTGATTGCATATTGAAAGTGTCCCTGCAAATATCTGGCATTCAGTCTCCTGATAATGTAATTATTCCAACTACAATTTAAGAGGATGGGTCGACCATTCCCCTTAGTAACCTGTGAAATACATTGAGACACTTAAGATGGACAGGCTCTTGCAACTTTAACAATTAATCTTGAACAATATGACAAGTCAAACTACACAATTCAATCACCTTTCCTGCATGGGCAGAACCTGAGACTTCTCTGCTCACACATTATAAGTGGCAATGTTGAGCTCACACTGAAGTTAAGAATGAGGTCCCCAGTCAGTTTTCTTCAGTGACAGCTCCCAAAAAATGCGTAGAAACAAGACAGCAGTGTACATAATGTTGAGAAAAGGGGAATATTCCTATATTTAGTTATTCTACAATCAATGAACTTAGGAAGAAAGCTGCATTTGGCTCGATGGATGTCTGTTCTCCAGTGAAGTACAATCCAATTTTAATAATATTAACACTGCAAGCCAGCCAATCACACTTTCTGACATGCCAGAAATTTAGCTGATCATCAGGGAGTCAGGTCATTAAATGTTCAAGTAATTAATCAGGCACCAGCACTGTTTAAACTGCATGAACTGCATGTCAAACAAGTCATCTGGCCAAAATTCAGCTTGATTTTAAAATTAGTTTGCGGTCGGGGGGTTCGTAAGCCAGACATTAGCCCGAGATGGGAAAACACAGCAGAAAGTTTTCTAGCAAGGCCTGTTAGTAAAGCAGATCAAATACAAATGGGCTGGAAAGTTATGTCCGTCTTAATCTACCATATTACCACTCATTACTAACTTGGCTTTATTTGTTGCAGGTTAAAGTACACTGTGAAGACACAAACATCCCCATAGTAACAGTGACCCAGAGTCTGAAGAATTTAAACAACCATAGTAAAAAGATCAATGTCAGGTATCTGAGTCTAGACCAGAAATCTAAAAAGGTAACACACAGCAAAATGGTTGCTGGGCTAAACTAATCTGCACTGCACTGCAGTGTCTTTTCAACACAGACTTTTTCTCCCTGCTGTTGTAGAAATGTGAACCAGGATGTTTGAGGACAGAAACTCAGGAGACAGAGGAAGAAGTGCATATAAATAAAATGGTGCAATTTGATCTTGATGTTGTATCTTTTTGATATAGTCACAAAATACATCTGCCATCCTCACTACACAAGCCATGTGTGACATGCTTAGGTTTTCACAGTGTGTAGGAGTTTATTTATGTCTATTTTTTTATGTTTTCCGGAGTGGATGAAGTGCTCTAGCCAGTACAAAGTCGGACCAAACCAATAACTCCACGGCAACAACACATGGACAGCAGAAAACTTTTAAATGGGTTCAGTGTTGATTCCTGTGTTTCATTGAACCCACTAAACTAAATAAATAAAGTGTAGGCTCTTGAACTGGGTGCAAGACATTAACTGAAAATCCAACTGTGATTTAGGATGTTTTAAAATAAGAAAAAAAGTCCTGTGTGTGACTCAATGACACAGTGATCATCTACAATGTCTTCTGTGAGTGGATAGATCCAAATTAGTATGCAGTTTGCTACTGTATTTTAAGGCTTCATTTTTAAAATGCAATAAATATATCTGTCTCAAAGATTGAACATATTAATTAATGGCTCCAAAGATATGTTGGACAATTCTACAGAACTGCACATTATGTTCAGTGCTGACATTTTTGAATGCTTAGGGTAAATATAGCAGCAGACAGGGAAGTGATATAAAATGCCAGACTCTCTCTTCCTCTCCCAGTTTAACATCTTATCACTCCACACTTTGATCTTGTAACGCCAAACAACTTAGTTTCCCTCTTTCATGTTCTTTTACACTTGGTCTCTGTTCACTGACATCCAGCTGTGTCCACTCACAGCTGCCACTGAAAGAAAACTACCATTTAGTAGGAAAAGACAGTGAGGGAGGGGTGCACAGCGAGAGGGATTGACTCACCCAACCTTCACAAATAAAAGTTGTACCTTCGATGTCCGAAGACCACAGCACAAAACTCAATGAGAAACATTTTAAAACATCCACATTAGTGTGGAGCTTTGCGTCACAAAAGAGGTTCTCTAGCTGAAATAGTGAAAAAGTCTTTTCACTTGGCATAAGCTTGTTAAAATATATGTGCAAATTCAAGATGATTAAACTGCTTCTAAACGCTTCTGAGACATTTGCTGCTCTTTCACCTCAGCACCTTAGCTTATCTTGAAATTTAACGTTGCTCTTCCTGCATCCCTTGGGTTGCAGTTCCCTTTTAATCTTTGTGCACCTCAGTGCGCCTTCAGTGCAGTGTAAATTTGCAAACATGTGAAGCAACAGAGACAAATACTTTGTATGAGCTGGTGTTTTTTTTAATGAAATTATTTATGGGGCAGGCAAAACTTTATGGATATAACAATGTCTTCTCTCCCAACCATTTCCTGAGAGCTCTGGCTTTAGATTAATATTAGAAACTTAAGTGCATCATGGTTCATTTTTTGCATCTACAGTTTTAATAGTTTGTTGATAGCTCAATATATTATGTGAAATAAAACTGTAAACTATTGGTATGCAGTGATTAGGATGGTTCAATATAAGAAACTGAAAGGAAACAACCATTTTTTGGTTCACATCTAGTGACAAACCTCCTCCTCCACTGTGACATCATCCTGTCTGGGAGTGAGGTACGTGATTGACCTTCAGATGTTTTCAGACGTTACAAATCCCCCTTCTCTCCCTTTCATTACAACCCCTATATCAGTATCAAAAAGAATCATTTAGCTCTTGTGAATTTATATAACATTGTTCGATTATACATGGAGCAGTCTACCACACATGTTTAGGATATCTATGTCCTGCTTGGAGCAACATGGTTTTCAGTTCACTTGGTCTTGTCTCCATTGTTGTTCTCTGGAGCCTCATTGTCAAGCTGACCTTCCCATTTCAATGACAAATCTACTGCTACCAATGAAAACCTTTAAAGATACATACTGCACCCATATCTCCACTTTTGTCATTGTATCTTGTTAAGTTCTGATTCCTATTTTTTACTAAAAATGTCTTCATTGTTGATTTAAGTGAAATACAGACAGATGACCTGAACATTTTTGTGACCTATTGATTTTATCATGAAAACAAGAACTCTAGTTATTCCGCAGTTATCAAACCAACTTTGCATATCAGCACATGATGCTGTGTGCTCGAATGAATTTATTCTTGCAGGAAAATAGAGAAATTTGGTTAAAGGTGTGTATGATGCAGCTAGCCATTTCTCTTCACTTACCTATTTACAGGAATGCTGTACTGATTTTAAATCATACATTTCACTTTGGCAGCTCTGTGCCACACACAAACACACAGTAGAGTGTACTCATTAGTCATTCTGTCATAAAAGCAGTGTCAGCATGAACAATAAACATGGCTCATGCAAAACAAGGCTTTTGTCTGTCTAAAAGAAACAGTGTTGGCAGGCTGTGCCTCTAACAATGCAATAACCAAACAGGCCACACACAGAATCTCACACACTATACTGTACTATATGTCTGATTGTCTGTCTATCTGATTACAGTGTGTGATAAAGAAACAAGAAAGCAGCCTATCTTAAAGACCATCTGAAGCTATAAACAAATAAGGACATGTAGGATGGAGATAAAGGGGGAGGGGGTAGATCGAGCATACAGAAGACCAATTAAAGGGAGATGAGGTAGGATTATGAGGAGGAGGTGGTGAGTAGGAGGGTGAATAAAACATCAATATTTTCTTACTCATCCATACGATGGTGACACAGTGAAAGGAAGCTGTCTGCAGGTCAATATAAATATATTTACGATGTATGCAAATCACGAAGACTACCAGGAGGAATGAGTGCTGAAAGAAAGAAAGAAAGAAAGAAAGAAAGAAAGAAAGAAAGAAAGAAAGAAAGAAAGAAAGAAAGAAAGAAAGAAAGAAAGAAAGAAAGAAAGAAAGAAAGAAAAAGAAAGAAAGAAAGAATAAAAGAAAGAAAGAAAAAGAAATGGAGAAAAATGTTGTGGTCAACTTGCCAACATTGCTCAACCATGAAATCCTAACTCTGGGAAATATGAGCATTTCACACACCTATGAGCAGTAGTGGAGTATCCCTGCTTGGATGTTCAAACAAAGCACTGAGAGATAGTTCAGCCTGAGACCAGATGGTTCAAAATTGTTCCACACACACACACTACATACATAACCAGTTGGTAGTGAGCCTGTGGTGCTAGTGAATTTTTAGAGGTGTGCAAGTCTAGACTTTTATATCTAGACTAGGTGGCAGACTGGTTCCAGCAGTAGGTAGGTGTGTGTCCGGATGCATAATTAACAGGCTGGTTTGGCACCTGACAAGCTCAGAGGTCGTGTTGTCCTCTCCATTAGCCAGGCGCCAATCAGCCTCTGGATCACCTGAGCATGTCCTTGTCCCAGTAGCAGATTGCCCAGAGGACATCAGTCACATTATACAGCCCAATCAGTGGCTGAGACTTGCACAAAGGCCTGAGACAGCTAGAGATAGAGTACAGGGGCAATGTCTCCCAAATGAAGCTGAGCTGCCACTCAGGGCAGATGGGGGACAAGACAAAGGGCCCCTTGCACAAGAATATGACCTTGCATATGCAGAGGCATTCTTCCAATGGCACAGATGACAACAAACAGCACCCTGATGAACACAGTGGTTGACTGATGGCGCCTGTGGCAAGTAAACTGGTTAGATTTTATTCGTATGTATCTTAAATCAGATTTGCTGCAGTAATACCACTGATGGGTGCAAATGTGTTTATTTTAAATGTCAGTCCCTCGCAGGTCAATGTAATTGTGTTTCTGAAAATATCACAGCAGGTGTCACCAACTTTAATTTATCTTGGACATTCTGTGGCATTTTGTGGAGACGTGTTGGATAAGTTTTGTGATATCAACGACAAAACAAAATATTATGTGAACTTTTGTTTGAGAACCTGGGCCCAACCTCTGGCTGTGACCCAGCAGCAGAATTTAAAGCAGGATCTGACACCACATCACAGCCATATTAGTTCTGCTGCAGTAATACCAAATACTTAAGTCAGCAAAACCTTCACTCTGATGGAAGTTCTAAAGCTACTTCAGACCACTCACCAAACAAACTATTTGTTCCCACTCAGACTGTAGCTCTAAATCCCTGGGCTCCCATTGACCTGGAACTGGGCCTCAACACAATACTGAAAGACTCCTTTGAGAGGGCCAGTACGGTAGGCAGGAGCGGGAGGGGTTTAGGGCAGGGACGCCAGGCTGGGGTACTGTGTGTTGAAGGTTCCTTAGCTCCTGTTTCCCAGCTTAGAGTGATAGGGTGAAGGAGATGAACGACCCCCAGACTCTGTGAATTGATCTCTAGACAGATCTTACAAAACTAGATGTGGTAACACAGAGCCTCCTTCAAAACTGCAGAATGACTGCTTTCAATTGGCAGGCCTATTGTCTTTCTCTAGACAGCGATCGTTTGACTTCTGATAAGCAACAATGCCGTGGATATGTGGCATTGTTGTGGCTCAGTTAAAAGCTTCATTTGGGAGGTCTGAAGCTCTAATGAGATTACAAATTCTTTTGTCCCTTTACATGCTGCATTATACACACTGAGTTAAACTGATGTAACTAAATAATAATTCAAATGTGAAAATGCACTTTGAGCTAAGTAAATTTAACAAAGAGGCACATGTCTTAAAACTGAGAGCTGAGTGCTTTGAGCTCAGTGATGCACGCAGTTTGACCAATTGCTACCTGTGTTTAAAAGTGCTAGTTTTGTATGTTATCCACAGTGAACTCTCATTTTGTATTCTTGTTTCTTCACAGATCATCTGTGAGCATCTTTTTCTACAGGGGTAAGAAACTAAGCCAATATATTTTCATGTGAAATACCTGTGATTTATTGTAACTAGCATCCTACTCTAAACTGTGATATTTATGTTGCAGCTTAAATTCTCTTCTTTCCTTCGATAATGACAACAGTGTCCTGGACAATGCTCAAACACAACTAGTTTATATGATGTGCTGTCCAATCCAAAAAAATCTATAGAAGATCCAAATGGCCACACAGAAAGACTGAGTGAAAAGTCAGTGGGCATTGAGTGGATTCATTCAAATATGGGGATAACAGTGCACATTTTTAGACAAGTCTTAACCTGAAAGGCATTCATAGTGTTGCACTCAGTTGTGACAGAAAATGGTGCATCAGTAATGAGAAAGATAGCTGAGAAAGAGAGAGAGAGATTCAAACCCTGACAGTGTTAACTGAGTGTGTGAATGTCAGACTACTTGTTTCAGACAGTTACAGAAATTGTCAAACACAATCTCTCCCTAATATGACATCGGAAAGGCGTGTGCAGAGGAGGTTTCCGAAACTGTCTGGCCACCTGACAAGTCATTCTGATGGATTATACTGGCATCTTAAACGTGCTGTCGAAGTTCTGGTTTTCAACATCACAATGATCCAAATTGCACTGGAGAAGCCTGTGGTTTTATTTTTTCTCACAACCTGATATTTGTTGTAATGCACTTACTAGTTCATGGTTAAAAGCAGCCAGCAGTTTAAGAAGCGATATCCTAATTGATCTATTTAAGTGATATACAGTAATACTGTGCAGAAGTTTTAGACACTTTAGATGTTTCAGTTTCTTATCACACAGCACCATAAGGTGTCAGATTATAAGTAGACAGCTTCATTGTGCAGGACAACTAGCCCATGAAGAACCCACTAGAGTTCATGAAGACAACTATTATCAGAGACAAGAAGAACCAGGAGTCCTGCAACAGATGGACCTGCCCCTAAATAACCCAGATGTGGGCAGTGTGGAACTGCGGTAGCTTCTCCAAGGTGCTGCAAAGTACCAGGAGAAACTGTGCAGCTCAAACCAAAGAGAACTGCTGCCAAAAGATAATAGATTTAGGTATTGTTCTATTCACTGCATTTGATATGAAGTTAATTTATAAATGAAAACACAGTTTATGTCATTTATATTAAAAGCATCCACTGTGTAGTTTTAGTGCCTAAAACCTTTGCACAGCACTGTATATGTTTGCAATTTATTTGGTAACCACGGTCGTATGTGTAGTTACTGGGATCACCTGTGTCACGTTGTAGGATAAAGTATAAAACAGCACAGAAACACAAATTTATGCGATGTGGTAGTAACTAGATCATTCAAAACTTCTCTAAATCACCTGACAACTGAGTGCAGCAGCAATTTCTGAAGTGTTTAACATCCAAGTCTTTTTATACTCATTCAGTTGTCTTTAAAACAGAAATGGAAAAAATGTAAACAAAAACATCAATTGTGTTAGACTCTAATGACAATATAAATGCTAATGGAGAGCAGGAGGGAACACACTAAATGTTTAAAAACCCACTAAGACTAAGAATTTGTTGTTTCTGTCACACTCTACCACATGACGGCTTTATTATATTATTTTGCTGTTTGCCACTCAAATGAAAAAAGAAAGAAGAACTAGCTGTATTTCTGTCATTTTTACTTCTCAGAGTCACTTGTGAACTGTGTTTTCAAAATTATCCATGATTCTGTGAACGTAGTTTGAAGTAAACCAAAGATCATGTTTTAGGGATTACAAATATAGTGCAACAACACAAGTGCATGGTGTCCCAGTATGTATCCGCACGTTTGTGGCAGCAGAAAAATTCATTCTGGACCTGTCTGTGTTCACGTTCAAGAAAAAGGTCGTCTCTCTGAGAAACAAGGGAGAGCAACAAATATGGCCTCTGGACTCTGTGGCCTCTTTTATTTCTCTGAGTTCAGCTCTGCCCATGCTGACATCCTACTTGTATGTCACCTAGTTAAGATGTGGAGGCTTTGTTTCTATTCTGAAAGTGTCTTTAATCCTATCCCAAGTCAGAAAGCAGTTGGTTGGATTAGTCTTGATTATGGGATGAAGGGTCTTTTTGTTCCTATGAGATATAAATGTAGATTAATGGTAATTGTGCCATAAAGTGGATGGCAGTTAAAATCTATGGAAAGGCACCTTTTCTGAAAGAAGGATCTGCTTTGCTTCACTATAAAAACCTAATAAACCTATAAAACCTAAAACCATACAACCTGCAGGATAAAATGGTGTTTTGTTATGTTGATGGGGATCTGGCTATGCATTGGAAACAGGTTCAGTGTTGGCTGCATGTGACAGTTCTCCCTCCTAGTTTGGGCCCTAATTTAAGTTGGATGAATAAATACTCTACATAAATTAACCAAGTTAGGATGTCTCCACGTATTCATACATTGTAACACACATGCACATAATCACATAGACACACACACACACACACACACACACATACAGACAGACCAATTAGTTGCAGTGGCCTTTGCCATTAACATTCCAGTCAAGGAGCTGTCAGTCTGAAACATGCAGAGAGGGATGATCTTCTGTCTCAGGAGAAACCACACACAGACGAAGAGAAAGGAAGGAAAAAAGAAAAGTAGCTAAAATGCATCAATACTCTGCTGCTCTGTGCTACAAACATCTGAGTGATGTTAAAACAAATTAAAGCAGAACTGTTCTTAGTGTCTGCAATTAGACAAAAAAATGGATAAAGGAGTAGTTTTAGTGTGCGTAAGTCAGAGTTAGCAGATTTATGCTCAACAAGTTAAAACATAGGAAGGCTAAAAAAAGTTATTTATACAAGTGAAAATTATTTGAAGGGAAAAATAATATGAGCCACTGATGAGACATTTGTATCACTTTAGCTATTCAGCAGTAGAGATTCTGTGAAACAGCATAGTGCATTGATTTTCTAAGCTAATGCTACTTTTGAAACAAGCCAATCATGAGAAAAGTACCCTGACTTTTCATAGATACTGTGAATCTTCAGTTAGACACCAAAAAGGACAGATGGTGGAGATGATATATGTTTTTATCATCAATTCAAGATTAAAAAGAAAGGTTAAATAATTCATTAGCTATCTTACCAAGAGTTAGATGAGAAGATAAGGTCACTTTCCTGTATGGAACATATAAAGCTATCAATGAGCATCTGGTTATCTTGGCTTTACACACAAAACTGGGAAAAGAGGAGAAATAGTCAGCCGGCCCTCAGTTAACAAAAGTACCAAAATCCATGTTTCACAATTGTAAGTGGAATGGAAAGGCATGGAGGGAAGAGGACAAAGCAAGAAAGTAAATGAGCATCTTCCAAAGTGTTGATTTTCAGAACGATAGATAATATATAAAATGTACATGACATCACTGAATAAGACGACGTTTGTGTACAGTCAGGTCGACCCTGACTGACTAATCTGAATTACTGTAGTTCCTTTATTCATTTCAGTCTAGCTTGTCAGTGAGAGTTTTATTGGAGATCTTGATGATATTCAGTCAGGGAAACGTGGACTGCTGTGAAGATAATGTGGCTGAAATTTTCTTTTCCTATATGCTATAAAATGATGTACATGGCTAAATAGTCTTTATCAGCTGTGTTTTGTAACAAAGTAGCACCAGTGTACTTTCACCAGCCAACAGCCACCTTTCTGCTCTGTGACATGACTATAGAAATCCTCATTAACTTCTTTGTGTGTGTGTGTGTGTGTGTGTGTGTGTGTGTGTGTGTGTGTGTGTGTGTGTGTGTGTGTGTGTGTGTGTGTGTGTGTGTGTGTGTGTGTGTGTGCGGGGCTCTGCTGAATATATGTTGTGTCACAGAATTGCCTCCCAGGCCAGGGCTTTATTTACTGACCGGGTCTGGTGTGTATACTGGGAACACAGCCGCCACAGATCACTACACGACCTTAATTATGTTATCAGTCAACTCTGGGTGTAAATATCACAGAGACCATATTGGTCCCAGTGGGAAACATACACGCATCATAAACACACACACACAAACACACACACACAGCAACTCGCAAGTTCTGTTAAACGCATCCAGTCCTCTAGTCGCCATCAATCACAATCTATTTCTGTCATCTGACTGATCAATATGTGCGAGAAGGTACTATGTACCTCTCTTTTAGGCCTACAATTTGTGTGTCTCACCAGGTGTCAGAAAGAAAAAGGAGGAGGGTGATAAAAGGACAAAATCAAACCTTTCTGCAAAGGATAAGTACAGGGTAGAAGGGAGAAGAGACACACTGGGTGAAAAAAGAGGGACACAGTTAAATCACTTAAGAAAATGACAGCTTCACAGGGGCTGCTCTAGGCAGAGCTGCTCTGCCAAAAATTTAACAGCCATCACACATGTAAAGTGCATCTAGGCACTATAGGCACACAGATACACCTCTAGCTACTTCTGCATGTGTGGCACTGTCTGAATCAGTGTTGTTCATTGATGGTGATTATATGAAATATATAGTATGGTGATGTCAGCCAGACTGGAGCAATACATTCTGTATCTGTGGGATAAATAAATGCACTAAAGAAATAAATAAATAAACAAATGCCAAAGAAAGTTCAGGTTTGTTTTCAAAGGACACTCCAGCCAACACTGTTGTTTTGGCTCTGAGGACCTGCCTGGACACAGGCTGCAATAATAACTCACTTCTGAGATAACTTTCAATATTTTCACCTCTGTTGTAGAAAAGCAAACAAATGAGAGCAAGCCAAGTATAAAGTATCACAGCACCCTAGTCATTTGCTTCTTCTTCAGAGTTCAGACCCCATTTTAATTAATTTCACACTATTAATGATACATTGTTGATGTTGATCAGTAAAATCCACTCTGCAGCCCAGTAAGGAAAATGTGCTTAAATGAGGCAAGAATTAATAAACACATTTGCCTCTGAAACTGCCCTGGTCTCCTCTCATTGACAACATATCTGAAACTGTGCATTTTGTCTTTGTCTTAATGATGTGTTCATTTGTCCCAGTGGTGTGTTCGTTGATCTGTAACCAGTATTTTGGTGTCATTGGCCTCGCTGTGGTGACAGAATAATTACTGTGTGTGTGACCCTCTCCTATCCTGTGCTGTCCTGCCTAATTGTGGTTGTCACCACGACTTCCATTTAGCTCTAGATAAGAAACTGCTGGATGCCGGTACATGCAGCCTTAAGTCCCTTTTCACAGAGGGCACATCAGGAAGATAAATGTGTTTACTAATAACTCTTTCACAACCTCCATTCAGGGTGTTCAGTGCCTGCTGGCTGGTGACTCATTCTCATCAGTGCAGGATAGGCAGAGGTGTGATATTACACTGGTGTGCAGATTGGTATATATAGCGTGTAATAAAAGGCAGTGATGGAAGGTTTTTGTGACATTTTTAAAGGAGACAAATTTGCTACAAAATTATGAAGCTATGCAAAAGACAGTGCTCATTATGTTTTCTTCACACACTTCTGACAACATACACTGCACTGATATAAGGACCAAGCTATGTGTAAATGTGCATGTGCATGCCTAAAGTGATGGATAATGAGCCCTCTGACCCTTTGTCTGCTCATCATGAGTGAAGTCTAGCAGCAAAATGTACCATTAAACTTCGTGATTATATAAAGAGTCTTACATAAAGCCTGGCACTAGCTAAAAATACAGGACTCAGTGGTCTTATATAGGTCTGCCAGTGAATTATTCAATACAAGTGAAGTCAGATGAAAAAAATACACAAATTCACGCAACAACTTAAGTACCTACCTGCCTGCCTGCTGAGATTTGAGTACTGTAAAATGGTTTGAGCAAAGTTTTCAGCTGTAGTTTTAGCAGGCAGTAAAAGACAGGGAGAGGTCAAAAAAAGAGCTGGAGATAAGCAGCAAAAGTCTGCAACAGAGAGATAAAAGACAGATTCATGTTTTGTTTTCATTTCTCTGTTTGGTTCACTTTGCTCTGTGTAAATTTAAGTGTTGGTGGCTCTCTATGATGTCGCTGATAGGAAAACCCTTTGCAGCTCACCCTGTGTTGGCTGGAGTCTACATGTGCAACTTTAGCATTTTATTTTCAACTTCAGAGAAAAGGGCAGTAGCAGAGGGATATGTGTGTTCTCAAAGTAACTGCTTGACCTTGTTGCACTGAGGACAAATTCATCAACTGCTGGCATTTTCTCAGCATGTGCTTTCTTTTATGCAAACATGTAGTTGTGCCCATTGGCTACCATGCCTCACAATACTACTGGCTCATAAACACACGTACACACACACTGGAAACAAACCGTTACATATCTCTTGCTGAGAATTCGAACTCTTAAACAGACACACAAAATTATCTTTCCCTCTCACGCTTTCTGTTTTACACAAACACATCTAAAAATTAATACCTACAGGCAAGTAAAACAAAGTATTCCTCTCCAGATGCCTTGTTTTTGTTTACTTAGTCATATTTAAAGACGAGCATCCTGCCTTTCTAAACTGATGTCATCTGTACCTGAGCATAGAGGTCAAACACAACAAAGCTCAGGCAGGACGTCCAGACACACACGCAAAACTCACCTCACCACACTGATCAAACAACAACTTGGGCTTGTGTTGTGTATGGATTTGAGAATGTATTTTTGTGAACAGTAAGCTGACCCTGGATCTCTGTCCCAGACCCAGAGGGGAGCTGATGGATGGGATGACTGGTAGACCACTTGGCCAACGTTGAAAGACCTCTTGCTTGGACCCTGGTGAGTCTGTTTGTCACAGCTCAGAACACTGTTTGAATCTGTTTGGATGTACAGTGTGAGTGTGTGTGTCCCTGTTTGAATGAGTGTTTTTGTGAATGCTGTCCTGGCATGGGTTCTTTTACAACCAAAGGTCGAGGATATAGAGAAATCCTTTTGATCTGGTTTGTGGTGATGCAAATGAGGCATCCAGGGAGTGAGTCTGGAA
This sequence comes from Mastacembelus armatus, assembly GCF_900324485.2. NCBI lineage: Eukaryota > Metazoa > Chordata > Actinopteri > Synbranchiformes > Mastacembelidae > Mastacembelus > Mastacembelus armatus. The sequence goes on along the minus strand of NC_046635.1, from coordinate 4,762,813 downwards.
AAGAGGCAGTTCTCTTCTTCTCTTGATGTGAGTGACTCTGCAGGTGTGGCATGGTCTTGATAATGTAGGCATAATGGGAGCATACTATAAGTGTTGATACAGCAAAATGAGACGACCCTTTGATGTAACAGATTTAAATTATTCACTGCAGTAGTAAGGGTACACAACGTGAGAAAGTCAGCCTAAAATTGTCCATTGCTATATAAAACTATCTTAGAGCACAAGAGATTTTGGGAGAAAGAGGAAAACATTTTGGGAACATTTTAGGAACCATAATGGTTAGCAGAGTGGGCAATCCTCTGAAAATTTCCATCTGGATCTCATCACAGAAAGGCAGAGAGTGGCTTGCTCTTACTGTGGTCACAGCACGCATGCACCACACACACACACACACACACACACACACACACACACACACACACACATATGACTCATCCTTGACAGGAAAGGGAAGTGGTGTGCAGCTAAAACATGTATAACTATATCTAAAATTAATTACTGCATCCTAAAACCATAGTTTACAATTCAAGCTAACCATGCATGGACATTCCTATATTGGGCATGGCCCCATTCATATACAGTGTTGCTGGCATTGTATAACAAGCAATGGCAAAGCCAAGGGTTGGCCTCTGGAGTCCATAGCCTCCTCATAGCCACTGGATTACTGTTGTGTGTGTGTGTGTGTGTGTGTGTGTGTGTGTGTGTGCGTGCGTGTGTGTGCGTGTGTGTGTGTGTGTGTGTGTGTGTGTGTGTGTGGGACCATGTTTTCTATATTTTTATTCAACTGGCTGCAATGCCCCTCCCTCGCCCACAATGCATTCAAATCACTACCTTGGTCCTTGGTGAGATCAAACTCGGTGTTGTTGACTTTTGCTGAACCAGTCAGTCAGTCCTGGAGGTATATTTAGCAAAATGATGTTTTATTGGTAATAGTTTTTGAATGGGTATGTGTTGATGGGGGATGGGTTAAAGGTATAATATAGCTACTGGATTTTTATGTGGCTGGGATGTCTGCACTGAGCAATCCCGAGTTGCCACTGTCAGCAGCTAAATTGATCTCTGCATGCAGTGAGTCACAACAGTGACCAGCAGGATGTTCAACTGGACTGGAAAAAAAAAAAGACAGTATCAGCAGTCAGCATGGAGGAAAGAATTAATTAATGATTTGACCTGTCAGCTGCCTTGGCTCAGTAAACAGAAACTTACTGTTTTAGTACACTTAGTTTTGTAACGCTATAATGCTGGACACTCAAAAGTTTTCTATTTGGGACAAATGAAGAATAAACAGTTATCAGCCTGAGAGCCAAGACAGTCAAAGAAAAGTTCAGGTAGGTCAGGTGGAAAATGATTGGCCTGGGACTTATTAACGTGAACGTTTTTGCACAGAGAACAGGGAGGTGCTTAGTGTAAGGTAAAACGGTCCAGTGCCTGGTTTGTTGATGTTTACCCCTGGGTAGGCGATCTATGATCAATAAATATGCTGCATAATATTCTGATGAAATCAGCCGATTTCAGACTGTCAGACATAATTAGATTTGAAACATAGCATAACATCAGATTTGTGTTGATGAATCACTGGTGTTTATATGTTGTGAAATTGGCTGATTTTACTGCCAAGCCGCCCCTGATACAACTTTGTACAATACATAAAAAAATGTTAATAATATTATTAACAATAGTCTGACAATTGTCTGACATTGCCACTAGCTCACAATTCAATCAGCTTTTAGGTTTCACAGTGTTCATTCCCATACTGCTTATACACGGTGGCATTGTAATTAAAACAAATAGAAATTAGGTGTTAGCTCTAGGCTGAAAGAGAACTGCTAAAATCAGCAGCTAAGAGAAAGGACAAAAAAGTGAGATATCCCTTTGATTCTCTCCACCCTCTTTCTCTCTTACTACATGCTTCAACCTCCCCTCCTTTCTCTTGCCAGCCAAACTTCACCTATCTTTATCCTTTAGAAGAATTCACTTAAATTATCCATACAGGCCTGGCTCTACAAAAAGTAAAGCTAGAATAAAAAAAACACATTCACAAACAGATTGAAACAGAGAAATATTGCTTCGTTTAATAAAAATCATAGACTTATAACATATTTGTCCCTATACAGACAGTGGGGGCTGCAGTCACAGAGAGGAATAGCTGGTATACATGAACATTTATCAGGAAGAAATTAGGAAACAGAGACCAAGACAGGTGGAAAACACTGACTCTATTTGCTCCTTACCCAACCATTTGACTTTAAACAGCACACTGTGGTCTGTTTTTATGTAAAGCCCTTTCACAAAGATAAAAAAAAGATGGTGAAGAAAAACTGCAAAGAGGGCAGAAGTTCTTGCTATATATAAGGTGAAAAAGACTTAATAACGGAGAGGGGCAAGATGCTCACCTTCTAAGCCACCATATTTCACTGACAGAAATAAAATTGTATAGATCATCAAAGAGTTCCTTCCCACTCACTTCCTGCCTGCTATAATTAGACCTGTGCTCTCCCTGACAGTCATCACCAACACTGGGAACCCTCTCTGCCTAGAGGTGCCACTGACACTGCTCTGGAGGTAGGTTTTGTGCTTCTTCTCAAGAGTATGAGCAGGTTCTTTGAGGAAGGAGCTCTGATCTAGCACCTCCTGCCTCAGGCAGCGTTTATCTGGAGTTTGGGACTAGCTGATGGAACCTGGGGGACTACAGCTCTGCTCTTGGCAGCAGTCATTAGGAAAGCATGTGAGCTGTAGTGTCTAACAAACACATGGCCTCAGCAAAATAAATCTGATCCAGCAGCCCTTTCTAGCCCCTCATAACTCTTGTAGACATATACATCAACATGCATGTTTATTTCATCCCTCGTGGGGATTTTACATTGCTTTACATTTCCTTGTAACTTACCCTAACCTTAACCATAACCACTAGTTTACTAACCCCAACCCCAACCTAACCTTACACCATCGCCTTAAAATTCAATGATTTATATGGTGAGGACCATTATCTGTACTCTCTCTGTGTGTGTGTCTCTCTCTCTCTCTCTCACTCTCCCTCACACACAATTCAAATCCTTAAAGAGGACATAACAGCTTAACACTTTGCAAAACCAACTGTATGAGCTGCAGCAGAATAGATTTCCATGTATCTAATGGGGCTCTGCATGTGTGTATGTATGCGCATGTACACATGCATGCAATTGTGTGAGAGCGAGAGGTGGAGTTGAGGCCTTTCTATAGAGCAAAAGCAAACAGTCCATAAAGAGGCCCTGCCACTCTCCCATTTCAATGTAAATGAGCTTGACTCTGTTAGGGGGTTAAAGAACTCTCTAGCGGCCTGGTGACTACCACTGCTGAGGTCACACATGCACATGAAAGCGTGTGCGTGCACACACACACACACACACACACACACACTCAAGCAGAAACACACAAATGCACTGACTCAAACATGCATGCACACACACAAATTCTGAGGCGAGAGGCCCAGATAAAGAGCTCAGAGAGCCTGTCAGAGTGTCAGCTCCCATTAGGCCAAAGGCTGTTGTGTGTGTGTGCAGGCAGGCGTGCTGCTTTTTACATTTCATTCAGCACACACATTCTCTTTTTCTCACACACACATCCTCCTAGAGCCGCCCCGCCTGGCTGACATGCTGTTTCAGACAAGACACACAAAAGACAACGGAACTTGCCTGAAAAGACAAACATCTCCTACATTTCCTACATCACACACAGCGAGAAAAAGAGAGGAAACAACACAAGTTCTAAATGATTTTAGATGAGCAGAGGTTGTGCTGAAAAATGTGGATGCTTTCTAGGATTCACTACACAATAAACCTCTCTAGCGAACAAGAAAGGAAACGTCTACAGCAGTGATGCATTCTAAGTTTCCACTTTCAAAACATCAGAGGACAGTATTTATTTGTTATGGCAATGTAAACTGTGATGTCATGAGTTATTATAAAGTAATTTAGTATAGAGCAGTGGGCAAACCACATAAAAGAGAAGGGGGGGGGGGGCACAAAGAGTGGAAGGACTCAGAGAGGCTGTGTAACCTCACTGACCTGCACAATTAATGCTGCACTCCCTTGGCTGCTTTTGGCCAGCAACTAGTGCAGAGCAGGATGGGGCTGTTAGGACACAAACAGAAAGGACATGAGGGTTGATCTCCTCCCACTGAGCTTCAAAAAGCATATTACAACTTGAGGAGAAGAGGAGGGTACAAGAGCAAGCTAGAGCATGAGACCGATAACAAAGGAGAGTGAGTGCAAACGAGAGAAAACTTTTTGAGCCCCTGTTCAACCCAAACTCCTAATAAACAGAGACAAACACACCCACATGTCTCCAGCTGTGCGTGTCCTGACTCAGCTGACTCAGGCAGGTGTGTCACTGTGTTATAGCCCAAAGCACTGGCATGCTCAGACAGTAATATCAACTGTACCCACACAATCAAAAGTGTCAATGCTTAATGTATTGTATTTTTTGTTTGGAGTCCTGGTCCCTTTAGATCATTCAAGTCTTTGCCTTTCATGTCCGGAGCACAGGCTGACAGCTGCTAAAAACAGCCGTCTCAAAAAACAGTGTACGCTTTATCTAAGGGGAACTCCAGCCACCACAGAACATTCATGCTATACTCACATATGGCTAGTCATGCTTCTGACACACAGCTCAGTCTGCCTCTACTGCCTAATCACTCCTTCTGTTCAAAAACCTCAGTCCAGACCCCCTCAGGCAAGAGACTGATTCTCAAGCATACAGTCACACTTCTCATACACAAGCCCACAGTGCTCATTACTGAGTTTACTTTTCACCCACATAGATCTTCCACAAGTCTTGGGATTGGCCGTGCATCAGTCATGAGCCCACATGTACGCACAGGCTCAGACCAGCAGGCAAACAGAGAAACAAACACACAAAACAGACACACATGAATGTCTCATTATGGAATTACTGCTGACTACATCTTCACATAGGCTGAGCAATACGCATCCATGTGATGCCTTCAATTACCAGGAAAAAAAATTATCAGGGCCCTGCAGGTCTTTCAGGGATACGCCCGCGAGCTCAGGAGAAAGTCAATGAGGCCGGGTTTGGCCGTGCTCCGTCATACTGATACACTACTACAAATAAAATAGGTATTTGAAAGTGTTTTTGCTTTTCAAGTCTTTGGCACACAGATCAAAAAGCCTGCAGTAATAAAGCTGGCAAGAGCTCACATAAAATCCTTAAATACAGCAGTTCAAATTTAGAATTAGAAAACACTGGTAATTTGGGGTTTGTGTCAGAAAGTGAGGTTGAAGTTATCTAAGAAAACATTATAGAAATGTAGAGAAAAATGAAAGTGGTCCAGTGGATTAAGATAGCTTTTAAATATTATTTCACTCATTTTTCCAAATATTTATCTTTTCATTTCTTTAAAACTATGGCAGGTCATAAACTGAAGTTTCGTTGGCAAAATTATTATAATTTTATCTAGTGGATTCTTTCTGGGGTATACTGTACATGATGTTTTGGCATGAAAAAGTAGATACAATTACCAGTGTCAAAACCAAGTTTACAAGCATTCCAACTCAAAGATATATTAGGTCTGAAGGGTGTTTATAAGCTGCAATTAACTTTCGAAATCTTCCAGAAATGCATGTGATTTTTTAAACTGATGTAGTTTCTTTCTCATCCACAGTTATTCATCCTGCTCTCATCCGAGCTCTCCACTGTGCCACTCCACTAAACCAACTCTAAATCCCCAAACCTCATTGTCACATAATGCCTCTTGTCCCTGCTAGTTGGTGGCAAACAGACACACTATAGCAAAAAAAGGTTCTGTTCAGCTCTGTTTGTAACAAGGGCAAGGCTGGTGCGATGAAAAAGCAGCAAGTCAGCAACATTTACCTCTTAGAGAAATGAGAAAGCTCAGGGCACTGGCCACTGGCCCAGCAGCATCCCTGCCTACAAAGTATAGATAATTGTTTTCAGAGCCTGGTTTGAGAGCTGCTGTCTCATTTCCATATCTCCATAGCAGTGGATATAATATAGTAATGTGGTAATACCAAGATCCACTGACAAGAGCAAACTCTATAATAACCCTCTACATTCTGGTTAGTTTTTCTCTATCAAGGGATGTGGGAATTAGCAGGATTTCAGAGGGATAAAAGAAAGGGGATGAGACTGAAAAAAGCAAAATGGAGACAGACCAAAAGAAGGACATCAGAAAGGGAGACAAAGGAATGGAGAGAAGTATTGAATATGAAGAGTGATTACCTAGGATAAGGCTCATTGGTATAAGTTATTATCTGCCAGTATCCATGACTGCAGCAGTAACCTTTGTTAAGTGACTCCACTTAGTCCACGACATGGCCACCATCCTGATGGGAGATCAAATTAACACTGCAACAGAGCAGTGACACACGTATGCACAATAAAGTGGCTCTGCGGGGATAAAGACATACGCATGACATACAGTGTCAAGAGACAGTAGTCAGAATTATGTCTTTATCAATCTAAAATATTCTGTGTTTTCTTTCTAGCACCCTACTCAAGAAACTGGAAGGGAATGTAGTGTTATATGTAATGCTGGGATATTATAATTGAAGAAATGATCCCATTAACAATGCCTGGGTAGAGATGTGAAGCGCAGGGAAAGACTTGATTTACCTTGAGGAATGGGGACCACAGAGGAGGGACCTGGGGGGGGGGGGGTAACCTTTGGTAAAAACCAATGAAGGTTAACAGCTGCTTTTCCGAGACCTGGCCAAGGCATCAATTTCTTTAACATGCAGGATACCACTTGTCTATAGCCTCAGGTAGGACAGATATACAGAGTTAAGCTACTCAGCACTCCAGCCACCAGGAAAAGTGCAGAGAAAGGCTTTTCCTTCTAATGGATCCCATTAATTATCATAAATCCTTAAACTTTGCAGTCATCACTATCTTAAGGTAAATTCCTTAGAAGGGAGTTTTCTTCTCTTTAAAGAGGGTATCTGTCTGTGCACAATACACATAATGGCTTGCAGTGGTGAAAATTAGATATATTTTAGTTTTCAGGTATCTGTACTTTACTTGAATATTTCCATTTTGTGCTTCTTCATACTTTTACTTCACTACATTCCAAAGAAAAATATCATACTTTTACTCGAATACATTTTATGACTTTAGTTGCTTGTTACTTTTTGGATCAGATAGTAAAATCATCAAACTTTACTGATCCTCAGCAGGAAATTCACAAACTACCCAGCAGGTAGGTAGGTAGGTAAAGTAACACTATTAAAACTAGTATTAGTTTTAGTTAACACCTCCACCTTTGCCAGCTGCAACATTAAAGTGATGAACACAATCATACATCAGTAAATATGTTATGTATGTAATATATCAGACATTACTGTATACATCAATATTACATATGTATGTATACAGTAATGTCTGATACATTCATCTGAGATTCTGTAGAATGACTATTACTTTTGCTTATCCAAGTACATTTTGAAGCTGATACTTTTACTTATGATATTAAGAATTTCCTTCAGGATTAATAAAGTTGTGTCCTAACTTATTTAATCTTATCTTATATATGGACTGTAGGTTTTTACTTGTGACTGAGCATTATTACACTGTGATATTTCTACTTTTCTACTTAAGTAAAGGATCTCACTACTTCATCCACCACCAATGGCCTGTACACAATCTGGAGCTGTCTTGTGGAAGTGACTGGTGTTATCAACAAATGAATGGCCATGCAGGTCAGGGGTCAAGTCCAGCTCTGTTGTTTTGAGTCCTGAAACCCTGTGTTCACTCTGCTTCCTCTCATCTAATCCCCACCAGCTGTATATCTGTGTGTGTGTGTGTGTGTGTGTGTGTGTGTGTGTGTGTGTGTGTGTGTGTGGACATGTGTGTGTCAGGCTGTCCAGTGTGTCTGGATTGTTTGTGTACTGTGTGATGCTGTTAAAACCAGATGATTTACAAGGGCAAAAGTTAGTTTTTTTAAGACATAATACATTATTTTCATTCAAGGATAGCCAGCATCCAGCATGAGCAGAAGAATCTATCAAAATATTAATTTTGCACAACAGGAAGGAGAAATCAATCCCATGAAAACATAGCACTTAATGGAGTTAAATTAGACCAAATCTTCAATCTCTACAGAAATGGCCATTCTACTGCAGGGAGGACACTCAGAGGCTATACTGTTTTCAGCAGGCTACAATTTAGTCTGAATAATGTCATGCTCCATTTTCAGACAGTCCTGACAACTGCTTTTTTAAATGACACCTGATACCATCATGCCCCCAGTGCCCCCTACCACCATGCAGCTGGAGACACACTTGAAGAAGGGCATGTTTGGGAGGGGGATGAGAAATGGCTAAGTGGTGTTGTGGAGGAGCGTGTGAGGGGTCAGACGCCAGGGTTGCACATCTCTGTCCCGCCACCCCATACGACTGTCTCCAAATGTTTGTGACAGTGTGTGTTTCACACTCCACCTGGTCAGTGACAGTCAGAGTGAAATCCTTGTACACCTCCAAATCCTTCATGCCATACCATTAGTGAAATGAGGCAGGAGTATCAATGCTGGTGAAATGGAATGAATGGAATGGAAATGTGAATGGAAATAAATGTATGAACCACCTTACAAATAACTCCACTGATACAGTGGAGTGGATCTCACAGGCCTGTTTTATTATCATGTGATCAGTCTTTTCACCCATGATCACAAAAATGATCATCAGTGATCATCAGTTAGAATAAGGCTCCACACACAGTTTAATGCTGAGAAATGGCAATGCAGCAGAATTGCTAAGAGGTAGTATAGTGCAGCAAGAAACAAGTAGTCAAATGGTCATACAGATTTAAAGAAATCTATTTTAGTCATTAAATGTCCAAGATAATTAAGGAAAATAGTAAACTCAATTCCTGAATAATTTTCTTCCTTACTTAACCTTTGGTAAAAACCAATGAAGGTTAACAGCTGCTTTTCCGAGACCTGGCCAAGGCATCACTATCACAATTTCAGATAGTATAATCCAACATGAAAACACACATATACAACAACAGCACCAGGATTCAATGCCACTGCACTGAGATTTAAATTCAGTGTGTGATAGTGAATTTAATTACATTTAAAGTGCCTGGAGCACAAAGCAACATGTCTTTTCCAGGCTTCCAAAGAAAAACAAGACATGTTTGAAATAAAACACTAACCCTTAGTTAATTCACAGGGTTTTCAACATGCTGCTTAAAGGAAAACAGCATTCTTCAAGCCACCAAGGTATTTAATACATCTAACATCATTAAATTCCATCCCTTGAATATAAACAGTGTCTGAAGCTACTTTCTTGTTTTAGAAAATAAAATTAACACGTTTTATTTGCATTTAGTGCAAGCTTGAGTTGAATTAGCTGAGACTGTAAAACATTAAACAGTGACCGTAGATTAGTGAGGGTGCACAGGTTTATAAAAGAGTGTCATCTGCAAAACAATGAGCACAAGTCCCATTTGCTTTAATACCTAAATTATTTATATATATAAAGACAAAAATGTCAACTGAGCACATAAAGCTTATCGTAGGCTACTCCATTAACAACACGCTAAACAGATATTTAGTAATCTAGACTATTGCTTGGGAAGACAACCCTATAGCAACATTTTCCTTAGGCTATGATCCACAGTATCAGGGAAAATCAGAAAATAAAACCTCACAGCTCTGCATCTCGTCATAAACTTTAATATAATTCACAGTTTTCATTGTGTCTGTGGTAGTAATGTCCTGAATTTTAGCTAACACAGTCAGACTGTAAACACGCCTATAGTTTATACAGTTTAAACAAGGATGTAACAAACACTGTTAACACAGTTTAAATATCCACTTTGTAACAAGGGTAAGATGAAAAATGTGTGTGAGAGGAAAAATCAATAAATGAATTTAAAAATTACAAATAAGGCTATAAATTGTCTAGGCCAGGAAGTTTCCTGATGTCTGCAGTGAAGGAGAATGACTTAAACTGTAAACCTTCGACACCCATCACACAATTAGGCATATCTGTCACATATACAGTTAGAGGGCTGTTATCTGAATCAAAATGACTGGAAGAGGTAACAAAATGTTTGTTAAAACATTTCAACACACTATCATGCTATAATAACATGTCTATCAGACACTGAGGCTGTGTGGTTTATAATAATCAGGCAAATCTTAATTTAATCTAGTTTTTATATTTAGCTACAGCCATTTAAATGAATAAAACCACTGCCAGATGAGATATTTCTTAGATATATTATAGATATCTATCTATAATATATCAGATATAAGAAGTAAGAAAACATTAAAGCAACACTGCCAACTGACCTACAGGGTACACCATTCACATTAACTTCCACAAAATCAACAGTGTATCAAATGTTTTTAGGCAATGATTTTGTAGAATCATGATGTATGGTAAGGAGGCATGATGGCATAGAGTCAGAGAAGGCAATATAGTTACACAGCCACATAAAAGCACATCCGTAGTCATTAAATTTACTGGGCCATTTACCATGAATGCCTAGCAAAGGCAAAGAACAAACGTGTCATAGTGACCTCAGAATAAGAAAACCTTCCACACGCAAAACTAAACGGGACTAACTGTCCAGACAAATAAAAAGTAGTTACAAAATAGCTGTAAGATATAGTAAATATCCATCACAGCTTTCAGACTGGCTTCCTGATTTTTTTATGCTTTTTATAAATTAAGTGAATTGACTTTTTAATCCACATGGCTGACTTTGCAGGGTCCATGAAAGGATTCAGGTCTGGCACTGATGAAATGGGACTGATATAAAATGCTGACACATATCCAAGGAAATTTCACAGAAAAAACTCAATCTTGTGTGGTTCTGCATCCTATCTAATCCCATCCACTTATCTATATCTTGATCCCCTGAGGCGGTGTGACTTAATAGCTGGGAATCGGGAGCATAAGCATGTTGGAGCTGGTCAAACCCCCATGTGTGGACACTGAAAAGTATTAACCCTGAAATGGCTGGCTTGAGAACTGGGTATGCACTGCAATATGGGTCTGAGAAGGAATGATTTCCCTATTGGTGTGTGTTAATTAGGCTAGAGTTAGTGGGGCCTGCTACAGCTTGTCTGATGGCTGACCTGGAGAGACGGGATTACCTTCTCCAGCTGCTCTCCTCTCTGCTTGCCTCTCCTAATGCCACCTTTATTAAAGGGAAAGGTGATGCTGGCTCTATCTCTCACTCATCACAACTGGGCTATTGGTACTGTCATAGCCAACTGCATGTAAAGTAGGATCTGAGCCAGATATCTAAAGCAGCCAAAAACAATGAAAGATCCTGCATTTTTACACAATTTTCCTGGTAATAGTTCTACTGCATGGAAGCCTTCCTGTATTTCAGAGATTTGCTCTGTCTCAGACTCTGTCTGTACACGCTGGATCAGGGAAGGGGGTAATAGTAGAACTGTCAAATCGTAAATGGAGCTGATAGCATGATGTGGTAGTGAGAATAAACATTTGGTGAGCACATGCATGCACATGAACAGTTTATGTGAATATGTAAGAGCTGAGGCCTTCTCAGTGAATTCCAGCATATTGGTCCTCCTGGTTAAACCCAGCATTTGATACTCTGATGCAGACAAGGTCATTCTTGTAATTCCCTCCCTAACATACACACACACACACACACACACACACACACACACAGACACTGACACACACACTCACATACACACCCAGGCTACCCCAGCTGACTGTGTGCAGACACCTGGTCTGGATCTAGAAGCTGATGGTATTCTTGAGGGTGGAAGCTTAATCCCGAAGATTAGCCTATAAAATCCACCTAAGGGTCAATCAGCATGTTTCGTCACACTCCACTAGCTAAACCTTTATGTACACCCAAACAAGTAGAAAGGCCTGCACGGCTATGACAATCTATACTTGCAAACACAGATCTAAAATGAACCATAAAACAAATAAAATAAACAGCTTTGTAAAAACTATATTAACCCCTAGTTCTGAAGTACATCCAATGATTCATTTCATACGGCATGTGTTTGCTCTCCTAGAAAGGTTTGTTTGCCACCTCTGAAAGGCAGAAAAGATGCTATTTGCAGCATTTATGGTGTTTTGCTGACATGAGACATTTGCTCGCCCCAGCCTGTTGAGAAAGTCCCTGGATAAAGGGCTTTTCCCTTAAATCCCTGATAGCCTCCAAGCTCCAAGGAGGACTTGGCAGGCGACTGTCAGCCAGGATGGGAGGTGGGACAGGGTTGTGATGCTGAAGCTTATGACTGGTGCTGGGGATGGCCAGAGAGGTAGGTAAATATTTGTACCAGCAGTTTAAGTGCTCCCTTTGGCAGGCTGTGGGGCTGTTTGGAGTCAGAGCTATGACAGAGCACATCCTTCAGTCTTGGAATATGCAGCACATCTTGCTATAGGCTCAAAGGTAGAATATCCATCTGGAGACTGAGTTCTGTGTGGGTGGTTTGCAGTCAGCTTTGGGCCCCTTGAAGGGCACTTTGCAGCTGCCCTCTGTGTGTGTGTCTGTCTCTGTCAAAAGCTGCATCCGGTGGTAAGATCGGAAAATGCAACAGCTACCTCGCAGCACACCCAGCACAAGCTCCTACACACAGCTGTCCACCATACAGTCAGTACCACACACAGCACCTGTCTGCATGTGTGTGTCTGTGTGTATGTCTGTGTATGTATGTGTGCCAAGCATATCACACACAAGAACAGACCCACACTTCAGAGCGTGTGAAGAGAGCAACCTCCATGGCTCTCCCATTTCTTATTCACACTTAAACCTCAGCCTGCAACAGCCCTGCGTCTATTCTCTTCCAACCTAAAAAAGATCTATGGACCGCGAGAGTCACGGACTGTAAAGGCCCTTGCGGCATATTTGTGATCTGTGAATGACTTGACTAAATAAAGTCATAGCCTCCCTTCCTGAAAATGTCAACTTTTCTGTTAGCTCATTAATGTCATTACAGAGAACGAGACAAGGTCTTAGATCATCTGCGCAGTTGACTGCTATGTTTGGAGCATTCATTAGCAGAGTTACAGTGATGGATTTTAACAGAGATGTTATGGGATCAAGGCTGTAATGAAGGGCATAGTGTGTGGGAGGAACCATTTAGTATCATTATCAGAAGTAATAAAGCTTTTGCCCCCTAACAACAGTGCTTCCTCTGACTCCAAGTGAATGTCAGTGTTAGTCATAGGCCAGGAACATTGTCCTAATGGTGTCAAGGTGCCACTGCACTACATACACACTCATTCATTTCGTATGTATGAAAGAGGGTAAGTGTGCCACCATCAGCTCAAATCCAGGAATATTTCATATAGCTCTCCTCTGTGAACACTTCAATAGCCAAGTATTAAGACATTTAGAATGAGATTTGAAATGAGATCGATAAATGAGACGAAAATGTCATGTGTGTCACTCAATCATCAACAGTTCACATTGATATGGCAGCTTATCGCAGGCTGAAAATTACCCACAGCTCTGCCTATGAATATGATTAGCATTCTCATTTTTCCCAAGAAAACTCTAATAAACACAATTACATTATATCAGAGTTTATTTCATATCTTTCCCTACATTTTCTTGAGTAAATGTGGCAGTCATCAGGATTGCATCAAAGCAAATGAAATACTGTTATTTCCTTAAAATTGGACTAGAAAACAAGTTATGACAAAATGGATTTGCTTCCCTCTTTCCCTCATCTACAAAATAATCTCATCAAAAAGGAAAGTTAAAAGAACAAACAGAGCACAGGACATTTCACTGCAAATAACAGGCATATGTTTCAGTCCTACCTTCAGTCAGGGCATTACACTGTTATAAACATTGTCACCTTTCTGTGACCTTGATGATGAGATGAATTTCCTATAAAAGCAGCTCATGGCACAAAATGCATGGCATAACAATCAAGTCATCAAGCTCTGACTTACAGTTTAACCTTAAACCTTAAAGTCAAACTGAAATTTAAATTCTACTTGCTTTTTCACTAAGAAATATACTGTAAATGATCATAATAGCACCATCAAAGATATTTTTCCTTTTTTTTTTTAAAAGGGGTCATACTTTTGTTGGACATGTCTGTGGAAGCACCATCAAAGCCTTGTTCTTTTGGGTGGAGAATGACTGACCCTTGAAAGCCAGCACTGCTAAACATACATTATTAACTTCTGTGGTGCAATGATGACTGGAGTACATCATAGTGTACATATTGTAAAGTCTAAACAAATTAGCTTATAGTCTAGGAGTAGTTCTGGAACCCCAGTGGAGTTAAAACAAGCTGCAATGATAAGGCCTGTACACTAAAGTCTTGACAGAAATTCATTTTAGTTTGACTTTAAATTAGATTTGGAAAAAAAAAAACAGCATTCTCAAAATGCTACAAGGTTTCCCTTGCAGGAAAATTTGTGTAGTAGCTACATTTTGCTCTGTTTAAACATACCATTTTGTGCATTCTTTAATCCAAAAAGCAGTGCACCAGAGTGACTGAACAGATTTTTGACATGGGTGGCCATGGTGGATCCCGCTGAGTTGGGAATTTACAGAAAAGGCCTGCGAGTGCTGTAGACTGGATGACTCGAAGCCTCTCAACAGGACTGCATAGTCAGGTGACAAATGATGGCCCAGGCCAGCCGAGCGCCAGAAATGACCTCTTAATCAATCAGAGGTCACCATGGAGGCTCAGTCCTGACTGCCTCCACCCTGAGACGCAGCCATCTGATAGAAGACTCAATGCCAAACCACAGAGCACGCAACCTTTTCTCTTAGTTAGCACATGGCTGACATTGTTATTGTCATCTCATCAGTTCTAAAATCCAGGCCACTCACAACGGAGATATCGGTCTTTCTTTTGCAGGCTCATTATTACACTAATGTTAAGACAACTAGCTGTCATTGACAACTTTCAATTTTGTACCAGTTGTTTTCCTAGGCTGGCCCACTTAATTTGCTTTGCTGAGATTTTATATTGTCAAGTTTCTCTGAGTGGCAGGTGGATATGGTGTTGAAGTAAAACATCCAGTCCTGTGATGCTCTCCATCTCTGGCCTACGCCCCAAAACATAAGCCAGCAGCCCCCACCCTCCTTGACACATGGCCATCTGTACCGGCATTTCAGGCATTGAATAAGGGAGTGTAGTGCATGCTCTAGTAGGTCCACCCTAGACCAAGCCCTCATATTCTCCTCTGCACCCCAAGGCCCACCCTGACACACCCCCTGGGGTTGGTCTACACAGTGCTGGGTCCCCAAGAGAGCATATCAACTTTGAGTAGCACAAACCTTCTGTCCTGTCTCTACCCCCCCAGGCCTCGGAGTCTACTTTCCTACCATCTACCTCCGTTTCTCCCCTAATCAATACATTCATGTCTTCATTCTCCCGTATCAATTTAGAAACACTCAGAGACCTTTGTCATTAATTTCTGTTAGTGCTGTTTGTCAATATGATTTCCTTTGATCATCTATTATTGATACTCAAATTGACTCAAAGAGCTAAGATTTTAGCAGTTCAGTCAAAACACAAATGTAGCTCTGCTTCATCATTTTTATTGTTGTCCTCAAATAATCATCATTCCAGTGCAAACTGGGGAATTCTGGTTGTCATAAATGTAGTAAGACTGGAAAATCACAGCATGTATTAATCACCCTATTATTGGTCTCCTTAGGCTGGAGACAGTTGATCTTAAATTTAAAATATAGACCACAATCAGGTTAAGAACTATTTAAGCCAACAGCCATGCACCAAAACCCTTTAAAGCCTACTGAAATAGTGTCACATTGCCATGACATTCCCCATAAAACTGACAATTCACTGAAAAAAAGACCAATCAATACACACACCAATCACCAGACACCCACAGATCCATATATCTATTCACCCATCCTGACACTTAGTACCCGCATCTCAGCAAACCTTCGACACATTGATCTATCCATCTTTCCCTTCTCCCACAATAATAGACGCTGATGCTGACTCAGTCCCCATGGGATACAGGAACAGCAGACAGAAGTAACCCAGGACAGAAACACCAAATGGCAAAATGGAAGTGTGAAAGAGCAAAAGAAAGTTGCTTGAACGACAAAACTATCAACTGAGATAACCCTGGTGAGTCAAGGTAAACATTCATGAACTATAGTGGGTCTAAATAAAAATAAAAACTTAAAAGTGATAAATGAAGACATGCGATATCAAGTAGTAACTCCAACAAATAAGAAGAGGGTGGGACAAGCAAGAACAAAAACCTGCAAGAAGTGCCAAACCAGGATCAGGAAGATCAGCAGTGCAAACTAGCGTTTCCTGTGCACGTATTGAAATGCAGATCCAACTTGCTCAGTTTATAATGGGGGCTGTCAGGAGCATGAGTGTGTGTGTGAGTGGGGATGTGCATGTGGGAAAGCTTCTCACACATCTGCTAACCTGCTTCTCTAATGGCATGTAAATGGACCTCCATTGTCTGGCCTTGCAGACCTGGCTGGAATGACCTGACACGTTGGATGACGACTGCAGCTTCGCATATATACGGGAACATGTACTCACACTGATGGTTATATACACATGCAGAAAACTTAAGGCACATGTATAGATCTACCTCAAACAAAACAGTGGATGCTGCTAATGTTTTAGAGTGTCACTGGTAAACAGTGAGGTTAGTAGCAATGTAAGACTGCTGCATTAAAACATGTTTAAGGTATTAAAAGGAACAGTTTTGCAGAAAATCTGCAAAATATTGGGACTATATGGACAGTACATTCAATACCTGAAACTTTGACTTGTCATTGACTAGGTCAGTTTTAGAAAAATGGTCCATTGCATGATAACATGTTGAAGCAGACAGAGGTTTGTGCTTGAACAATCTCCACTCAATATCCAAACACATGTAACGCTATGTTTTACAAAGCAGCCAGTTTGCCACAACTCAGCTGAAATGATTTAAACTGGGAGCTGGTGCTGACTTGTTGGGGGATGGGGCTTAACAGAAAAAAGGGGGGAGCAATACGGGGTCACACAGGAGAAGAACTGGGAGGGAGGGGGTCGCTTTTTCTTCCTCTTCGGGCTCTAGGAAAGAAAGGAAAGGAGCCAGAGCTAAGCAGAGAAGTCCAAGAGAAATAGATGTGGGGGAGGGACTGAAGCGAGAGCGCTGCTTATTGGTAGGCTGTGGATCTCTCTCCCTGGACGGATTGACTTAGCACGGGTCGAATTACACCATTTGCCGTGCATTAGTTTGTTTTTCTCTCAGCCAGGAGAAGTTGGTTCCCTACGACGCGCACAGTATTTTGTTGGATTACGGCAACACAAAAGGATACAAATTAATCACTTCAGATGAGGTGAGTTCCCTGCAGCTACGTGGATATACTTTGTTGCGTCGCATTAACGCAGTGAAAGTGGAGAGGGAAAAAATAGAGAGAAGTCTTTGCTGGGAAGCAAAATATCTTTTCTGTCCACGTCGCTATGCTACTCTGCAAAAGTGATGATTGCAGGACAGAAATAGTTCAGGTCCGGACTATTTTTACTTGTGCCTCGGCGTACTGTTCATTCATTTCCCATGGGGCTGGCAACAAATAGTATATTTGCCCTGCTCGGGAGTGTCTTTATATCGCTAATAAAGCGGCGTAAAGGAGAATAGACTAATTTGTTTCCTCACCTCTTAATTTGTGACACACTTTACCGTCATTGAAGCTGTCAGAAATCTCCACTATATACTAGTTTCATAATTAAACAATTTATCACACTGATCCAATCCAAAATTCTGTGGGAATGGAGTATTAGGCTAAAGACGCACAGAAGAGTTTTGTGTAGTAATATTTATTCTGCTGAATACGCGCTATATTGTGTTTTGTGTCCGTCACCCCCGCACGCTTTGCATTATTTTAAATCAGAATTGATGCTGATTGTACGTGAAGTCAGAGCGCGGCGTAGTACGGATAGCGCGGCGTTGATGTTTATGTCTTTTCTCGCTGGTTTCCAAAGTTAAAAGTACTGGAAGGGGCTGGTGTATTGGTGTGTGAGGGAGGGGGCTGTGTGGTCGTGGCAGAGCTTTGAAGATCAGTCATCAGAGCGCAGGGGCCCGGGGACGGAGACAGAGCAGGCTTAGTCAAAATGCTCCTATGTGGCGAGCGGAGCTGAGATCTGTGCGCAACTGGATAAAAAGAGAAAAGTGGGATTCAGATGGAGCATTAAATAACAGGAATATCACGTGCTGGGTGTTTTCTCGTAAATGGATTACCCACGGAATATGACATTTAGTCGGATTGCCCAATTCATGCGTGAATTTGGACACTCAAGGTAGGTGTCCTCTATGTTGTTTAATCATTGATAAAGTGTATTTTAGGGTACAATGCCTGGGTTGTAGCCTAACACTGAGATGGACCCTGGATTTAATAAAAGCCACATTTCTACTACCATTCTGTCCAGGGAGCTACTTTGCGAACACAGGAATCAAGTAGTTCGATTCCAAACTAAAAGGTTGCACATGTTCACAGATTAAACGAGTGACCGAGCAAAATCAGAGCCACGCCATTGTTTTCCGCTAACAAACCTTTCATGCAGAGCAGTGTCCTTCTTTTCTACAGTTTCAGTTACAATAGCTCACCTCGCTCTTTTGTGTATTGTTCAGAGTTGGGTTCAGTGGTTCAAGGCTTGAAATAAAGTGTTTTCTTGCATTTCGGCTTCACAAAAATCAACTTGGAATAAAGGTAACCTGCATATGACTGGACGGACCACGCTGGTCAACACAGTAGAATAAAAGACGAGCAGAACGGGCAGTGGGCAGTTTGACTTGAAGGTTGTTTACTGCTTATCTCCTCATTCCTTTAATATGTTTAATGTACCCCCAGTTTCACCATAATGCACATTTATTGTATGTGATAATAAACTGGAGAAACGCCCGAAATCTCTTTGGAGGCAGAGTAGCACTGCCCATCCCTGCGCATGCATTAAGTGTTGTGGAGGCAGTTAGACGCAGCCCCATCACTGTTGTCACTCCACCGCTGTCCCCCGCGTCTTTGTTGTCTTTTCAATGAGCTCTACATGTGGACTAAAGGGCTCTGAAAAGATTTACCACGGATAAAACTTGAATGCCTTTACGCCCCGGTCGGCACAATGCAAGCATTAGAGCCGGGGTTGGTGCATGGGTTGTGTGCGTAAAAGAGGAACGAAGATCCCCACGCAAAACTTGAAAAATTACCTGTGAATGAAGGAAAAGACAGAGGAGAATAATCAGGAAAGAATGATAACCACAATGCTTCGTTTGTTTCATAAGGAAGAAGCATGTAACTGTGAGAATAATTCACAAGTTGTAACGTGTAAGAAGATTGGCCAAATGAAGGAGATGAGCAAAAGGAGATGAGCCAAAAGGCCTTAATCTAAACTAGTTACTATACATTAACCAAGTAAACTAAAATCATCTTTTAAAATGCATCCGTTTTAAATTTTAGTTTGTTTTACTATTCTCTCAAACCATCACGGTCCATGTGCAGGAACTGAGACAAGGTGAATTAGTTTCAAAACATACACCAGATGTGTACATTTCCCGAAAAATCTGAAGGGTCTGTGCTGTGTCAGAGCGAGGAGGACCCCGGCTTAGTTACTGAAACTACAAACTTGATATTGGCAGAAGCAGCACACTCCAGTCAGGTCAAACATCTGAGCCTGCCGTGGGTTTGTTGACAGCACAGCTGGCTGGTGTGTCTCACTTCGCCTCACTGGCCACAGGGTCAGAACTCAGCGACCAGAACGACCACCGTTAACCTCCACTACAGTCAGCTGTAACCCCGGAACAACTACCATTAAACCGTACAGTGATCAGTGTTAACCCCTTACAGTCTTGTGGTTGACCTGAACCACTGCCTGGAAACCTGAATGTTCAGTTCTTAATTAGTTGAGTGATAAGAGTTTGAATTTGTGTGCAGCAGTTGGAGTCAAGATGTTTAAGTAATTTGTTTTGTTCCCTCAGAACACCCAGAACACCTACACCCTTTCTTAGAAGCCCCCTGAACAGCTCCTCCTGATTGTAGGTCCACTGACCGGGGGTGGGGCTCTATTGTGTTGACATGCCCAAAGCCCCTTTTGTTTCTTGGTCACACCTGCAGCTCAGCCCCTTTGTGCTCCAGTATAACAGAACTACAGCTGAGAACAGCCTTTCTCCTGTTTCACTCCTCCTCTTGCAGAGGTAGAGGAGAATGGGAGGGAAGCATGGTTTAGGGTGGCACAGCCCTCTCCTTCTGCCAGATCCCCGAAGCAACAAGTCCAACCAAGCCACTGAGAAGGAATTCTTAAGGTAAATAGCATGCGATTAAGGGTAGTGGTTATTACTGAAGTGGGTAGAGGAGTAGTAATCATTTCTGGGCCCATGTGGTGGTTCCTTTAATCATTTGTCTGACTCAGTCACCTGCGTGGCTGCATCTTGATCACTTTGTCAGAGCCACAGCAAAGAGTTGAGACATGCATTTTACAACAGACGTGCATGTATACACATGCATTTAGACATCAGACTATCTGGTTTCGTATGCCATTAGGTTTACAGCTCAATATGGTGCAAGATGACAAGTCAAGTAGCCTCAAGCTGCAACAGCATTGTTCTGCCGGGATTACATCCACCTATCTCATTGCCAAACAAGTTACGAAATCTCACGCACCGCTGTTTGCTGTATTTTTACTAGCCTTCCCTGCAAAAACACATCCAGGAGAAGAATTTATGGCTGACATATGGCAGCTGAAGCACAGCTAAGAGGTAAATATGAGTTAATCTGACATTTTATGCTTGGAACAGTAAAGCTTCAGCTGTAGGTGCCAGAATTGGGCTACAGACCCCTGCATCCACCATCAGTAGAAACAGTAATCCACCAGACCCCTTCCCCCTCTCTCCATCCTGTGTTTAACACCATGGGTCTGAGCCAACAACATCAGCAGGGAAAGTGCGTGGTTGTAGGACACTGAAAAGTATGTAATAACAGAGTGAAGCACGGCTGAACGGCACTGCGTTGCGTGACAAGCCCAGCATCTCTAGGCCTGTTGAGGCCTATATGTGCATGTACACTCATACACACACACCCACCCATGCACACAGTTGCACACACACTCTGGAGGGCAGCAACCAGAGAATGCTAAGGAATAGTCAATAGAAAACATGCTGGGCTCACTAGAGATTGAGAAGTAATTTTAGACCACTGACCTCTGGATGTCTTCTGTTTCTGTTTTACATTAAAGTTTCTGAGGAGGGGAAAGCCTTTGCCTCCGCATTATGGCTTTTACCATGCAAGGAATAATGGGAGATGGGAGCTGAGCTTCTGCCTCTAGTTGGAGTGTTTTTTCTCCTGAATTGTTTGAATGGCAGGAAAAAGTGATGTGTGCACGTACAAAGAGGCAATATAGAGTAGGACTAAATCCTGACAACCACAGAAATGATTTACCTGAGAACAGCCAAGTTTGAGAGAAAAGCACAGCCTGCAGCCTGTATGATAGCACTATAGAATTGAAATGCAAAGCTTGGGTTATTTACCTTTCATAGTTCCTCTTTTTTTCTGTTGTTGTACATTTGGTATCTATTCCTGTCCTGAGTTTCTCCTAGAAACTCAGTAATTTATTACTGGGGTTTTTAACCGAGCACATTTCTTGGTACATCTGAGCCAGGTAGTAAAAAATAGCTGCGGTGCTTTTAAGGAACATCACTGTCTCTCTGTCACTTGTCATTTAAATTAAGATGCTGATGGCTGTTCTTCTGTGTAGAGCTGTGGATTATTTGTGTCCAGTGATCCATTTGTATTTAGATTTGACGATAGTGACTACTCAAGTACCACTGGTGTTTCAGGAAGAGAAAGCAGTGTTTTGGGGGCCATGCAATCTTTATATTTTGTCAAAACATCATACCTATAATTTAGGTATTAAGTGGATTAATTGAGACAGAGCATTGTCTTGTCCAGGCTTTGCATTCCTCAGTCGTAATCACACTGCTCTTTCATAGGCCTTGGTATCCCACAGAGATCAGAATAACCATGATTACCAGTGACTGATGACTAAAACATGCTGCCATTACTCTGATTCCATCTGGGCACCACTTCCGTTCTTTTTGGTGACACATCTTCATAAAGTTCAGACCTCAACTGGATTATTAGTGCCTGGAAAAAAACAGTGTACACTTTATGGGAGGTATGAAGGCTGTGTGGACAATTTATATGTTATGTAATCCTCATAAAGTGACAAAACACTGACATGCAATACAAATCATATATTGCTGCTGTCAAGTAAACATCACACCACCTAAATTTCTGCTTTCTACATGTAATCCATGTACTTGACAACCATGTGTATTACAGTTCGTTTGGTGTTAGGAAATATTTCAAAAGCCCAAGCTTCATCAAAGATGTCCAGCCTATTACAAGATGAAAAGGACCAGATTTAGATTTACAAAGTTCTCACATGGCTACGGTGGTATGGTAAAGCCCATAGACTGCCTTTGCTGGCTGCTGATCTCCCATGCTTCCTGTGTGGATCAATCAAAGCACTAATGGCTTGGCAGGCAGGGCTCGCAGACAGCACTGGAGCAGGTGTGCTTTGGGGCTAATTGAAAAATGAGTCAATACTGTGTGTGTGTGTGTGTGTGTGCCTGTGTTTGTGCATGCACACATTTGTCAGTCTTTGCATTACACCATTTGAAAGAATGATTATGTATGTGCAGCCTCATGTGTGTCTATGTGTATCACAGTATGCTCCCAGCTAATCCATCCCTCTGCCTGTGTGACGTCTCCCGGTAAATTGTTTATATCCGTTCAGGCTTTGCCTGCATGAATAATTTGTTTGCCTTATAAATATTTGAATGTACACTGATCATTAATATGCACAGACACAGTCTGTCTCTAAAGCACTCCTCCACACACTAACATACACACTAAACTCCTGCCACTCCCACAATAGATTACCAGTGTAGTTCTAATCAGATGCTGTACAAACTGTTATCACAAAAAATGATTTCTATGGCAAAACTATTATTAATAACTAGATCCTCGTAATACACATTTAAGTGAATCACTGCACTACAGTGAATTACCCAAGAAAAGGCTGGAGCAATAACAGCCAAAAGAGAGTTAATAGAAGTCAGCTAGGGTCAGATCAAAGGCTACACTAGTGAAGGTGATAAAGTTGCTCTGCGCTGATTACTGTTGAGCCTGGCCCAGTACAAACCAATAGAAGCACAGATGTACAGACACAGCAGGCCTGCCACGCTTCTAACAGAGTGGACTTCCGCTGCACACACACAGTGAGACACCCCACCGGTCAGTTGGCTGACCTTCCATTAGACAGCAGATGCATGGAAAGGTAGAAGGAAAACGCCAAGCACTGCCACTGAGAGCTCAAACATCAATAAGCCAGAGAAGAGGTTATGTTTGCATTATGATTGTATTTTACCAACATGCCGAGTAGCAACAAGACAAGTTCTTTTTTTTGGGGGGTTTTGATCTGAAGAAAAAGCTTGGATTTGACATATATTAATGGTTTCAAACAGGTTAAGTGTAACATGAAATGTATAACACAAAGCATGCATTTTCTGTGTTTCCAGGTAACATCTCCACTAGTGTGAAACAGGAAGTGTTGTCTGTGAGCAGCCATGGGCCAGAGAGCTGCGCTTCTGCTCAGTGAGCTGCTGCTGCTGCTGCTGCTGCTGACAGCCTCACGCACTCTCCTCGCAGTCAGCTTCCCTGAGGATATTGTACCGCTCGATGTCGTTGACGCACACTGTGAGTACATGCGTGCAGCAGTACAAATTACAATTTCTGCAAATTCACTGAAAAACAACTCTGCTTCATATGCACTTTTTACTTGAGCTGCTTTGTTGTTAGGCAAAATAGACATAGAATAAAGAGAAATAACAGAACCCACATTCTGGTCATGTCAGCAGTTCAGACACCATCATGCCATGTTCATAGTAATAAAATGAATCTGTTGCATAGTCGGTTGTAGCATGAAGTGGATTTTATTTTCATCTCTGTGATGTACTGGAAGAACAGAGAAATGTGCTGGCATAGGCAACAACTAATGCACAAGCACAACAGAATGACACATAGATGTAATTATACAGAATATACTGCTTTGTTTTGTACTGTACCATTACTATAATTGCAGGAGAATTTGTGTAAAGCAGACACAGATGATGCTTAATCTGTACTGTCAAGTTACACATAAGTAATGAATGGGGTTTATTCATGTACAGGTTTCCCATTAACAGCAAAGGCGTGTGTGTGATTTCTTTACAGTTTCACGGAGGTACCCTGTGTTCAGAGGCAGGCCCTCTGGCAACGAGTCACAGCATCGCCTTGACTTTCAGCTGATGACCAAGATACAGGACACTCTGTTCATCGCTGGCAGGTAAATGCAACACACACACACACGCAATCTCTACCACTTTCTTTCTCAGATCCCCCACACCAACATAGTCAGTCACTCCTTGGCAGGTAAACAGTGGCGTAAGGGGGAAAAAAGCTCTTAGTGTTATTGGATCTGTGGCTTCTAGGCCTGCATCTGATGTATTTGGGCACTATTGATTCAGGAAAGGTGTCTATCATGCCGGCCTGACGCTGTCAGGGATTTCTTGGCATGTTTACATGCCTTTTTTGGTATTTATGGACACTGGGATTAATCTGACCGCCAGCACTAATACTGTAGCAGGAAATCACCCCGACATCTACAGTATAAAACTCTCACCTCTGGAGCTCGCATAATCACTATCACATGTATCACTGTATCAGGTGGAACCCTTCTTTTGCCATGTGTTCTCTTTGGGTCGCTAAAATTTGATTTCCATTGGTTTTATTATGTTTTTTTATAACTAAAACATAATCAAAACAATAAGTTGCAGTGTAAAATGGTTTAGCAAAGAACATTCATTTAACAGCCAGCTGCATAAAAATTTAGTTCAGTTGCTCAGATTATACCAAAAAAAGATAAATGCTATAGTAATTATAGTAGTAGCAATTTTTCAAAAAATGTGAAGTGTGGGTATGCATGTGTAGAAAATGGGTATTTTTAAATTAAGCCTTATTTTTATTTTATTTATTTTTTGTTAATATTTAAATCAAAAATGAAGACAATTCAGACTTTTTTTATAAATGTATTCTTGGTTGTGCTGTTTCACTGAGCTATGTGTTTTGTTGTCAATTCACAGAGATCAGGTGTACCTAGTCAGTCTGAGAGAATCCTACAGGAATGAGATCATTCCTTACCGGGTAAGGTTCTCGCCACAAGCTGCTCTCTCAATCCACAAACACTATAAGGGCTCCATAGAAAACACTAAGCCATTCATCACAGACTGGACAGGCTGTAAAATGAGAGTGGAAAAGGACTGCGTGAGCATGTGCACCAGCGTATGTGTGTATTTAATGTGCTGCATGTGTATTTATTGCTTCTTAATGCCTGCCGTTGCTTTTTACAGAAGCTAACATGGCGATCGGGCCAAGCTGACAGAGAGATGTGTGCTGTCAAGGGAAAACACAGAGTATGTATTAAAACATAATTTACCTGGCACTTTTTGTTTAATATTCCACCACATGGACAGAAATTTCAACTTTCCTCTGTGTTTTTTGTCTGTGTTTAGGACGAGTGCCACAACTTCATCAAAGTGCTGGTTCCCAGAAATGATGACCTGGTGTTCATCTGTGGTACCAATGGCTTCAACCCTATGTGCAGATACTACAGGGTAAGTATCCAGTGCCAGGACCCACTATGGTGCTTTCAGAAGTCAAAGTTGGTGTGTTTAGGTGTGTTCACACATGCAAAATCTGCTTTGGTATTGTGTAAATGTCCTTAAAGTAATTTGGGTAACATGCTCTTTATTTCAATTTCCTTTTAAATAAATTTGACTGGACTACTTTGACTGGTTCATGTACCTGCTTGTGTTTTGTGTTAGATTTCACTGTGTCCCTTGGCAAAGCTCTTTTAATGTGTGGGTGATTGTTGTGTTCCCTTCAGCTGGATAACCTAGAGTTAGATGGGGAGGAGATCAATGGACTGGCAAGGTGCCCATTTGACTCCAAGCAAACCAACGTTGCCCTCTTTGCTGGTAAGGGTCAAACACACACCCGCCCACACACATAGTTAATCTTACTGAAGAAGAAATACTGTGTTCCTACTTACGCTCTCATCATCACCTCTGTCTTTGCCATAGTAAACTGTGCTTGCAGCACTCACAACTCAGCCAATTAAGCCATATAAAGGAAGCGAAACAACAACACTGAAGAGCAGTGCATCCTAATTTTTAGTCACTGTGCTCGTTTCGTTTTTTTTTTTTTTAGAGGGGAAGCTGTATTCTGCAACTGTAGCTGACTTCCAGGCCAGTGATTCTGTCATCTATCGCAGTATGGGTGATGGATCAGCCTTGAGAACTATCAAATATGACTCCAAATGGCTGAAAGGTAAGCGAATGCCACTACGTCACCTTCAAACTCTTTTTCACTTTGCTTTCCTGGAGACATATATGTCTACCTGCCACCTAGCAAATGCCCATGGTGCCATTGCATGTTGAATGCATGAATGTGGCTGTCAGAGCTGTTTTTGGAGTGATAGAGAGCTCTCCTGCCTTGCCAAGATCCGTGGGGATATGGTCTGTTCTCTCCCAGGCAATCTAGGTCACCCCCAGTCATACACTGCCTTGTACAAATCCCTGAAATATTCAACATGCACAGTGGTGGTGACGATGCAGAAATACACTTCAGCTCTCTGCCTCTGTCTCTCCCTCAGAACCTCATTTCCTGCACGCAGCAGAGTATGGGAATTATGTGTACTTTTTCTACCGAGAGATTGCAGTGGAGCACAGCAATCTGGGCAAGGTAAGACAGTACACCTGCTGTTTATAATGCATTACATATTCCGCACGGATACAGGATGCAGGCCTTTATCCAGAAAAGGCTTACACCTCCCTCTGCATGCATTTCTGGCACAAATGGCCTCGGTGGTAATGGGGCCCATTCAGGCGATGACAGTACATCGCATTAGAATAGACGAGAATTTTCAACAGCCAGTGTTTGCTGGGAATGTTGCACTAATGTGAAACCATTACACAGCAAGAGGATTTGTCTCCTGGATCTTGCGCACTCTGCGTCTGTCTCTCCCTAAGACACACACACACACACAGAGGGCATTCGAATGTTCTATATTTTAGGCCAACTTCAGATTTGACCATGCCCCATTCCTGATCTGGCCTGGCCGAGCCACGGGAAGCCAGCATCCACCATCAGCCACCAGATGATAAATATTTCAACCCTACTAATGCTGGGGTGACACCTGGCTTCTGATGGAGGTTTGCACTGATAAATTATTAAAACTATCTAAGCCAACTGCTTCACACACTTAATTTATACTCTAAACCTTGATAATATGCACAATCAAACACACTGCATTAGGCCTGTCAGAGCCAATGGATGTGTTCTGTTTTTAAATGTTTGTTTCAGTCACAAGGAACAATCCCCACACCTAAAGTCGGGAGTGTGTGTTTGTTAAGCTGTCTGGGCCAAGTTGCTACAGGATGAAGAGATACATTATTCAGCACACTGAAGTGTTTTTAGTGACGTTCACTCAGCTGCCTTCCTCTTTCACCCATTTCTGTCCTCTCGTCTCCTCACAGGTTGTGTATTCTCGCGTGGCCCGGATCTGTAAGAATGACGTTGGTGGCTCACAGCGTGTGCTGGAAAAGCACTGGACATCTTTCGTGAAGGCGAGACTGAACTGCTCTGTGCCAGGGGAGTCTTTCTTCTATTTTGATGTACTTCAGTCCATCACCGACATCATCAACATCAACGGGGTTCCCTCAGTGGTGGGAGTGTTCACCACACAGATGAACAGGTGAACCATGGCTGTTATTTGTTGACTTGACCCATGCAGAGGACAGAAATAAGAAATTCGGAAGCTAACCATGCACATCACATCACTATACTTCTCCACAGTATCCCAGGGTCAGCAGTGTGTGCTTTCTCCATGGCTGACATAGAAAAGGTGTTCCAGGGCCGGTTCAAAGAGCAAAAGACTCCAGACTCTGTTTGGACTCCATTTCCAGAGGAGAAGCTGCCCAAACCTCGGTAAGAATTACGCATTGTAGTTCTTCAGAAGATTTCCTAAGTCAGAAGTTTGTAAAGGATGCAACAACAAGGCAAAAGAAAACACCAATTAGAAAAGACCTCTTTAATCTAAAACTTTTGTTTAACCCCGTTTTTAATCCAAGTAGTGGGCACTTAATAAAGTAGCAGCAGTTTACCCCTATCAATTTTGCCATTTTTTAAGACTTTTTTTGTCCAGGTTGATGAAATCAAAGATTTTTCACTAATATGGCACCAGGTCATTAGCTTTGACCCAGCACACATATTTACCATCTGCTGTTGATTAAATAATTAATTTGGCATAATTAGACGTGATGCATATTTAACGTCTTTACAGTCAGCACATATATTCATAGCACTGCCCTGTGTCCAGAAGACAGAGTCCACAAAGCACCTCATTACCTCAGTAAATCATTCATGGAGGAACAACCACGCATATGTATATTTTATGTTTCCAGCTGAGGCCTTTTTGTGATCCTAATAAACACCTGCTCTTCTCCTCACCCTCTCATTGCACTTTCCATTCATTTCAGTACAAGCTGTTATTACTCCCTGGTGTGCAAGCACATAAGCTGATCTTTGAACTTTTGCCCTCTGTGCGTGTGCACCTTCCATCCTAGACCCGGGTGCTGTGCAGGTCAAGGTCCAGCTGCAGCCTTTAAGAGCTCCATTGAGTTTCCAGACGATACCCTGCAATTTATCAAGTCTCACCCCCTCATGGACACAGCTGTGCCTTCTATCGGGGACGAGCCTTGGTTCACCAAAACACGAGTGAGGTAAATGGAGAAGTACATGAGGACTGGATATCTGTGCCAGTGCTAATACGAGACCTGAGGTTTTGGAAATGTTGTTTCTTGTGATACTCCAGTTTGAGTAAAAATGTTTTTCTTCTATTTTCTCTATAACTAAATATGCCATGTGTCTCCCATTGCAACATTATCTAAATCAGCCCTACGGAACTTTGCCAAAAGCAAATGGTGTAAAAGTCATAATGTGAATAAGAATTAGTGAGCATGAGTAAGAGTGCTACACACACCTTTAGTTCAGTACTCCAAGCATGGTGGTTTAACAGCTAACCATACAAGTATATTATGATTTACCGGCATTTGTCAAACATGAAGCTATATATATTGAAGCATGCTTTTAACTTAAAATATCCATTGTGGGTAAATAAAAAGGACTTTGATACAAAATGTAATAGATGAAGTAGAAAATGTTCGTCATTTACTGACTCAAGAGTTGGTGATTTATGGATTGAAATGTCTCTCCTATTTTCAATGGGGTAACCCCTACTAGGACTAACACTTTGTTTTCTATCATCTGTGAAGGTACAGGCTGACAGCACTAGCTGTGGACAATGAAGCAGGACCCCACAAAAACTATACAGTGGTGTTCATTGGGGCTGAGTCAGGGGTTGTCCTCAAGGTATTGGCGAAGACCACGGCTGTGTCCCTGAATGACAGCCTGCTTCTGGAGGAGATAGATGTCTTCAACAGGGCCAAGTATGTCCACACACACTTTCCATCCTCTCTCTGTCTGCCTCTGTTCTCTTTTTCTCTTCCCCTTCTGGCTGAGGATTTAGCAACTCTTAAAGTGAAGCTTCCTGGCACAGATGGCATTGTCTCTGTCTATTCTGCGTATGCACAGTATGTGTGACATATTTATTTGTGCCTGTTTATGAATGCAAACATGCATGTTGCCATGTGTCAAAGGTTAAAATCCTGTTAAACTGTGATAGAAAGCTTTATGTGACTTCTCCACCTAACAAGTGATTCAATCTTCCGAGACTGAAACAGTAGACTGACTTGTCTGATAAATCTCTGATCAGGTTTCCTGCGTCTCTTTCCAGGTGTCTGTCTAACCATGAGGATGACAAGCGTGTCCTCTCACTGCATGTGGACAAAGACACACACAGCCTATATGTTTCCTTCTCAAGCTGCGTCATCCGTATTCCCCTAAGTCGCTGTGAAAGGCATTCCTCTTGCCACAAGTAAGTGATGTGCTAATGCCCACGTGGGAGGTTAAAATGTGCTTGGTACAATCGGTCATAGGTCTGTAGCTTTATTGTATTGTTTTTCAGTGAATGTCATAACAGGAATGATAACAGCTTCAGCTTATACCTTGTGGTTAATATTCAGTCAGTCACAAATGATTATAGTGCACCTTCCATAATAATTAAACACACTGTTCTATGTGGCACCAGGTCCTGCATTGCATTAAGGGATCCTTATTGTGGCTGGAAGCCTCATGGAGTCTGTGAGAGGATACAGCCTGGTGTTTTGTGAGTTCAAGTCCCAACAGCAATATGAAGTCCAAATATTACAGATGAGAAAATAAGACAACAAATATTGCAACTTTTTGATTAATCCCTCTGTCTCCTTTTTCTCTCTTTTCAGGACTGGATATGAGCAGGACGTTGAATTTGGAAACACTTCCCAATTGGGAGACTGTCACGGTATGAATCTCATCTCCATTCCATGCCATATATCCTGAGACACCAACTGTACATATACACACACACACACTCACACACACACTGGCATACACATGGACATGTACACGAATAAAACACAGCCTCATCCCACACATACACCATGATCCTGCACTCTCACACCAGTAACCAGTCCAGTAACATGTCCCTACATAATATATGTGCAGTATTAACACACACATCTACATACAGTACATGGCCACCTGTAACTAATGCTGCCTGTGAGGCAGAATCATGGACATGTACAATTAAGGGTCATGTTCAGCTGGTGCAAATGGTAGAGGTCTTAAGATATCTGATGGTCAGAAAAGGTGCCTTTTACTGATTTTACTTTAAAAACTCCATCGCTTCATTTGTACCAACTAAACATGAACCAGCCTGAACCTCAGTATTGATCAGAACCAGAGGGCCTCCAGTGACACCAGTGAGACGCTGCTAGGGAGTGCTTTATATCTTTACTGTTAAATCAACTAAACTGCACTCAGTGTCTCCTGGAGAGTTATTTTTTGTTTTGTTTTGTTTTTACTTCTGAATGCCCTTATACTGATTTCTTGTCCTTTTAATTCTTTTAGCATTTTTGGGCACTACTTCAGCGCCAGATTACAAATCATTTGGTGACCCTACCTCTGGTTAGTTTGATCTTTTACTCAAATGGTTTCTTTCCTTGAGTTCAACATCTCCAAGCCTGTCTTTCCTCCACTGCCACCCTTCATTTTTTTTTTCTTTTACCAAATACCTCCTGAATGCTAATGACACCTACTTCATTTTCATCATAACAACAAATCCAATAGGCAACATTAGTACTCCATCTCAACACAGATTCACTTTCTCCTTTCCACTCATAACATCCTGTTCCAGGCCCTCTTCCCTCTTGCATGCTCATCTACAATTCCTTGGCATCCTTACTGTTGTGTACCGACTCCTCTTTGCCCCTCAGTATCCTCTTTTTTTCCCTTCCAAATTGCCTAAAAATGTACTTTCATTGATCTATGAATGTGAAAACGTAATTTTGCTAAAGTTTAACTGTTTATTTATTATTTTTTCAACACTAACCTTATAAATTACCCATTGCCTATGTCTGCTAACAGGGGTGATAACAGTGTGCCTTACCCACTTTTGCACAGTTTAACAATTTGTTTGTCACCACAGACATGGAGTTTTCATCAGCGCCAGTCACTGTCCAGCCCAGTGGGCCCATACACCCCCCAGTACTCATACCCACTCAGAGCCCCAGCTCTGGGCCTGGTCCAGAGCTCTATGGCTCAGGCTTTGTGCTGCAGGATGACCCAGCCACCTCCCATTCTTTAGACTCTATCCCAGGGGGCCAAGAGGGTAAGGCCCTTAGGGAGGCAGCCAGCATGCTGCATTGAGCCTGATCTGATAGCTGCCAGCAACTCTCACTAAACCACACAAATCTGAATCCACTTATAGTCTCCCATATACAAACACACATACATGCACACAATGGCAGCTATTTAGGGTTTTCATTAGATAACATGGCAGATTAAATTGAGTATTTTTCTTTTTTAAATAGACATTTTGTACATAAATTAGGTTGTCATGCATATTATATTTTCTTCTTACAATTGTTTTTTCTTTTAATTTCTTTCCTTAATTTCCTTCTGTTCTTTCTTTTTTCTTTTAAATTTTATTCACAGTTTTCTAATCATTAAATCTTACACTTTCAAGAAATCTTCTGTTTGTTAGTTTCCGTCTCTGCCAGTATAGTGTTTAACTGTAGTAACAGTTTACCCCAGCTGGTAGATAATTGACTGGACCGTCACTGCCATATAACTATTATGGCTGCACGATGGATGACTAACTCTTTCATTGTCTGTGGTTACTAACAAACTCCCAGTAGAGAAGTAGCTACCTCAGCACCTGCTTCTCTGTCCTCCGAACAACTCCCTTCTGGTTGACCTCGTGCAAAAATTTTGTTTCGCATAAGAGTGCACTTCT
This sequence comes from Mastacembelus armatus, assembly GCF_900324485.2. Classification (NCBI taxonomy): domain Eukaryota; kingdom Metazoa; phylum Chordata; class Actinopteri; order Synbranchiformes; family Mastacembelidae; genus Mastacembelus; species Mastacembelus armatus. The sequence goes on along the minus strand of NC_046635.1, from coordinate 4,730,301 downwards.
AACCCTTTGGTACCAGTTAAACGCATGATAAATGCATGATAAAAAGCCTCTAGTGGACCTCAAGGCAATACTCTTTTGTTCTGAACTGACAAAGCACTGCTTCTTATAGATGGTGAAATGGATGTGGGTACCTAACAGCTTCTGCCAATTTTCACCATATTTCTTCTTCATCTGGGTTTAGATGAACAGGAATGTGTCAGTGTTATGGAATTTGATTGTGATAGACTGGCTACCTTGTCTGGACTGGGGGGAGGAGGTTCAAAGCAGAAACTCACGCATGGTTGTGTTCACTCACAAACATGCACATTTGTGCTGTTAAATGGGGAGGGAGGATTTATTAAGCATTTTTCATCAGGGGTTCAACCAATGCCCAAATGTTTTGTAGGTGTGTGGGATATTCAAGCAGGTGAGACCAACCAGATGGTCCACATGAACATTCTCATCACCTGCGTGTTTGCTGCGTTTCTCATGGGTGCTCTCCTGGCTGGTCTGATTGTTTTCTGCTACCGAGATTCATTCCTCCGTAAGCCAAGACATGTCCACAAGGATGCAGAGTCTGCACCGTCCTGCTCTGACTCTACTGGAAGTTTTGTAAAGCTCAATGGCCTATTTGACAGCCCAGTAAAGGTACAGTTATAAACAACTTCAGTGCTACATTAAAGACATTTGTGGATGGCAGAGATTGAACAAGATGTGAAACTGTGTCTGATCTTACTGTTCTGATTTTACTTTCACATTCATAGGAGTACCAAACCAATATTGAGTCCCCCAAGCTGTACACCAACCTGCTGAGCAACGTCAAAGACCTGAATACACCCAATGGTGACACCAAGACCATGATCCTGCGGGATGGTTGTCAGGCCCCTGAGCTGGCTGCCCTGCCTACACCTGAGTCCACCCCTGTGCTTCAGCAGAAAGGTCTACAGCCTATCAAAAACCAGTGGGACAGGGCTCATGGGAAGGTCAGTGGCCCAAACAAGGAGTCCAACTCATCAGCTAAGAGTCCGCAGTACCTTCTATCTTCTCCTGCTCCTCCTAACTCCACCCCCCACCACCCTCACCTTGGACACTCCCACATTCCGAGTGCAGTCGTCCTGCCCAACGCCACACATGATCACCCCAATCTTGAAAATGGAGATGAGACACTGCCCCATTCATCTGAAAAGAAGTTGAAGAATCCAGATTCTAAGGGAAGTAAGAAAGATCAGAAGAGGTCTGTAGATGCCAGAAATACCCTAAATGATCTTTTAAAACACCTTAATGACTCTGTGGCCAACCCCAAGGCTATTCTTCAGGAGGGGTCAGTGCCCCGCCCAAGGCAACAGCTCACACTGGAGCCCATGCAGGAACTGACTGAACTACCCCCCAAGGTGCCCAGCCGTGAGGCTTCCTTGTACTCCCCCTCCTCCTCTCTGCCGAGGCACAGCCCTACCAAGAGAGTTGATGTGCCCATGCCCACCACTCCCACCACACCAACGGGTAGCCTGAGCATGGGGGGCACCCTGGAAAGGCAACGAGGAGGATACCAACTCCACCGGAGTGCCTCTCACAGGCACTCCTTATCCACCTCACCAAATGGGGTAACCATGGGGGTGTCTGTGTCTCGCCAACACAGTATGAACAGAGGGGGTTACATGCCCCCAACACCTCCCTCCAGACTTGACTCCCATGGCGGAGTGATGGGGACAGGAATGCACTCAGCCCACCCACCCTCTGTATCCCGACAGAGCAGCTATAGTGGACATGGCTCACTCCCTCGCACAGGGCTTAAACGGACCCCATCGCTAAAGCCTGATGTGCCCCCTAAACCCAATGGGTTTTCACCACAGACTCCACAGATGCGAGTGGTCAATAAGTACAGTTACTAAAGAGCATGGACACTTTTGGGTGCGCTCTTGGCCATGACTGTAGAGCTTTGAGCCCTGAGGGCTTGGGGAGGGGGGGCTACAAATGGGGTAGGGCCTAGTGTGTGTTTGTGTATCGACTTGAGGTGTGTTCCCCCTTTAACAGATATGCACATTCACTCACACTAAAAAGGGAAAATCACGTATGTGGCCAAAGATACTCCATGGGGCTTCTTTGCTCCCTACATCTCCATGCCCTTTCCTTGTCACAGCTGCCACAAGATATGAACAGTGGACAGTGGTGAATCTGCTGCTCCCCATTGTATCTGGGCTTGGGTGTTACCTGCTCCCACATGAGCTACAAGGTTTAGGACTCTAGCAGAGGCCGCTATGGCGTCTGCGCATGTGTTACCAGGTCAAAAATAGTGGAATACTTGAAGAATGGGTCTCATTTTTCACTGCCCTTGAGCACTGTCTTCCCACTAATGTGAACTGAACAGAGAGGAGAGGTAGGCCATGCCTTTGTTAGTAAGATGGCTAGGGGCAGAGGATAAGAAAATCAATAATCAGTGTGCATGTTGCTTAAGATACATATGAACGCAAAGAGCTGAATCTGATAGCAAATGAACAAAGAAAGAGTGCAAATGAATATGTTTGTGTTTGTGTGTTGGATGATTGGAAAGCAGGTTTGTGTAAAGGCTTATAAGGCCTTTGTACTTGGTTATCGAGTGGTGCTACATGCCAGAGGATGACCTGTCTAAAATCTGACACTCACAAGTCAATATTATCGCTTCTTCAGTCTTTTTTGAACTATCTGAACCAAGCTGAAACCATATTTTTGTGTTACTCTGTGGTGCTTGTGGTTATTTGGTTATGCCGAGGTTAAGTTGGTCATTCTAGCTGAAGATGGGACAGAGACTTTACAAGTACATTTGCTGCTATTGGTTTAAACATCGGCGATTGTCTGATGCTTTTTTTTTTCTCTGCCAGATTTGGATAGCCCCGTATAGAGGCATGCACATCTGCTTGTGTGTGTGTGTGTGAGCGTGTGTATTATATTGTAGACAGAGGCCAAGAACAAGTACAATTTTCAGCAACCAAACACACTGTTAAAAACTGATACATGGGAAGAGATACTTCTTTCCAGGTCTGAAAGATCCACTGCCCCTTTGTAGGGATAATACTGGGGTTCAAGAGACTTCTTTCTTTATGTAGCAATGGTAATAAAAACATACAAACATTTCTCATCTCACCCATTAATGAATTTTGAACAAAATTATTTACCTTTTTCCTGTTTTTTTTTATTTAAAGAATCTATTACACTGTATGAAGCTAAAGCAACACCAGTGGCTTGGCTTATGTATATGAATTCAACATTTCAAGGCACATCTGTTCTGTTAAACATGTGTGTCCCTCAGTAGAACACTAGAATTTTCCTTCTAGATCGATGCTTTTTAAGGTGTATTAAACTGACCCAAGAACAATACATGGATGTAACATCACTGTCATCTCTCGTGCTGGTTCTGCAGCCCGTGTTTCCTGTGCAGCTTCCCTCTGAGTGGCCAGTGTACAATCAACAAAACATTTACCAATGTGTCCAAATGAGTCATGCTGGGAATGACCAGATCCTGTATATACTTATATACTATAAATAAGGATTATAAATATTTTTAGGCAAGTGAACCTGAATCTGTGCATTGTGTGCCTTATTCACAAAATGAACTACTACAGTATATAATATTGGCATTGTCAACTGGTCCTCTGTATGTTATTGTCATATACTATATAAACATTTTTTATACAAGCAATTTGAAATTCAGCAGGATGTGTGTTGGAAAATTACTACCTAATCCAAACCAAAGTGATGTGGAAAATAAATTGACTTGACAAACATTCCACTTGCGAATGAAAATCATACAAAAAGACAGGCAAAAAAATTTATTTGGTGCATGAATCAATTTCTCTCCTTTACTGCCGGTGTTGAAAAGAATGGTGTTAATCTACCGCACAGAGGTGCCATGCAGTGAATGTATTTTGTTGACACTGGGATGTAGGGTGGTTAGACCTTGCACTGTGGAGCAGTCAGCTCAATGCAGCACATCCTGCCCACAGCCAATGTATTAACACAGTGTTCATATGAAATCCGTTTATTGGCCTGGGCGGCAGCCACACAGTATCTGTACTTCCCCAGGATTGCAGTGACAGGAATTATGTCTATTGGCCAGTAGGGATGACTGAGGGATCAGTTTTCCAAGCAATGGCTGCGTTATTTGGGTGACATCTGCAATCTTTTTCAAGTGTCAGTTGCCTGCTTAGCCCAAAGCCACATTTTGTTTACAAGTGATGATTGTATGTAAAGACTTTCTGCCTGTCATCTCACTAGTGTGTGGGCTCTCTTTTCTACTTGACACATGCACACTGACATCACAAACATACACTCAACATACACTGCTCAACTGCCTTGTACATTGCAATATGAACTGGGTCTTTCTGTTGCAATCTAAACTGAAGCCTTTTCTAGTCCAGTCTGAGCTCAGTGTATGTGCAGATGAACCAGATTTTGTCATGTAATTTTGATTTAATACTGTGCAACATGGGGATGTGAGGCCAGCTGTATATACAGTGTGATCTCCAGCGTATTTGAGCGTGTAGATATGTTGTAAAGTTGTACTGTGAATGTGTAAATAATTATGGTCTTTGTTTCATGATTTTTTGGGTTGATTTTTTTAACACGGCATGTATAGTTGAAATAAAACAGTACTGCACAGATGAATGGTGTGAAGGGTTTTCACGTGTTAAGGACGTCGAACTTAGTGGTGTTTCATAAGTCAGCTCCTGTTACATCATGTGTATCCTGGTGTGAAAGAGAATGACAGAAAGCTGAAAAAAGTTTAAAATCTTATGCTTGGTGGCTTGTGAATCCAGTCTAAGAGCCCTGAGATGGATTCAGCATGGCAGAGTACAGCAGTAGTCTGGGAAAAACTGTATGTGTCCTTGCTGAGCTCTTATGAGCTGACTATCAGAGACAGAGTCTGCAGAATCATTAAGAGCTTCAGATTATTTTTAGAACTGGGTTGTTTTGAAGTTTGGGGCTAGCACAGAGTCAACCACACCAGATAGCATGTGGGAAAGTTTCCAAAGTAGTTTGTTCCTGTAGACACTAAACATCTGGACTAACTACCGCTCAGAGCTTAAGATCTAAGCCACCAATGAGCTGTGGAGGAATGCATACATATTAGTACTTGCATACATTCAGATGCATGTAGCATAAACATTGTGCATGATGTTACGCACAGATAGGGCTGTGGTAAGATTAGTTGTCAAAGAATAAAGGAGTGATGGTTGGATGAATGATGAGCACTTTTCATGCGTTTCCAATTTGAAGAACTGAAAATAATTAAGCAGCAATAATAAACAGACACCACTTACTACCCTCTCAAAAGAAACGTCCATACAAATCAAATGTTCACACGAATACAGTAACATGCAGGGAAATACAGAAGGGGCAACACATAATTGCTGATGCATCAGCCTAAATTCTTTCACATCACAACACTGTGGCTTAGTGGTCTGAAAACACATAGCACATAACAGCATCATCCTCAGTTTAAACAAGGGTCTTAGTTGCGATCTAAATTAAAGCTCTCTTCACCACAGTCCCTGTATGTGCGCTCACAGAGCACTATCAGATAAAGAAAACATAGCCAAAAAATCTTAAAACACATCAACTTTTTACCATCATATATAATAACCATTTGGAGTGCTAACTTTCTGCAGAAGCTCAGGTCAGAATCTACAGAAAGTCCAAGTCAAATAGGGAGAAAAGGGAAGGGGTTTTTATCTTGTTGATCTGCACATAAAGAAAAAGTGCAATAGGGCTCTGACAGCACGGCTCCTGCTTTTTTGCAGTGTGGTGATGTAGCCCTTTGGATATTTGGCTGCAAGGCTGTGTGGCTCATCGCTGCCGTCAGAATGTTGACACAAGTGCTCCTTCATTTGCTTTCAGCAGGACCTCCTGAAAACTCACACCTCCTAGCAACCCAGCACTTTGTTTCTCTGGCTCGCTCGCTCGCTCGCTCGCTCGCTCTCACACACACACACACACACACACACACACACACACACACACACACGGGAAACATTCTCCCATCTGGGTGTTCTATTGGGGGTTGGGGTGTGATTTGGTTGGGAATGGGGAACAACAAAGAGGCGCCTTTTGCTATTCTGATGTACATCCCATCCTCTCAATTTATCAGATGGTCTCTTTGAATTAGTGGAGGCAAATCAAACACAGCCAGTGAATCTGTAGCTGTTTCATTCATTTGTCCATACGCCTGGCCACACTTAGTATCATTACTAGCACTAACTGTTCCTGGATAAAAAAAGCATGTGTTTGTTGACATGCAGACGTGTGTGCGTGTGTTGGGTGGGTGGGTGTTTTTTCCACTTCTCAAGGAAGAGAGGCAGCAGATGCTAAAAAAGCACATCTCTTAGTTAAGTGTAGGGAGAACACAGCAAGGTCACTCATCTAGATGCAGGGAGATGAAAGTAAATTGCTTCAGTTGAAAGTACAGATTAAAATGTTCTTTGAAACTGCATCACTTGCAAGCAGAAAATACTGAAACACAAAAACCCACATAGACACACATAGCACACCCTGACACAGAGAGTAATCTGGTCCATTTCTCTACTTTTTGGCTTTCTCCACAGCATCTCTTTGGAAATTTAAGGCTGGTGATTAGAGCGAAAATCATCCATCTGTACTCCTTCCTGTCATCTCTTCTTAAAAGCCCAGAGGTGAAACCAGCAATTACATTTACAAGCCTCAGTCATGGGAAGGTGCTTAGAGGGTTTCTTTGTGGGCTTTAGCAAGCACATGTGCTCTCTCTCTGATACATTAAAATCTGACAGTGTCCGGGTAATGCTTCATTTGAAAGTGGAATTAAATGACAGGGAAGAAGACGAAATTTTACAGACTTGGATTGAAAAAAAGTTTTGATACGTTTGCAGTACATCCTCCACAGTCAGGAAAAGCCATCAAAATCTAATCCATGTGCCTTACAGTGACAGTTGGTTAATAGCACACATTGACTTAAAAGGCAGGCAGGCAAAAGCAAGGAAGAGACAGGAATTGTTGAAATATGAAGACTGGACGCACAGAGAGGAAGGCACTAGTATTTCCTATGATTTTATGCATAGATACAGACATTTGGATGGTGGATAAACTATAAACAAAACAGTTTAATGAGAGGAAAAGAGCACACACATACAGGGACTTTTCCCAGTTCTCTCTCACTGAGTTTCAGCCAAGCTCTACAATCAACTGCATTGACACCACAGAGAGATGGCAGGAGGAAGAGAACTAGGATACAGAGATTTGAATTCATTGGTATATTATATAATGGCTGCTAAGATTTCCCTGCAGTGATTGACTACTGTGTTCCCAGATAACCTCTGCAAAATGACATGATCCCCATTTTTTTATGCCTGCATCTGCACTGCCATCTGTTTTATCATGAAGCATAGTTATTAAGGAGGAATATGGAATGGGATACATATGATACTGTTGCCTCAAAATATCAAATTGTGAACTTTTTAATTGATGAATTTGCTGCCTTCATTTTTGCAGTTTCACCAACACCATCATGCCTGTTTTTTTTTTTTTTTCTTTAAACCAAGTCACATCTCAAAAATATAGTAATTCATTCTGATGGATATCACTGCAACTTTCACTCACACTGTATAAGCAGGCAAAGCATTAGTGACATAGAACAGTCTGGGAAATGGTCAGCAGGAATGCATGATATTGTAGAAAACCATGCAAAATGTCCAACTTCATTATCCTTCTGATGAATAAATATAACAAACCAGATATAAACAATCAGCTGTAACAGATGTCTGCGAACCTATTAGCGAACAGGAAATAATAATGGAGTGACATAAATTACCATTGTTTGTGAAGATATCCTAGTACCATGAAATTAAACATTAGTATAGTGTGATGTGCAGTAAAATGTTGACTTTGGAGTTCCATATTTGGCTAGTTATATCTGTAAATATAAGTAACAAGGTGTCAAATCTAGATATATGTTATTCAGTATTAGAGTGCATAGCATCAGGCTGGCGATCAACCAGGCCAATCTAAGAGGACGAGTCAAGAGACAGATAGAGAACAGGCCTAAGAGCAAGAGGAGAGAGTGAGATTAATATCTGTCCAGTGTGTTTTTTAAGATGTACAGGCCCTGTTCCAGCACCTGGAAGTAAAGGTGCTTATGTGTCAGATTTCATCTGCTCACCTGGCCATGTGTGTGTATGTGTGAGTAAAGAGTGTTTTTGAGAAGGGGAGGGTGAGTAGAGCAAGTTGCAGCAAGCCTATCAAGACACATTCACTTAGTTAGACTGTAAACTAACTCTCACTGTGAGGGTATCACATCTTCAGTTTATGGATTATCACAATACATTGTCCTAATAGCTACACATGCCTGGCTTTTTCTAGATGGCAATACATGATTTTGTTTATTTTTTAACTCTTTCTTCCTTTTTGTTTCTTTCTACTGTCTTTATCCTCGTCCTTTAACCTCTCTGAACCCTTTACAGCGTGGGTGTTCTGGAAATGTTGTTGGTAAACCAGTGGATTATCTCAACTGCTTTATGACTAAAGCCTAGCCTGCTATTAAGGGGCTTTGTCATTGGGAAAATCGCAACTTCCCACACACGCACCTTGAGACACACCTCGACATACACACCCTATCCCCGAGGGCTGAAGAGAACATGCACATTGCAGTTGACAAGACCCTCATAACCTGCGAAACCCAGATCCTGGAAAAGCCCCTGATGCACAAACACATACAAAGACACATAAATACGCTGTAGTGTAGACTTACCCTCAGGCAAATTCTTCAGTTGAATGAGCAGGATGCTGTAATAATGATAAAAAGCTTACGCCATGCGCAGCAATATTTCTTAACCGAGATAATTGCAGTCCAGATCTGAATTATAAAATCAGACAAAAATTACTGATGAGAGCACACCTGCAGAGAGACAGGGGGAAAATAAAAATACCAAGCTACAACTGTATCCCATGGATTGGATTAGGGTGCAGTTGTAAGTGCTGCACTCTGCCTTTGTTACCCAGCTTAATTGAACATAGCTTGGACCTGACGTTGGCTAACAACATGAAGTTAGCTCTCCCTGCATTAGTGCCAGAGCAAATTAATTCTCCCTACAGATCAATGGGCTTATAGTCTATACACATCAGCACAGAGAGATTTCACAAGCAGGCTGCTGTATCGGCTGCTTCATTTTCTGCCTATACTCCACAGTCACCTCCCAGCCCACCTTGTTTATCAATGAGAAGAACTCAGATCAACACACAAAGGCCAACATCGAAAAAACAACTTCCCCCTGTTGTTTTTCACATTTTCATCTATATAGATACAAACATAAACATGCTCTGGCTGTCCTACAGAGAGCCCAGATCAATATGTAATGGGGATCACACTGAGCAGATGAGCTCTCTCACTCTTTCTGATTGAACCCTGCCTCTTTGTGTTGTTAAGACACATCTCCAGTCTCAGAGAGAGTGAAGAATTGAAGAAGGGTAGCTGGAAGGAAAAAGAGGCGTGAGGACAGAGAGCAACAGAGGGGAAAAGATGGCACAAAAAGGAGGGAAGAGCTGAGTGCCAAGATGTTGCACAACAACCCCTAGTCTTTCCAAAAGGCAGAATTATCATTCAGGGCAAAAACACATCAACAGTAATCCAATACCCTGGACTCTGAGGATACAGCTTAGCACCACCCCCATACCATACAGCACACAGCACATACCCACACATAACCTACATGAAGACTTCAGTCATTTCCATAGCCAAGTTATATTTAAGAACACACCCAAAAGAATTATAGTAACCCTTAAAGGATAACAAGGCATTTTATTGGGAAGAAAAGTTTATCTGTTTGTGGCACTAAGCCATAAGCCAACTGTACTAACCATGAACAAATGAAACGAATAAATTAGTATTCATGTACGGAAGAAGAATTAAGCCATTCATATTGCCATTTCATCGCTTCTCTCTACTATATAGTCCTGTGAGAGACAGGGTACACCCAAGACACACTACCAGTCTATCACAGGGTTGACACTTAGAGAGACAAACACTGACATTCACACCTCAAGGAAATTTAGAGTCGCCAGTTAACCTAACCCCAAACTGCATGTCTTTGAACTGTGGGACAAGCAAGGAGTACCTGGAGAAAACCTACACAGAAAGGCCCCGGGTTGAATGGGATTCAACCACTGCCCCACTATGCAACCCAGTGCGATTATATCTTATATCTATATCTTATATCTATATATATCTATATTATATCTATATTATAGCTCATTTATGTTTTTCATATTTTTTTTTGGACAAATACGGAGGTATTGGCTCAGAGGAATATTTTGGGTATTTTTATAATATATATAATACCTTTCATAATTCTTTTATAATTACTGATAATAAAAGGAGCACTGCTGGGTTTTCTTTTAAATAACAAACAATGGTATATAATTGTTCCTCAGTGACCAGAATTTAGATTTTTTAAAAGATATTGTGGTTTACTTTTCTTTCTGAAATGTGAGATCTAAATCCAATTTCAGTACAGGGAACCTATGTCCAGTTGGAAGTGGCTGCTTTCACAATACTTTTTCATGCTAAATCTTCATGGATGAAGTGCTTTTAAAATCTACATCATGTGGGGAAAATGGCCAAGAACCTTTAGTCACAGACAGTTGCCCTTGAGTGCTGCGTTTACAATACTGGCTAGTCAGAGTAGTAGGAATAGCTTAGCGGCTGCACCTCTGCATGATGTAAAAAGTAAAAAGACTGTCGTCTGGCCTTAGGAGCACTTCAAAAAACCCAAAGCAGTGTGAGCTGCAGCACAAATGACAGACACACACAGGGGGTCAATGGTTTGTGTGTGTCTGTGTGCACTGTGTACACGTGTGTTGCAGCCTAGGTGGACGTGTGCTTGCGTGTGCTTATGCATGTCTGTTTTTATGTGTGCTATGTGTGTGTGTTGGATGAGGGGAGGCCTATTAAAAAGCTGCCTGAGGAGAGAGCTTTCAGTTGGGAATCTGTGGGGGGCACAGAGGATGGCAGGGCCATTGTGTGTCAGAGTTCCATCCTGAGAGCTGGAATTAGAGCCTTTCTCCTCTGCTCGGCTGGAAGACTCTGTACCACCACCGACCCCGTGTTTAATTAGAGCAGCTCTAGAGAGACAGCCGAGAGAGATGAAGAGAGGGAGGAACATGAGCGACAAGGATAAGAAAGAGACAAATGAAAAAAAAAAAAAAAAATCACTGGGTGATTGGGTAGGTGGAAGAAAAATTGGATTCACACCGTTTGGAAAGGCTGTGTAAGTCTGATTGGAATGTAATGAGGTGAATGATAACATGATGTGAAATATGATAAAGGTTAGTCCTGGCAATGTCTGGAGAATATCTGTTGCATGCTACTGATTGGAAACAGCAGCTAATATTACTTACTTTCACAGGGTGTATCCGACTTTCAATTCAATTAGCTTCCACAATTTAGGATTCCTCATATAAACAATGTTGAGGAGTGCATGATATGCCTTTGTGGAGGTTATAGTCCAATCACATTAGGTAAACAAACATTAATGGATGATAATGAATGTGACCATTATCTCTGAATAGAGTGGCTATTAATATTGATGATTGTTTTTATCCCTACACATTACAAACCAAAGCAACATCAATATTTGTCAGAGCAAATGAGTGCGAGAATGTACGTTTATCAGTGATTGGATAACTAAATGGATAAATGAAGGAGATAAACATGAGTTGTTGTCTCCTCTGCTGATGATCTATCTGTTTAAGCTCATGAGGTTCATTTATGTTAAGTGGGTTGATTGTTATGGGAGGTAAACAACTTGTCAAACTTTATTCAAAAACAGCTCATTCTGCTTACCTGTTAATGCCAAAAACATCTGCTGGTAAAATGGCTCGTCTTTGAAAATGCTGCTTGTTTGTGAACTGACAGGGCGATCAAAAGGGTTGTCCAAGTGAAAAGGTAGATAATACTGGATGTCAGTGTAATCGCTGCTGTTGATTTGTAGGTAGGTGTGCGTGTTTGTAACTCCCACCTGACAGGACTCCTCACAAAAAAAAAAAAAAAAAAAAAGGTTCAGTGAAACTGGTGATGGATTATCGGAGACTCCCTTGTCATAACACTGTATAGCAATTAAATTGAAAAAGGGCCTATCATGGGACATCACAAGACTGGGTCCACAGTGCCAACAGACACACACACACACACACACTCTAGCATGAGGTGCGTGTTGACCCCAGCTATATTTGGGCTTTCTCTCTCCAGTGTGTCTTAATCCTGCTGTCTTCTGTGTTCCCCCTGATTAGTCTGATCAGTCACTTCTGACAGGCCCATTTTTATCCCTCCAAAGACACAAAGACACACACAGAAGTCATACACTCTCATACAAACACACAATACATTGGAGATACAGGCAATCTGACTCAAAGGGAAAGAAAATAAAAGGCCAAAGAAAGTGTCCAGTCACTCACAAAGAAAATATCCCATCATAGCCTACAGTTACAAGTGTTACACGTCACTTCACATGACCAGTCCCAAACAGTTGCACGCGCGCACAGACACAGACACAGACACAGACACAGACACAGACACAGACACAGACACAGACACAGACACAGACACAGACACAGACACAGACACAAAGCTGATCAAAAAATATAAATCGCCCAGGAAAAAGTTTCCAAGCTATAATATGCATAATGAATCAACGTATATTACCCCAGGGGATTTTAGTGCTGAAAGATAGAGGTATGAACAGGAGGCAAAAAAAAAAAACAAAAACAAAAATGCAAATGTGAGGTGTGACTGTGGGATAGGAGCTAGGTTTCCCATCCAATGCCTGAACAATATTGTCCTTCACCTGCTGAGATCTAAAGCAGTAATCAGGAGGCATGGAGAGCCATGGTGACTATTTCTGTGCGGGGGACCTTGCTCACTCTGAATGACTCCCTCAGGCTGTAGATAAGAGTCAGCATAGTATGTGTGTGTGTGTGTGTGTGTGTGTGTGTGTGTGTGTGTGTGTGTGTGTAGGTAGGAAGCGTAACCCTCCCCCTCTGATAAATCATATATCTTTCTCTCTCTCATTTGTCCCCTCTCATTGATCCTGTATTCTAAGCATTTCCTCAAAGACCAACCTGCTTGTAGAGCTGTAGTTGTATTCAAACTTGATTTAGTTGAGTTTGCCATGCTTGAACTCTAAGGGACCATTCTGCTCAGTGGTTGTAAATTACATTTATTTACAAGGAGGATCAGAAAAAGAAGGAAAATGTGTGGGTGTGGATGTTTATCTGTGTCCATGCTGTGCATGTCCATACAAGGTCAGCATTGCTTTCTAATAAAACACTCTTTGTAATAATTATAAAACTTCTTAAGGATTAATAAATAGATTGTAAAACAGATTGGAGATTGTAAAAACCTTTAATTGGTGCTTTTTTGTCCCCTAGCATGAAATGATTTGCTCTCTGATAGAGTGACAAGAGAAGACTGATACACTCTCAGATCTACAGAATAAATATACAGCCTGAGCCATTGTTAATAAATAAATTGTGATTGAGATGTTTGCCAACAATTTCTTTTCTTTCTTTTTTTTTTAAACAATCTGGCATGTCAAACATTGTTTTAATTAACATTAACTTATTGGACAATTAATAAAAAGGACAACAAGTCCATAAATTATTCGCTATTAGTAAATGCATTAGTTAGTACCTTATTGGGAAATGGTGCCACTGGCTCCAAGAATTCATTGCATCATGTTCCTGATATCCTATAGGCTCACCTAAACCACAAATCCCAGCTCAGTCTAGACCACAAAATCTCAGAAAGAGCCAGAGCTGCGGTTTAGAGAAAGTGAACACAAACAAACTTTGTCAAGTGATTCCCTCTTTGACTTTCATCAGCATGATAATTTTCCTCCAGCCTGAGGCCAAGATCCTCTTTGTTTATGTAACATCACACAGTGTTCCAGATAGCCCTACCTGAAAGCCAGGGACTCATATCTGTTTCCCAGCTCTAGCTCCACATCCCTCCCCCTGCTCAGGCTTCAGCCACACAACAGCTATCCCATTGCTTGGACAAAGGAAGCTTCACTCGGATGTAACTCATGCCTGCACATATAGAAAGTCAAGACAAAGCCTGCTATTCTCCTCTAGCAACAATAACAACTTTTGTTTTCTTACAAAAGAAAATACACTGCAAGCACTTGCCAACAAGAAATAAAGAGATACAAGCAGCCTTAACATTGAGTTGAATTGGTTAATACATAACAAATATATGACATGAAACAACAGCTCATTATGCTTATGCTCACAAATTCATTTGTTATGGTTTTTGTACACACATGTATCTGTCCAGAATGGAGCTAAAGATACTTGACAAGCCAAAGCCCCTCTGGCTAGCCCTGAAGCTCTCTGACTGCTCCTGATACTGTGATGATAGTGGCAAAAAGAAGGGTCCTCTTAGGACATATCCTAGAAAAATAAAGCTTTAAAAACAGATGTGTCCTTCCTGACTTGTACTGCAGCCTTTAAACCAACTTTATATACAGTACATTGCATACTCCGTCATTTGAAAACTCACAAACTTAAAACAAAGGTCAACTGCATTTATACACGTCTGTACACTCTTCACTTGTCAAATGATTCGTACTGTTAATTGAATTTTTGCACACAACTTTGAAACTGAAAAGTCACACCTAGAGTCACACAATCAGGACCTTATCTCACACCTGAATTTCCGGCCTGTTGCTTATCTGACAGTACTGTAGTTGCTAGTGTGTATAAAATGCACTGCACTTCATAAATGTTAAGGTCAAAAGACACCAGCCATATAATGTTTCCATAAACAAGAGATGAGGCCAAACCTAAAAATATATCACACAGATGTGATTAAAAACATGAGCTGAACTTCTATATAAAACAGACGCCTGCCAGGACGACACCTCATTGTAAACACTGTGTGCGTTACTAAAATAAAACTGAGTTTTGGGGTATGAATTTTCAGGCTTTGATAAAAGAGCAGCTATATGATGGTCTCGTACATATAGTTAAACAAAATATCGCCTACTGTGGAGACAGTCCTGTCCAGAAGATATGAATTATCATTCTATGCTGACTTTTCCTCTAGATTCATCCAGTGCTGCTGCCTTCTTCCATTCCTTCCCCCAGCAACATCCCCCTTCTTGCTCTCTTTTCCATCCACCTTCTATGTTATTTCACCATATGAAAGCATCTGCTGTATGTGTCAACTTAAGCCAGTGGACATAACCTACCTTGGCATGGTGGTTTGCTATGAATATAAATGCAGAGAAACATGATATTGCTGAAGAAAGCACATGGCTGATAGAGAATAAAACAGATGGGAGGCGTACATATGAACTAGGAAACAGACTGCGGGAGACTGTTTTACAACGCTGCCTAGTAGTACTGCACTGTTCATAGCGTCAGGATGTCATAGTGATTTACGCTGTACTGTGTCATTCATAAAACAAGGCAGCAAGTAAAAATGTACCTCATAAGTCTGCTGTGCACTATGCAGACAATGCAAACACATACACTAATTTCACATCTAACTCTTATTTAAAGAAAATAGTATATGCTCGTATTTACTCTTGCATTCATCTTATTATTCTCTCAAAATATATCTACAAATATTACATAAGTGCAAAAAGGAAAAACTAATTCTTGTTCATAATAAAGGCTCAGTATCATTTTATCTACATCAAACTCACTCAAATTTTAATTGCAACTGAAGCTGAACATGTCCTAGCACTGACCCTTGAGCTACAAAAATTGGGACAAACCTTCAAGTGAATTTTATGAGTGAACCAAATGCCAGCTACAGCTTGTAGACACACTGTGTAGGAAAACACAGGCTGGCCTGTGACAGATGGTCAGAGTGAACAGGTCAATTCTAACAATGTGTGCTACATTCAGGAAAGTACAATCAGCACAATGGTTCAGAAAGAGAGAAGCATCTGAAGCTTCTGTTGTGTTGCTTAAGTCAGCTATACAGCTACAATGACAATGGATGGAGACACACACTTTCACAATGGGATAGAAAAACACAGCAGCCTGTAGCCTGTCTGCCATGAACATCCTGGGACTTGTGCACAATACATTTTTCAGCTGACAAATATTAGTATTTTTGTTTTTCTCAGCTCCATCTCACCTGCCCTCTCCCTTACACCGAAACTGTAACACAAACATCACCCCCTCCAGTCACCACGTAATGCCTCTTTTGCATTTCTCTGTGTCCTGCTAGCTCTTTGCAATTAAGCAAATGGGTCATTAATTAATCGCGGCAGGCCACAGGACACACGAGGAGTTAATCAGACTGGATGGATGGACTGCTGGGACAGTGTGCACCACACAAACACACACGCACACTCACACACAAACAAATGCCCGCTATCACAAACTATTGACATTTCTGAAAAGTGAGCCTCCAGTAAGATGTGCATGAATAAAATTACAGAAAATGGCAGGAGGTGATGAAAAGCAGCTTGATCATTGATTTGTGTTGTCAAACTGTGCTGAGTGGCAGTTTCTTCCAGGAGGAAACTTTGGTTGAAACCTTGCCTCAGGCCATCAACATTCAGAGTGAGACAAGAGGATATGTTTCCAGTGCATGATGGTACACAGCTCAATTGTTGAGACTGAGGACTGCTGACAAATCATTTTCATGAAGTATATACAAATAGGGCTATTGATGGGAAAACCACACAAGGTTCCTATAGACTGGATTTATACTGAGCAAATTGGTTTGATAAGTACAGGGCTGGTCTCACACAGGTGCAGAGTCAGTGCTGAGACATCAATTTGGCTGTTGAGACATATGTTGTGAATGCCAACATGTTTCTCTGACCCTTTCTGTTTAAAAGGCGGGTTTCTCCTGAGGCGCTTGGTGCATCTGTTTTTTCTCTTTCTTTGGTTAGATTCCCCTCTCTCCCAGATGTGTATGTTTTTGTGGGTAATAACATGCAAAAATGTTTGGAATGTTTTGAATCTGCCAAATCTGAATTTGTTTTGAATAGCAGCAAAAGAGAATACATGTGAATAAATGTGTCCCGTACCACACAGCAGGAAATATAGACACAGCAGCTATTATGATTAAATCTAAAGAGGGCTGCTTCAAACAATTATATTTCTCAAATCATTTGCTTTGTCAAAAATGTTTTAACATTTTGCAGAACAGAAAGACAAGTACATGCAGCAAACCTTAAAAACTATCCATCCATCCATTATCTATACCCACTTATTCCTGTTTAGGGTCACAGGGATCAGCTGGAGCCTATCCCAGCTCTCTTTGGGTGAAAGGCAGGGGTACACCCTGGACAGGTCACCAGTCCATCACAGAAATACTAACCAGGCCTGGCCCTGCTTAACGTCCAAGATGGGCCGCTCACAGGACAGTATGGCCATAGGCCACCTTAAAAACTAGAACCAGAAAATGTTTGGTATTTTATAAGATCAAAAGAGTTGCAGTCTCATTTTCTGTTTGATTACCTAACTAATAGTTTGGAAGTCAGCTAGTGTGGCTTTTACAACTAAAGCAAACCAGAACAAACCAACACTTAAAATCAAAGCTAAGTTCAAACTGGAAGGAGCAATACAAAAATCAGATGAAAGGCCCAGTTTTTCACTAAGAGTACAATCTCTTGAACTACTGTGTTGGATTCAGATAACCATGGGACATCACTTCCTTCCCCTGGAACTAGGACAGACAGGAAAAGGTGTTTTTTGCTACATCCATTTATTTCCTTCAACCTCCCATGTCAGCCTGCCCAACCTTTTTCTGTCCGTCAGCAGGAACAGAGCAGAGCCGGCAGGTCAAAGGATGGAACAGGTCAGGGTGGGAGTAAAGACAATGGCACAGGATGAGAGTTGCTTTGTCCAGTACACTCAGCACTATCTGATCTGTCAGAAGGACAAGAGGAAAGAAAAGGTGACACCAAGCAGAAGCTTGTACTCTCATCTGGACAAACCTAAAAAGTTGCTGGTGTGGTGGTGATATTGCAGTAAATACATGCAGCTCATTTGAAGTAGACACTTCCTGATGAGATAATATTGGCAGCAAACGGGCCTGAATGCTGCTGCATTGAAACGTCTCGCCCAGTTTGAGCCACTTAAGAACATTAACTGATTGGCCAAAAGACATGAACACTGGAGGGAAGAAAAGGAACCGAGTAATATTCTCAATATTTGCACTAAATCATTGACAATAAAATGCTAGAAATTTGAAGGGAGGGATAATATAGATACCAGGGCTTTTGAGCTAATAGTCTATGTAAGAAATAGAAGAAAAAAGAAAATGTAATTCTTTATTTACTGAATGGATTTTTTTTGTTTCTTACTGCTCTTTTGTAATCAAATTTCTCTCCTTCATTAAGATAATTACTCAGAGTCTGGAACAAGAACAACTACTGTAATTTAATTAGAAAGGCTTTCTCTTCTGCTGTGCAGCTTCAGCACAACAGAAGACTACACACACACACAAATTTCCCTTCTCACCCCTATGGGTGGTGTGTGTGTGTGTGTCTTCCTCAATCTCAGGTCCTCTGGGAGTTTGAGGGTTCTTCACAGTATCTTAGCTGTTCCTAGCACTGCGCTCTTCTGAACTGAGAGCTCTGATGATGTTCCTGGGATCTGTTGGAGCCACTCTCCCAGTTTGGGGATCACAGCCCCGAGGATGCCGATTACCACGGGGACCACTGTTGCCTTCACCTTCCACATCTTTTCTAGCTCTTCTTTCAGCCCTTGGTATTTCTCAAGCTTCTCATGTTCCTTCTTTCTGATGTTGCTGTCACTTGGGATCACTACAGCTACCACTATGGCCTTCTTCTGCTGTTTGTCCACCACTATTATGTCTGGTTGGTTAGCCATCACCAGTTTGTTGGCCCAGCGGGAATAAAAAACATTTGTGTGTATACATGTGCCTTTGTCTTTTTCTAAACATGGGGACCCAAAACCAGGTTTTGGGCAGGTCCACATTGTGGAGACCTGTCTTCCTTGTAACAACTTGGTTTAAGTTTAGGGTGAGGTTAAGATTAGTCAAGTAGTGGTTTCGGTTAAAGTTAAGACAAGCATCCTGGAAATGAATGCAAGTCAATATACAGATCCTCTAGTGACAAAAACAAATGTGTGGGTGTGCCTGTGTGTGTTAAAGTGAATGTTGTAGCCTCAATAAATACTTACAGGGGGCCTAAGATCAACACGACCACTAAAACTCTTCACCTGGGCCATTAAAGTATACAGCCAGTGAAGGCTCTATTTCATTATGGTGGGATTTAACACACTCTACTTTTCACTCAAGCAAGAAATTTCTCTGGTACCTGAAGACCAAAAATAAAAAGATGAGACCAGCTTTCAGGCCATGCAGTTTTTACCTTTGCTGGAATTGAATTGAAATTCGTTGTGAGTAGCAGTTTCCTCCACTAGGTGGTGTTGCAGGGCTGTCATAAACATTCACAGGGACAAACTGAGACACAGCAAGGTCCACAGGCCTAAGGCTTGCACTTAAAGGAATGTCTTCCTGTTTATTTAACCAGAAACATAGCCCTATTTCGTTTATTTTTTTTTTTTTAAAATCAGTCCCAAGGCTCCAGTCAGGTTTATTCACCGCCATGGAAAACATGAGATATTTACTGTGATTAGACCGTATAGGAGCAGATAAGTTCTCTGGCCACTACAGTAGTTAATTCCAGTGTTTGATTTCTATCTAGAGCTGAAGGTCAAGTGTGGTATTAGAGTACAGCCACAGACTAGTATGCCATTAAATGAAAACCTTCTGACTCAATTTTCTCTTTAACAGCAGCAATAAATCAGACGAGCACCACCGCTGTGCCGAGCGTGCCTCTAACCCAGGGTTTGCCAGTTGTTCCCAGCCTGGCCAGTTAGCTCAGTATTGATTCTTTGTCTTGCTGTGATACCATTATAACCATCTGACCTATGAATGCTGAGCTCACAGCCATGGCCTGGAATCCAGTACTTGCTGCTTTTGAGGGGAGAGGGAACACCATGAGAGGAAAGACCCAGCTCATGCACAGGGCGCTGGATTGTGCTGCTTTCACCTAAAACGTCTGCCCTTGGCTTCTGCCTGCTCTAGCAACTGCATCTTTCACCTCTCACATACCTTGACCTCATCACACATCATCTTCTTTTCCTTTCGGCTGCTCTGTATCCTCCACACCCACATCAACTATTCTCACTGCCTTATAAAAATGTACTCACATGGTACAAGGGTCAGCCCTTGGGCAACAAGAGAGTTTTTGATTATCAGACATTATTGTAAGTTAGCAGGAAATAAGTATGGACTGCCAAGTATATCTGCAGAGTCATTGTCTAGGAGCCATTGACCACAGGGGCCTCAGATGTAGATAAACTGAAGGCAATGGCCCGAGGCAAAGAAGTTAATGTTAAAAATCTTACATTTGATTCTAAATGATGTTATGCTTCATGTATAAGTAAGGAGACGTGGCTCACTACACCAGTGGTTCCTACCTCTCAAACAGTCAGTTTTTAAAAATTCATTAAATAGTTGTTGGACAACTTATGCTTTTATACTTTACCTTCTCTCTTTATGAAATATTAAGAGTTTTACCTCTTCAGGCCATCAGACTAAAACAGATCAAATGCAACAATCAGAGGGAAAAAAACCACAAGACAAAATGATTGGGAACCATTGACTGGAGAAAAAAAAAAAAATCAATTTACAATGTTACAAATTCCTGAGTGACTCAAACACATGACAGAGTTGCAAAATTCCAAAGAATTATTGCAGTGTCATTTCTGACTGTACTGCAGATGTACTCCTAAAACGCAAAGAAAGAAATTGTAAAAAATAATATTTCTATTCCATTGCCATACAGCTGCATTTCTCTGCTTGCTCAGTCAGGCCCTTGTGCATGTGATGCCATGATTATCCAGCTAAAGCTCAAGGTGTGTGCAGATCAGCTCCCACCTGTGCAGAGGTAATTACAGTTTCATTCCTCTCCAGCAGTCATTGGAAATAAGACCATAACTCCGAGACACTACTTAGCTACACATAGACCTGCCTGATGGAGAGAACCACACCTGCACACTCACACACTTATGTATTCGCCCTGCACACATTCAACCAAAAAAAAACAAAAAAACAAAAAAAACAAAAAACACTATTGTTACAAAAACATAAGCTCATAAAATTGGCCTCATTCTGAGGGATTTATTACATTCTGATAAGCATCAATGTGATTTCATCTAGCAGATAGCATTGATTGTTTACAGAAAAACGTAAGACTCCTGGAATCCGTAAAACAGTAGTCAAACTGATTCAGTATAGGATATACAGTATATTAAGTACCACAATCAGCACACATCCTCAAAGAAATGAGACAATTCCTTATCATTTACTGAAGGACACACTTAATCTTGGAATTTCAGAAATCTTTAAAATGTTCCAAAATTTAACCATGTGAATGTTCAGAGGTAGACCGCAGGGATCAAATAATCAATAATCAATAATCATCAGAAAAACCTGGAAGCCCTTTTTAGGAACACAAATTTGTGCTTGTACATGAAAATCAGTTGTTAAACAAAGGAAACGCCCTTAGCTTATATATTACTTTTATACCAATAAAAATAACTTTGTAACTGATAAATCAGTCAATGTAATTTTAAATCTGGTACACATAAATATAATTTTTCCTATCGAATAGTCAAGATAACATCTTTTGCAAGCATAGCAGTACATGTACAGTTCCTGGGACATATATTGCATTGCCAGATTAAAAGACAATATAAGCATATAAGCACTTTTTGTGGAAGGACGTTACGGCCTTGATTTCAACATATATTCAAAAGCTCTGTTGCACTTCCTCCCTAACCTGTTTTAGCTGGTGTGTTCACTATGCAAAACAGAAATTTGACACTGGCATCACTCCATGACTACTTGGTATTCAGGCTCTATTTTAACCATGTAAGGTAACTTCCTGAGCAAACCCTTGCACCAACACAGACAATAAGAACAAACAATGAAGTCCAAGCTAATTACAGGTTCATTAAGTATTGAGATTATTGGAAATATTTTTCTGAAAATCTATTTTAGCATGTCTGCATTACAAGATGAATATTGCTTCTGCTGGAAGACTATAATGTTATTCCATTGCGCTGGTCCAGTGATTCCCAGAAAAACATCTATTCAAACAGGGAATTTGACTGTGTCCTTGTTAGCAGCTGTTTGGTTTTCGTTGCTGTTGTTCATCCTCTCGCAGCCTCTGAGTCTCCCTCAAAGGCCCTGTTGTCATAGCGATGCTGATGTCTCTCTGGGTCAAGGCTCCCCGGGTCAGTCAGTGGGACTTCGTACATGTGTTCTCCTGCGACTGTGATCACAGTGACATCTGGTGGTGATTCAACAGGAATGCTCTCTTTTATCTCCTCTTCAACCCCCAGAGCCTTCAGGATGTCACACTTACACATAGGGCAGGTTCTCCTCTCCAGCAGCCAGGGCTCAATGCAGACTTTGTGAAAAATGTGGTCACAGGTTAGGACTGTTACCACTTCACCTGCTTTGTAGGACTCAATACACACAGCGCACATGTGGGAATCAGAGGTAGTTTCCTCATCCCCTCTCTTCAGTGTGCGTACTTGCAAACGTCCAATTGCCCTCTTAGCCTCCGATTTCATCCTCCTCTCAGCGCGCCTATGCACACCCAGATTATAGAGACGATGTGCAGAGATAAACACAAAGTACACGATAGAAGCTGCTGTCACAATGAAGAAGGCGATGGACAGGAAGTAAAGCCAGTAGGTGTCCATCCAGGGTCCATGTGGGCTGCCTAAATCAATAATCATAAGAACATCTGTCCCATTCTTCATCAGCTTGACAATCTCCGTGCCCAGAGTGTTGCCGATCATGATAGCCACAATACCATCTGCATCTGAGTGTACCATATGAGTGGTGCTGTTCCCACTGCCATCCACATTATACACCACGACTCCAGAAGCTCCTTGACGTTTGGCACCATTGATCTTTTCAGTGAAGGTACAGTTGCCCCTTTTAACAAGAGCTATCCAGGGTGGTGAGCTGGAATTGCGGTTATAAACAGGGTCTGGGCCACAGCCTTTGGGGTCTCCCTTGGGAAGCGTAACAATGCCTACGGCTTTCTCCAGGGGAGAGCTCCGACCATACACCCCACACTCACAATATTTGTCCACTGTGTCATTGTTACTGTTAACATAGTTTATTTCAACAACGGCTGTCCAAATCACCAAGGCAGCTGAACAGTGAACAAGCCCTGACAAACACAGCGAAAGCAGCAGGCAGTGTTGTGTCTTCTTACCCATGGTAACGCTCTTCCTAAAACAAAAAGAATCCCTTTGTTGGCTTCTTTAAAACTCCTTTGTTAGTCCCAGTTTCTGGTTTGTTCGAGCCACAGCGATTTGAAGGCAGCTACAGTTTCAGCCAGCCTGCTGTCTCCAGTAACCTGATATCAACGTTTGGTAACATAACACGAGCTATGCGTCAGCCACTCACCACTTGTTATCTTCCTGAACCTTGAACACTGAGCACTCCACACAGAGGGCAGGGTGCTGGTATTCAACAAGTTGAAGTACACATAACACTGTGCTGTTTCCAGAGCCAAGGAAGAGCTTATGAGAAGCGAAGGCAATATGAGCAGATGATAAGGATAATTTTGTTGACATAGGCCATGGAACAGAGCAGTGCAGTGAAACAAATAAAAGCTGCCGACCGCCTGCAACGAATAAAGCAACTCATCCAGTTTTTCGGGTCTGACTCGATTCCTTCCTCTATTTTCTTAGTGAGGTCACTGTTGTGAAACTCAAACTGTCAAGTGTTTTTCCTCTCTGCCTTTGCTATGAAAGAGAAAAGGTTTGACTTCACCAAAGATGTAGACCAACATATAGAGCTATATTTGAAATGTCCCCTAAATCACACAGGCTGTGCACACATTCATATAATAAAGGTTTCCTCTGTGTCTGCTGGACACTTCAAAGAGTTTGAATCCACACAGCAGGCAGAGCTCTATCAAATGAGATGGAACAGGACATTGACAAGTTTCCATTGTATCTTCTTACACACAGGTGAAAACACACACACACACACACACACACACACACACACACACACACACACACACACACACACACACACACAGGCTTCCAGTGACAAATGAGATGGGGAGGTTTTTGCCAAGCTGCTATATTACCTTAGTTCTCAAACACACACAAGCTGCAGTACACGGTCCTCTGTGGAACATGCTATTAAATAATTTATCTCACTGGGACAAAAATCTGTAAATAAAAGAAGCCTGGTATTTATTCTTAGTACAGGTCATGATAACAGGAACAATGGTGCTGCTATGACTCTTAAGTTCCTGAAACTTCAATAATGACAGAGATGCAGCAAAAAAGCAAAGCACAATGGGAATACATATAATAATCAAATGAACTGAAGAGGAGAAATGTTTTGTTTTCTTCATAACACACTTTATTGTGTCAACTGTATTTCCAAAGTAACTTCCTGCTAGAGCACTGCCATCTACTGGTAGGCTACGGGTCTGGTCTACAACAATAAGCTGCTGCACTAAGTGAGGGTCAGATCAGAAATCCAGGCCTAAACACATTGGACCTTGTACATAAGAGCTGATACAATACACATAATCTTATGTGTAAAACAGACAGAAACATAACCACAAGATTATTAATTAATCCAGCAGATTTTAAAAGTTGTACTGCACCCAGTACTGAAAAGTCGAAATATTGACATTTGGAGCAAGGGCTGATTGTAAAATACACAAATAAAATAAACTTAAGAAAGACGTTATTTTGAACTAAAATGTGCTGGAATTCTGTTGTGAAGTTATTTCAGTTTCTTTTCTATAGTGACTATTTCTTTGGCTGACCTTTCCATGTGTTATTTATTAAGCTTGATCATGGTTTTATAATAGCTTATCTATGTTTGATACCAAACACTGTGAAGCTCCGTGACATCCAGGACAGTCACACCCAGTTAAGCATTTCAGTTTCCGTAAAGTAAAAGGCAGTCAAACCACCAGGTGGCTCACATTGTCGTTACACCACACGGGGGCGCCAAATACTCACTGCTGTCCATTACATGACTAATAAAAGCTCTTTACTGGGTTACTGTTGGACCCCAACACTCTGGTGCAAACTGTGGGTGAAGTAAGGTCTGTCACCCAGGGAATGTTTCCTCTTACCTTAATCTGAACCTCACTAACCCCAACCAGTCATGTCTTATGATTCTTACCTTGACCCCATCATTGCCCTCTAAACTATTACCTCTACCTACTCCTGAGCATTGGGGTCTAACGTTTACTCGCTTTAAATCACTGTCACCCATGACATCAAGAAAACCATGTGCAGCATAGTTTGGCTGATTGCGAGCACAACGCCATAAAAACGCCACCCATACCTGATGATAATACAATCTTCATGTTGTCTGGACTGAGTTAAACACACTCAGCCCTCACTGTTTAGTGCCGGTACCGGCTCATTGAAAAATAAATAAATAAATAAGCAAAGCGACTCACCACTTGTTGGGCTGGTTTGTTTCCGCAGTTTGAAAATCCACTGTGCGTCAGGTAAATGTCTCCTGAGGGCGCAGGGTCTGAAATGTCCCCTGAGCCCACATGTCCTCCGGTCTATCAGTTTGGGGGAAACTTGGGGCATGTCCAAACTAGCCCGACACTCGGAGTGCAGCGTGGAGAGTGCAGTCTGTATTTGGAACAGAGACACTGACTAATCACATGTTCAGTTGTGGGGACATTACACATAAAGTGATAGAAACTATACGGTGAATTGGCCTAATGTGAGACACTTCGCTCTAATGCCTCCTGAAATAAATGAAAGTCAATGTAATTGGAGGGGTTACTGCAAGCTGTGATGTCATGTGATCAAAGTCATATGATATCTCAACTGTCCAATCATAGATTAGGGTGCAGGAACTTTCAAAAAGTAAGCACCCCATGTGGAGGCCACCCAAAGGTCAATGACATAGCATTTAGATACATTTAATGTTAAGGGTATACATATTTTATGAGTAGAACAAGTTTTTTTTTTTATCAGGATGTGTTCATGACATGTTTGTTCATGAAATAAAAAACAGAGAGACAGACAAAGATGATAACACATAATAATAATCATGACAAAGAAACATTGTTTCCATGTGTGTAATGAGGTAATTTCTGCAGGTTTTCACACCTACACTATGCACTACAGATTAGTCATGACAGGTTACTGTTAGTAGTTTTCTGCAGGTAAAGTTTTAGCATTTGAAATGTTGTATCCATCCATCATCTATACCCACTTAGTCCTAACCAGGGTCCCAGGGATCAGCTGGAGCCTATCCCAGCTCTCTTTGGGTGAAAGGCAGAGGTACACCCTGGGCAGGTCACCAGGCCCATGTATCATTCAAATACGCCTATTATAGTTACATTGGTCACTGTTAAGTGAAATAGAAATATTTTATATTAAGCATTTGAACCATTTAATATTTAAACTTTGCAGTTCACGGCAGATTGCATCTCATTTGGTTGTTTGGCATCTCTTTCAGTGTTGTTTTGCAGCAGAGCTCCAGAGGATCCTGTTTTTAATCCCATGTATGTGGAAAGTAACATTTACCCAAGTGCTGCAGAAATGTATGATATTCTTTACTAGAGTATTTTGTATGCACCTTTATAACTGTACACACCATTACATTCCTGAAGCATTTTTAAGCCAAATATTGTACTTTTTGCAGTTTATGAAGTCCGCTCTGACCAATGTTAAACAGCTACAGCGGTAAAATTCATCATTTACATGAATGCAGCAGTAATAATCCAGAAACATACTGTATAATAGTATTAACAGAGGCATGATTTGTCTCCATAATCAGTAGGCTGCTGTCACTTTTGAGGCCTTAAGTACATTTTGCTAGTAATGGTACTTCTACTTGTAGTGGAGTTTTTTGACAATGTGGTGCTGGTACTTTTATTTGAATAAAGGATCTGCAGATTTCTTCCACCACTGATCCTGATCGATGACTCGATGGTTAATTAAGAGAAATCTTTCCAGCTTCTGGCCCTGCTCTAACTATTCACGGCCATGCGAATTGGATTTCTGTTACCACAAAGAAAAAATAATAATTTTCCACAATTAAAGACGTGGCAGGACTGTGTTAAAGTGAGTTTATCATGAATTACACTCCTGATGCGCCTCAGGCTGGAGCGTGAAGCCGACTGGAATGACTTGCAACTCGTGATCCCCCATTCATGGCAGCAGCAGCCCTTAAATATGCTTTCTTCCCCCAGTAATCTCCCTCTGTGTCTTTGCAGCGCGTAATCGTAGTGTAGTGTTAGATGCAGCGCCTGCCAGCACCTTCGGCCCACATTTAGCCGCATCTTTGTTTTATTACGAGTGAAGTGACACATGATTCCCTGGAATACTCGCTAATTTCACATTATTGACTCAATGACCATGAATCAGGTTACAGCGGTGCAGAAGAAGAAGAGAAAAGATTTTATACCTTATTTTCTGGGATTTGTAATATTTTTATTTTGCACGGTCCATCTTGTGTCATTTACAGCAAAAGCAGTTCAGGAAGCCCATCCTGCCAGGGTGCGTCGGGCTCTTGGTAAGAAAACTATATGAAACAAAGAGAAAAGTTATGTTGTTTGTTTGTTTGTTTACCTTGAGCCAGTTAATCTACTCTAGGCCTGACTCTCAGAGTGCTCGGTCATCATGTTGTCATGATATGTTTTAATGAAAATCTCTCTATCAGCAGCCTAATTCACCACGAGCAGTTCAGTCCCTGATAGTTTCTCCTCACACTGTGTTAATGCATTACCAAGCACCTGGTTTCTCCGCCATAGGCCCCAGTTGTGATCCCAGTCTTAGTCCAAGAAACAGCAGTTAAAGCATATTTTATTTCCACAAAGGGAATTTATGTCTAACACACTGGAAAGTGAGGTTCAAGGCGCGTTAAGGCTTTAATTAGGCCACTAAATCTAACACAGTTCTCATATTCACACTGCTCAACAATAGGTAGAGCAAAAAAAACAAAGCAAAACAAAAAAAAAATGGAAGTGGTCAGTTCTCTTCCCCAGACACAGCAGACCTCCGGTCATGTAAATCTCCCACAGTATTAGAACAAAGGTTTATCGTTTTAATCTGTCAAGACGTGCGTCATTAGAAATGTTTCTACTTGTATTGTTTTGCAGGGTAAGTAATCAACAGGGGCTTATACAGACTGTGACAGTGTTTGCTCGAGGCTACTAATCCTCGTATTGGCATAAAATACCGATGTTTTGGTGGTGGCAGACTTTGACGTGTGTGTATGTGTGGGGTGTGTGTGTGTGTGTGTGTGTGCGTGTGTGTCTTCCTGTTGCAGAGAATGACACAGACTGCATCGCACCACAGTCCTCCGAGTTTCCTGAAGGCTTTTTCACGGTGCAGGAGAGGAAGGACGGAGGGCTCGTCATTTATTTTATGATCATTTTCTACATGCTTCTGGCTGTCGCAATAGTTTGCGATGATTACTTTCTGCCGTCCTTAGAAGTGATCAGTGAACGTAAGTGACATGACGTTTCTGTGTTATAGGCTGGATGTGGGCTGGTTCAGAGGCCTACATGAACTGTAATGTACTGTGACACTGGGAATAATGCTCATATTGATCCAAAACTATGATGTTTGATGCTTTTATGACACGTCACACCTCTACTGATCATTTTTGAGTTGTAGTTTATGGCATTGTTGAATCAGAATGAATACAACATGTCAATTGTTATGTATTCTTAATGGTCACTGTGTCTCTCTCAGGGCTGGGACTGACTCAGGATGTGGCAGGAGCCACGTTCATGGCAGCTGGGAGTTCAGCACCTGAACTGGTCACAGCCTTTCTAGGTATTCACACCTTAGTGATTACTACAGGCAATGTTGATGGTGACACCAGCACCTTTATCACTGTCACGACATCCCTTCCCAACCTGATGGACTGTGGCTTAACCACCATCTGGGAACAGAAAGAGACTGCAGCCTTTGATTAGGACATCTTTCCTCTCAGCAGTTTATTAGCCCTCTGGACTTCTCCTTCTCTTTTTCATCAGTGCTTCCACATCATCCCTGTTTCCAACACTGAAATGTGCCATTTGTGTGTGTTGTATGTTAGGTGTGTTTGTGACAAAGGGAGACATTGGGGTCAGCACCATAGTGGGATCAGCAGTCTACAACCTGCTGGGGATCTGTGCAGCATGTGGACTCTTGGCCCCTATGGTATCACAGTATTAAAGATTAACAAACAGACTACTTCTATGTATAAATAAGAGTGACACCTTTACTTTATCAAAGCAGACAAATGATTGTGTATATTGTGTCGTATAAGCTGTAAACCACTTATTTTGTTTCCTTTATCAGGCAGGGCGCCTCACCTGTTGGCCACTGTTCAGGGACTGCCTGGCATATGGCATCAGTGTTGCTGCTGTAATTGGCATCATTTCTGATAACAAGGTGTACTGGTGAGTGTAGGTGTGTATTTGTGTGCACTGACTAAGCATCGGGATAAACTTAAGTGACCTTCAGACCTTACACCATGTGAATGTAAGGTGATGTAAAAAACAAAGGCCCATATAGCTGTTTACTGTGTCTTGTGACATGAGAACAATGTAGAAAAGGACAGTGACTTGTTGACAATAAAGGGCAATAAATGTCCCCTGAATCATAAAAATATCTTACCATAAACACAGCAATTGCAGCAGCATTCATTGTTTATGAAAGATTTCTGTGTATTTCTGCAATTACTTACTGTTGGTGATAGCGCAGTATTAAACGAAGCAAAGAGCAAAGCTCTGATCGAGGTAGAGTGAGTCATAAAAACTTATCGTCTTGTAAAATAAAAAAAAGGTTAAATTGCCAAACGTGGTTAAAAATAACAAAAAATAATGAAAATGACACCTAAGATCATAAACAAGCTAACGTCTACACACGGGACAAGTACAGCAATTTCCAAATAAATTAAAAACAAAAACAAGAATAACCCGTGAAACAGTTTGATAAATCTATCCATACAAAACACCCTTTGAGGCCATTTATACACTGTTTTGTGGAAAATGACTGAATAACGTACATCCTCTGAAGGTAATTTGGTTGAAAGCCCCAGGAAAAGCTTAGTAAGTTGATCTTGCTCAAACTGTTTTCTTTACAGGTATGACGCTGCCTGTCTGCTGCTGGTCTACGGCATCTACGTCGTCGTTCTGTGCTTTGACCTCCGCATCAGTGATTTTGTCCTGAGGAAGCTGAGCCCCTGCTGCACCTGTCTGGGTAGGGGATCTGACGAGAAGACTGAGACGCAGCCTCTGATGGGCTGGAATGACGACACCAGCCTGCGAGTCCACAGTCGCTCCAGAACAGACAGCGGGATCTTCCAGGACGACTCAGGATACTCTCACCTGTCCCTCAGCCTGCATGGCCTCAATGACATTCCTGAAGGTAAGACACACAGTAAAACACACTTTTTAACAATTCAAGCACACTGGTTCACAGATAACATGATAAAAATCAACTCAATACATGATTTCTCTACTTGTGTTCGAGCAGAGCATAAAAGTGTGTTTGCTATGCCGGAGAACGACCTGAAACGGATCCTCTGGGTTCTGTCTCTGCCCATCATCACTTTGCTTTTCCTGACCGTCCCTGACTGCAGGAGACGGTTCTGGAAGAAGTGGTTCATGGTAACCTTCTTCATGTCAGCTGTCTGGATCTCAGGTTTCACATACACACTGGTGTGGATGGTCACCATTGTTGGTAAGATCATTGCTTGAACACTTCATTCTGTAATAAGTTGTATAAAATGTGGACATTTCTTTAGTCTTTTCTGTTAAGTTCCAGGTGTAAGTCACTCTGTCACGCACCAGCTTATACAGCCTTTGTGGATTTCAAGTGTTTTGTAACTTGTGAGAAAAAATGTTTAATTTGCAGAGAAGAGTCACATGTTGGTCTGGTGGATAATTCCTGAGATGCCATTGTCCTGGAAAGTTAAGAGGGGGGTTACTGTAGCTCCAGTGGGCCATGCACCTACCCAGCTCTGTTACAGCTTACTTTACCCCTAAGGAGTCGATCATGTGAGCCCTCAGTGTATAAACAGAATTACGCAAAGGCAGTTTCAGAAACAGCTTCACCCCATCTGCAACTGTGATGTAAATTATAACACTGACTTGGGATCAAGCTAAAAAGGCAACCTCGTCATGTGGCGATGGTAGTTCTACTGAAGTATAATGAGATTATTATCCTGTTAGTCGTCACATAGCTCACATGGAAGCAGTGAAGTCATATGAAAGGGAAAGCATGAGACTGAGCAGGTACAACTCAAACACTATTTTATTTCTCAAAAAATGTATTTAGTGATTTATTAAAATGAAACTTTCTGAGCTAGGAGGGATGCTGTTGGAGAATTTGGTCTCATGACCTGAGTGTTTCTGAAATCTTCACTGCTAATTTATTAAACCTATAGCTCCAGTTACAAGCAGCTGCTGTTCCTTCCTCCAGGCCTGATATTGTTGAAGGAAACTGATTTTGTGTTGGCATCATCTTTACACAGGTGAGACCCTTCTCATTCCTGATACAGTTATGGGACTCACGTTGCTTGCTGCTGGGACCAGTATACCAGACACCATAGCCAGTGTGATGGTAGCCAGAGAGGGTAACTTTCATGTTGCATTTTATCAGCTGCAAAAATTTGCTGTTCATAATTGACACCATTGATTCCTTTTCTAAATACAGTAAAGTGGCTGTTAAACACTTTTTGTACTGTTTAGACAATGAGCTCGCTTCTTTAAAGATATTTAAGATGACTAGTCATTTTTACTGTGTTCCAATTCTTTTTCCCAGTCATCTCTTTTAGATATTAAATCATGGATATCCTGTGGAAATGTAGATTCTGATATGTAAACATGTTTTCTGCTTAACAGGGAAAGCAGACATGGCCATGTCCAACATCGTGGGCTCTAATGTATTTGACATGCTCTGTCTGGGCCTGCCTTGGTTCATTAAGACTGCATTTGTTGATACCAACAACCCTATAGAGGTCAACAGCACTGGACTGGTCTTCATTTCCTCCACACTGCTCCTTTCAATCATCTTCCTTTTTGTAGCTGTCCATATTAACAGATGGAAGCTGGACTGGAAGTTGGGACTCGTTTCTCTCATCTGCTACATCCTCTTTGCTACTCTGTCCATCCTGTATGAGCTGGGGATTATTGGCAATAATCCCATAAAGCTGTGTAGTGACTGATATCTGACCTTCCCAAGACTGAATGCCTATTTTCTGACTCCACACCAAACTTTAAAAAGGTCAGGCTTTCAAATGTCAACCGAAGGAGGCAAGGTCCCACTCGGTTTTTTGGCTGTGGAAGATGTGTGCTGATCACATCTCAAGACAACCACCATTAGGATTTCACTCAAGGTGGAAATGTACCAAAGATCATTCTCGAGCTTGTGCCTACCAAGATCCTCATCACAGTATCATTATATGACAGACCTGTTAACAAATTTCCAGACGTGTTCATACTCAGTGTCCATAAATGGAAAATTTGCTGTCAAAAGAGTGACCAGTAAGATCAAATAAATCCAGAGACTAGAAATAAAGATGTCAACTAAACTCCTTTGATTTTGTCCCCATTTAAACATCATCAGTGGCCTCATCTGGTAAAAATTTACACACAACCTGTTCTTACTTTAGTCATATATCTGTCTGCGATTTAAATGGAATTTCCCCACTTGCAGCAATGTTGAGCAACTATGCACTATCAAAAGGTTTGTTTCCACATTGATGAACAACCGTTAGTTTTATATGAAAATTTACAACCAGATTGAAAAATTCACAAGTTTATTTGTTCAAATAAACTACACAAATTAAAAGGGTTTAGAAAACAAAGATAAGAGCTATGTAGTATATATTAAAAAATGAAATATTGGACACATGGAGATATTGTGTTTTTAAAACAAAACAAAAGATCATTGGCAAGATGGCTGAATGTGGAAGTGTGTTAGCTTGACTTCTACAAAAGCTCTAGGCAATACGATCAATACGGACGTCCACCTCTCGGCCATTAATCTTGGTTCCATTCATCATCCTGCAGGCCTTCTCAGCGCTCTCTGGACAGTCAAATCTCACTGTTCCACAGCCCTTTGACTTCCCATTCTCCATCTTGATCTCTGCGAACATTACCTGGCCTGCAGTAGACAAGAACGAGCAATGAATGCATTGTGAAACCACATTCATTTTCAGATAAATTTAAAGCCTGAGATGTTGGCATAGCTGTGTCACTTTCAGAGGCCAGTTGTCTAAGAGTGTGTGTAGTTTTTAGCAACGCTCCAGCAATAAAGAAAGAAAAAGTATTAACACAAACAGACATACCGCAGTGACTGAACTTCTCTTTCAGCTTTTGCCATGTAAGATCATAGGACAGCTGCAACACATGGATATTTCAGTCCACACATTTGTCACCATTTACATAAGGTCAGGCATACAAACAACAAACAAATGAGTCAGTCAACACTACAGCAGAAATCCAACATTAAGAACTAGACAAGTGCTAGCAGTCAAGTTGTCCTACTGTGAATTTAAAAAACACCCATGATGAACCCATTTACAGAATTATCAAGATTTATACCAATGCACTGCAAAGCTTGAGTTGCGTCCCATTAAGACCACAATCAGTAACAGGGCATCAATGAACAAAGAAAATGTATTTATTAATGAAAGTGCCTTTTTAATCAACAAAACAGTCTTAGAGATGGTTCTGCAAATCCCATTAAGCAGATTTCATTGTCTGTTCTCACATACTGAATCCACACTTACATTTCGCACAAAGATCTGACAGCCTGCTTTGGACCCAGAACCTCTGTCAGACATGCCTCCACCCATGTGACCCTGTCCCCCACCTCCATAGCCACCAAAGCCACGGTTCATGTCCATTCCTGACATGCCCATACGGTCAAAGCTGGAGCCCATCCGATCCATTGACATATTTCCCATTCCGCCACCTACAATTTATGGGCAAAGACACACACGCATGCAAGTGTGAGCATGGTTCAATCCCTGCAATTGCTTATCCCAGATTCATGTGAATGATGATTTAAGGTAGTGCCTGCATGTCAAGGTAGTATAAACACTATAAGCACTTCCTCACTACAAAGCATGAGCTGTCCGAACAAACTCCACAAGGACGAGAGGGAATGGAAATTATGTTGTGAATACAAAACACACTGCCGTTTTGTATTGTCTGCACAACTGTCAATTATAATAATCTACTTACAGACCACTGAACACACATCACAAGAACAGGTAACTATTATGAATAAATAATCTCTCTTAAAAAGGAAGAAATTAATGTTGGTACAAAATTTAAGCATTTTTTGTTTGTACAAAGATCAATACTGGGAACTGCCAATTACATCATTTACACAGATCAGATGGAAATGACACTCAGAGTGGCAAATTCACTGTAATCAAAAAAAAAAAAAAAAACCTATTTAGGAAAACCAAGCTTACTTTACCCACACCCTCTCGAACGAGTACCCTAACTTTATCAATCAACAATTCAGCAGGTCACGGTGCATCATAATGACTTGGTACATTATGGTGCAATCACATTCATGCCCTCTTTTCTAGATAAACTGACAAATGTCATCATCAATGCTAAAGAGACGACCACAGCTGGCAAGTACCTCCCAAGCGAATGTGTATCTACAGCGAAAGTATATTTAGAAAAACTGTGGATAGAATATCTCATGTACCTAATCCAGTCCCCATGTGCCCCATGCCACCACTGCCTCCTCCAAAACCTCCACCTAAAGAGAGCGAGAATGTGCAAAGATTAAGATTAGACCTATAGTTGGGGCAGTGGACAACAGACATCACAGTGTTGAGCCAGTGTCATGATGTAACAACCCCCACACCACAGACATACACAGATTTAATTTCAGCATCACTGCTCCAACACAGAAAAATATTATTACTTATTTGCAGGGACTTCCCTGGGCTTTAACTTAATTGAAAACATGTCAAGGAGTGTCAGCCAGAGTGGAAAAATTAAGGATGAGTTTATTCTAATTATATAAGCTCCTTGCACACGATTTCTAGGAAAGATTATTTAATTACATCATGCTGCCTTATGTTTTACTCTAGGTGCAAACATAAAAAGTTCTTTTAAGTCTACCTGGTTTGTACCTGCTTCAGTGAATTGGTGAGCAATTTTTTATTTGTATCACAAAACCTAAGATTAAAACTTACCAACAGGGCAAACTTGTTTTCTGCAATACAAGTGGTGGTCTTAAAAAAAAAAAAAAAAAAAAACTCCTAATAATTTTATTATTAATCCTAAAACAGCCTAGCTAGCTCAGCAGTGCTGTGTGTGCCCTTTGGGTGCTGCACCTTATCTGATTATGATGATCAGATGAGAGCATGGATGTATTCACCATTATGTATTTTAGGTGAGAACAGTCAGGTGGACAAGCAAGCAGGTCATGCGACGCTTAAGAGAACTCAAATGTTGACACTGAAAATCAAATGTTCAAAAATGAGTGGACCCACAAATGCCTTTATTCTACCACTCTACCACAAGTGTAGCAAGATCAGTCTGTGGTTGCTCTAAAGAGTACACATATAAAAAAAAAAAAAAAAAAAAAAGAGACACTGACAAAAGGAAAATGACCTGCCAGTGTCCTCGCCCAGTTCTTCACAACACACTGCAAACAAATGGGGGGCGGGAGGGTATAAAAACCTGTCTAATGAGGGAGGTGTCAAGGGGTGCAGAAATGCAAGTGCTGAAACACTGCAGGATAGTAAGCAGAAAGGTCAACTGCAAAGTTAAACACACTGTTCTTCTGGTAACTGTTAAAATCTGATACAAAAATTAAATCTTAAGCTTTTGATTAATTTCTTTCTTTTGATTGATTTCTTTGTGTTATAAGGTTTAAATTTTTATGTAATCCCCCAGCACCTGATGATATTAGCTCTCAGTGCTGTTTCACAGTAGACATAGTCTAACAACTAACCCTAACTACACTATAAAATCCTAGCGTTACGGCTGAGCACAGAATAGCCAGACAGAAACACAAAGGCACACATAAAAAGCAATCTCTGCA
This sequence comes from Mastacembelus armatus, assembly GCF_900324485.2. Classification (NCBI taxonomy): domain Eukaryota; kingdom Metazoa; phylum Chordata; class Actinopteri; order Synbranchiformes; family Mastacembelidae; genus Mastacembelus; species Mastacembelus armatus. Next base: position 4,694,208 of record NC_046635.1, on the reverse strand, counting down.
CCCCTTCGTAACATAGAACCAAAATATACAGAAGTTTAAATATCTTCAGCTGTACTTGGTGTTTCAGTACTCAATCACTTACCTGCTCCTCCGAAAGAATCCCCAAATCCTCGATTCATTGACATGTCACCATGTCCAAAGTCTCGATCCATTCCACTCACTGCTGACCGGTACATATCTTAACGGAAAAAGAAAAAGAGGGCTGTAACTTTAAAGTGATGTTATCAATAATGAAGTTGCCTCTTCATGTTTACGATACACTATCCAAGAACCGAACGTGATCTCTGCTGAGTAGGAGTGAATACACATACTAACCACCCATCCTGCCAACCGGGGCCATGTCTCTCCCACCAAAGCTGCCCATGTTGCCCATGTTATCCATGCCGCCGAAGCCCCCACCACCACCACTCATACCTATGAAAAGCAGCACCAGGTTTAAACAGTGCTCTCATCTTCCATACACAGAGTTTGCAGTCATCCATCATGGGGAAAATGCATACATAAACTTACCTCCTCCAAGTCTGTTCATTCCACCATACCCTGGAACATCCATACCTATAACAACACAAGGTGTCAGTCAGGCCACCCAATGTGCATTATTACTGCACAATTGTTGCAGAATGATGTTCAAAGTTGGTGACTGATGCTGCCTTGTGGCGTTCATATGTTAACCAACAAATGGACATGTACCACTAGTACTTGCCTAAAGACACAATGCAATTTGGGATGTGAGCTTGTATTGACTTCAAAGTTTCTTTTGATTTTTCTTGCTCACAGATGTTCTTTTTCTCTTGTCTATATTCAGTTTGGTGCGCAGAATGCTATCCAACAGCACATTTCTTCATTTACAGTTGTAAATTTACATACCCTTAGAACAATTTGAGAAATGTCGGCCATTTCTTGAAAAATAAAACTGACACGCAGCACGTGCCTGCCTTTTAAAAATAACTGCAATCACTAAAGACACTTTCTCACCACTTTTCTTAAGAAAAAAATTTCGATGTCATTTTCTTTTAAAATGGCCAGTATTTCTCAAATTGTGAGATGAGAGAAACTTCGTGCTAGGTGTATTAAAATTTAATTAAAGTTAATTTAATTGAAGAAAACTATTTTTGAAAAATTACCACAAGCTATATATATCACCACTTCTGGAGGGGATCCATATACTGTTGTTCAGGTCTTTTCAGAAATTCATCTCTGACTTATTTATTCCTATGGTGCATCAAGGGGTATTGTTTCAGTTAGGTGTAAAGATACCAAAACCTTTAGCCATGTCTGTAAGAAGCATCTGCCCACTCATAACTAAAAATACATGAGGCGACTAACCTCCAGGCCCCATGGAGCTCATGCCTCCTCCACTGCTCAGACGGTTGGCATTTATTGGCTGCCCTCCTGGCCCGAGTCCCATGCCAACACCACCTAAACCTCCTAGACACAAAAGATTAAAAAAAAAACAAAAAAACAATAATGTACAAACACTAAAAGCTGAGTAACCTAGAAAGCACAGAAGATTTGTACTATACACATACTTCTTTTACATATTAATACAAAAAGGTATTTAGTTATAAATATATATTTATAACTAAATATGCATATAGAGAGAGAGAGAGAGAGAGAGAGAGAGAGAGAGAGAGAGAGAGAGAGAGAGAGAGAGAGAGAGAAACACAAAGCAGCCTAATCCTTTAACATTTAGCAAAAATTCTCAAAGGCATGTTTTTATTCCGTCATTTACTGATTGATTGACACTGAAAACATTTAAACTTATAAACTACAACAACAAACTGCAAAGTCAGCATCACACGTGCACTAAGTGCGTGTGTACTCACGTGGTAACTGAGGCGTCTTTTCTACTTGACGGAAATCATCGGGTGGAAGAGATTTCTCATCCTATAAAACCATATAATTGTTATTTTTACATCTGCTCTACAACTAATAATTATATAATTATACTAATTATGTAAAAATAATAGAACATACCATTTTAACATGCATTTGTCTGTCAAACAACATCTGTCCATTGAACATGGCTGAGTCTGGAGTCAAGGAAAGGATTACAGTAAAATTGTATGCCATGTTATCTTTTTTCCCCCCCATTCTAAAAGGATACATATGGCCTGCACAGCCTCCAGTGGCTGCTCAAAAGTTACTGTTCCCATCCCACGGCTTTTGCCATCTTTATCCTCCTTTACATCTGCTCGTTTCACCACTCCTGCCATGGTAAACACCTCCTTTAACTTCTTCCAGCCCACCTTGAAATCAAGCTGGAAAAATGGAAAAGACACCACAATTTTTTAATCAACACAAATAACCACACAGAACTGGAAAACTATTCATCACAATGTCCTCACATTGGCCACAAACACTGTGGTGCCAAGTCGCCCCGCCTGCAGTGCATGGATGATATCAGGCGGGATGTTGGGGTTGTTGGCGATGGATGGTGGGAGGTTCATCCCCCCAGGCCCCATGTCCTGCCAACGACCTCCCTGCTGACCCCCTCCCATACGTTGCAGCACACGACGGGCATGTTCTCCATCAGGGTCCTTAAATAAGAAATTAATTACATACATTTACTTCAGATAATACAAAAAAATTACAAAGTTAAATGTGCATAACTAATAAAATACAATTGTATAATATAATACCACAGCTGACTTCATAAGAAAAATATCTGTTAGGTTAAGTGTCTTTATAAAATCTGGACTTCGATAAGATTGCAACAGAAACAATGCAAGATAAAACTTTACATCAGCTGCTACTCTGCAAGTGCATGTGTTGCAGATTTTTGCGTTTGGCTGTGGTTATTTAACAATGATGTCTTCCCACCTCCTTGATGTTGAGTGGCCTTCCATTCAGATCATGCTTATTCATAGTTAGTATTGCCTTCTTCACAAATGCTTCATCTTTGAACTCCACCACACTGTGGAAATCAGAAAACAGTGAGTCTAGGCAAGCACAGGATTTGGATTTTGGGGGGGGGGGTGTGATTAAGAAGGTAAGGTAGTTTCTTACCCACAGCCCTAAGCAGGAGGCATCACAGGAGTCCAGGTAGCACACATTCCCAAAGGAGTGAACAGAATACATTTAAAATCAAGACAAAGCACTGAAACATAAATTTAATGCATCTAAATGCATCTAGTATTTTCACTAGTGCACCATATGTTTTCCGCTGACCTGAGCCAGCAGTTATTTGGTTGTGTTCAACTCTACTGTAAACAAGAAAGGCTTCTAAGAGCATATTCTTTGGAATCATTTAAAATTTGAAGCAATATTGTTAATACGAATATTTTTACTAATAAATGAACAGTAATAAATATGTTTAATAAAGGTTTTTGTAAATCTGGCATTGAAAACATCTATGCATTGTACTTCACCTAGAAATGTTTTGAACTGGACACAAATATAAATAACAGTAACAAAATGCATTAACATATTTTTGTAGTACATTGTTTAGGATTAACCAGCTTTACTCTTGCAGTATAGACAAATTGTGTGATTCACATTTATGGTATTCATCTTTGTCACTTAATATAAAAACATAAAACAAACCCTACAGGATTTTTCAAGACTGTTTTGTTCTTATGATATGAAAGCTGTGCCATAGAACAAAATTATAAAATAGGATTTTGAGACATGAGGATCAATAAATAAGACAAATCACACAACTCACATTTCCCTTTGGAAAATTGCCAAACAAACAAACTTGTAAACCAATTGAAATGACAACAACAAGAGCAAAAGTGTACTCTTAGATGAATTCATTAGGCTACTTTTCCAAAAATCAACAGGACATCTCCCTTTCAAATAAATATCAGTCATTAGCCATCTATCAGGCTCTAAACACAACCTACAGATTCTCCAGTTCAGTAACATAGTAAGACCCAAAGGAACAGAACCTAAAAGAGCACTTGATTAATGAGAGCCTGCTGAGGACATTTAAAACCTCGTGCAGCAAGTTGGCCACATCACTTACCCTTGACTTTCCTTCTGCATCCTTAAAGAGCTCCACGTATGTAACCTCACCAACTACATGAGACATACAAAGGAAAAATACCAAAAGAACAAAGGAATTTAAGTCACCCAGTCTTAAAGTCACCATTGGCCTTGGCAATGCCACTACAGATGGAGATGCCCCATTATTGGTCAACAGTCAGCCCAGACCAACATCCCACCAGACAACACCATGCCTTTTCTGGGCAGTGACAGACACCCAAAGGCCAAGGCCAGAGAAACATATCTACATTAAACCTGCGAAATTCAAAAGACTTCAGCATGATCAACATTTGTCAACAGATACCATTCATGGCAGGTGAGAATTTTAAACTGTCCTTTGACCTTTCAAAGGGCTTCTTGAGACCCCCATAAATAAGTAGAACATTACAATATTTTCATTCATATAATCAAGGTCACCTTACAACAGATGCAACAAAAACATTCAACAATCAATTCTACTACTGATTTGAGGTTACATTTTGGAGCTGACAATGCCATAAAACACATAACAATGTAACTAAGTTCATCTTCCTTTTCTCAGACATATCAGCCAAAACTAAATTAGTGTCCATCCAAAGGACATTATTAAAACTCCAATAACGTAATATCCATACTTTCTGCACTAAGTGGATCCAGAGAGAACTACAAACTAATTGACTACTGCTAGAATCAGAATACTCCATCTGGTAACAAACGAAAAAGAGTCAAGAACTTCTAATCAGCACAACAGAGAGGAGAGACACCATCCCCATCACTGAGGACATTACCTTTCTCACGCATTAGATCTTTAATTGCCTGCCACTTCATGTCATAGGGGATATTGCTGATGAACACCCGGTTCCTATGAGCACCCTTCTTTTCTCCACCATGTTTGTCTTTGTAGGGATGATAGCGGTTTCCTCGTCTGCTCCCAGAGGATTTCTCTTTAGCATCATGTTTTTCTTTGGGGGGCTTCGTTTCTTCAGTATCATCCCTACAAAACGCACAAAGCTGCAAGTCATAACAGCCCATCTCAAAACCACAACTGGAGATCTCACAGTGCAGTTTATTAAAAGGGCCTCAAAATATCATTACGCAAATTCTGCCATCTCTAGCATCATTATCAAAATATGTTACACCTGCTGCTAAAATCTTAGTGTTAGTTTTGATTGTAATCTCAGTTTTGAACTTCATAGCACCAAAATCTGTTATCAACTTGAGAACATTGTGAAAATTAGAGCTGTTAAATTTTAGTGATGCTGAAATTATTGTACATGCCTTTACTTCTCATCTTAAATTGTAACAGACCTTTTTCCTGCCTTAATCAAAAAGACTTGAGACATTCACAAATTATTCAGAGCTCAGCTGCCAGGGTATTAAGTGGAATAGGGAGAATCAACCAAATTATTCCTCTTCGTGCCTCCATGCACTGGCTCCCTGTTTGTTTTGTGATTGATTTAAAGATTTTATTAATCATCTTTAAAGCTTTACATCGCTTGACCCCAACCTACATATTTCACGTTTTACACTCATATGACCCTTTATAAAATTTGACATCCTCTGGTAATGGGCTACTATTTGCACCACCATCCTGAGAGAAAACTACACAAGACAGCCTTTTCAGTCTGGGGTCCAAGACTGGGAATAATCTTCCTGAGAAAAACAGGCTCTGAGAACACCTTTAAACCTTTAAATCACATCTGAAAACACAATTTTATCGTATTGCTCTCTTTAATTTGAGCATATAATTGGTCTTAATTTTGTGTTGTGTAATTTTATTCTTTTATTTATTACTATGTTTTCTTCATACTATTTTTAGCCTTTTATTTCTATTGTACAGCACTTTGCATTTAGTTTGAAAAGTGCTTTATAATCTACAATTTATATAATTAGAAATTATAGTATAATTCTGCCATAACTTGTAATTTAGCTGGTGAAAACAAGTAAAGACAAAAAACAAATGATTTATGGCAAAGAGTAGGTTACAGTTCATTTTAACTGTGTCATCCTGCTATAAAACTATCATCTGATAAAGCACTGTTAATTGGCGTGATTAATTAAATCTGTGTCACTTAGGCTAAAGTTAATGTGTTTTTTACGGCTAACGTTAATTTTACGCTGTGCGCTAAAAATAATGCATTTGATTGACCCACCTCGTTAACTAAATGGTTTTCAGCCAAGTTTAATTTGTTTTTTCTAACGCGTTTGACAATTAAATTAGCATTAGCTCGGGATTAGCACCCATTGGAGGGTGACCCACTGCGCCGTGTTTAACGAACCACTTTGAGCTCCACATAGAAAATGCAGAGCGAAAATTTACCTTCGTGTGAGGCCAAACGTCCATCACACAGGTGTGGTACGATGTTTTGTGACAACTGAGGTTTTGACGTTTCATGGCTAACAATAGCAAAGCTTTCAGGTCTCCATTTTAACTCAGGCTAGCTAACAGCTGCACAGCCGGGACGGACAGATACATTCATGATAGATACTCACGTTTTCACCCCGTTGGGTGTTTCTTCAGATGTATCCTCTGTTTCGGTCTCGACGGATTCAACAGATTCTTCTTGCTTCGGCTCCTCATCGAGACCTACATCTGCCATGTTGAGGTTTGTTCGCCTCACACAACGCAAGATGCCTGTGTCTCTACGCAGTTCAAAATGTGCTTTGGAGATTTACGCTGCCACCGCGAGATTTGGGAGCTGCTGCAAGGAATCTTGGGAAAAGTGAATGAGGAGCACTATAGGAGGGAACAGGCAGTAATGATAGATTACAAAAACACTGTGCACCCCATTGCTCTTTTAATGGCCAGTAAGTGAATAAAAGATTCAGTGTGTAACTGATAAGTGGAAGCAGAAAGTGACCTTAAGTGATTCTGCACGGTTGACTCCCTAATTGTAACAATATAGAGCAACAGCTTTATATTTATTTTTTGTATTACAGCACGAGTATATTTATAGAAGATGTATAACCTACACTGTTCTAGGCTGCATGCTCACAATAACAAATATTTTAGCTTTATTCTTTCCAATACAGAGGCAAACCAGTACACCATCAGCTTTGTTCTCCTCATACAAAATGCCCTAACATCTGTAGAGAATAGTCTCAGCAGGTCTGTGCAGATTCCACTATCACTCCTCAGTGACACACATAAAGTTGATTATGCACCTTAATCCAGCTGCTGACAAGTTTCCTAGATGGGGCAGTATTTTTTTCTTTATCTTAATAATGATGTTCAAATACGTTCCAGCAGATCCCTGTGACCCTAAGTAGGAATAAGCAGGTATAGATAATGGATGGATGGATGATGTTCAGACCTCAGTTTTTATGAAACTGTTGTGACAACAAACCAAAACAAAAATGCAATCAGAAAAAATAGTATCACCCCTTTTCAAGTAATCGACTAAAAAACATAAAATAACATTAGCTTATTTTATTCATAGTGCAAATGGTGCAATGTTGCACAATATAAACCTGCCCTGTGTCTAATATGGCTATTGCTATCTTATTATAGAGGTCCACCCTCTCTATGAGCACATTAAATTGTTTTTAAAAGTTTGTTTAAGCGCTGGGTTCAAGTAAAATTAGTAAGTCCTGCAGGTAGGCTAGTGGAGACTCAATAAAGAATTTTAAATCTTTTTATTATATGTGTCTTTGTGCTTTCTTATAAGGAGTGCAATGTCAGACAAAGATGTAGTTTAGAGTTCATTAATATTAAAGCACAGATGGTGAGAGAAGCAGAGGCAAACTGATTGTGGCCAGTGGACTGAACACAGTCAATGCCTGTCACACTCACTGAACAGAGGCAGGCACACAACATGGCCATGGGTGGACTGGGACAATAAATCACCTCTAGAGTTTGACTTGAGAAGCAGCTTGACATGTCCACTTCATGAACATGGCAGGTCTGTCTAAATAGCTTAATTTGACTTACTTTAACAGGATTATGAAATGCCAATGTATCAATGTAGTAGTATCGGAAATGAATGTAGTAATATGAATGTAGTACTATAACACTGATGTCAATTTGATGTGGTGCTTCACATGGAATAGCCTATATTTCTTATTTTCTAGCTGTACAAAAACATCCACTCAGATGATATACTGTTACCTATCCACTTTTTGCATACCCAAAGTTTCTAGTTTATTGTGACTTTATTCAAATTTGACCAACGATTTTTGGTAATACATCTGGAAACACAGTTTCTACAGATAAGCGATAACCTTATGCTATCTAAACACAATGAACATTTGAAACTAACTAATTTTCTAGCAAGCCATGCTAGGACTGTATTATTTGGTCAAATATGATTTATTTAAATATATCCCAACATCTAATAAAAGCAGCATCCAATAATGCTAAAATCTAAAAAGAAACACTAAATCATTTGACTTCATAGTGTGAACACCATTTTCTCCAGAATATTAATATATATTTAGCAATATTTGTTGCACCAGGCTGCTATTGGGAAAAATGGGTTCAGTAACATTTAAGTGTTAAATAAATGTAGGAAATGCAATAATTGGCAAAAGATACATCTAATCATTGAAGCATAAAGAACTATTGCATACATAATATACTTGTAATGCTTATTACTCACTTGACTTGAATGCTGATTGATTACTGTATTGTGAGCCCACAGTGGCTGTGATCATAGAAGCACCAGTCTCTATCTCAAAAACTATTCTCAGATTAAGCACAGTCTTTATGGTCTTTAGTATACAACATTGTTAGGAATATTTGGAGGCTCAGTCTTGGTCTCTGTCTTCAGCCTATTTTTTTCTTTACAGTGTTTCTCTCTCCACTGTTGTACTTTTTATTGCTGTTTTCTCTTTCCTCTCGCTTTGTGCCTTCATTCACTTTCTAGAAAGGTCCCCCTTTATTTGCATATTAATTATTACAGTAGTTGTGCCTTAACATTCTAATGTGGTGTGAATACAGATGATGACCTAACGTAAACTGTAAAGCAGCAACGTAGCTGATAAATTAAACAGTTAAAAATTCTGTAAAAAATAATGCTGGACTCACTTTGATTCACACTCCTCCCAATGACAGTGGGGTGTCTGCAGCATTCAGTCTGTCCGTTTGCATCAGCACGAAAGGTGCATAGGCCACAATTTGGATGGCCACCTCTGGTGAGGGGTTCTGGTGGTTGTTGACTGTATCAGTCCACCAAGTCGTCTGCACTGACTGTATTCTGATATAGTACTTTGACAAAATGTCCAGATTATCAATCACCCTCTGGGCTGGGATTAAAGTGTTATCCTTACATCATGAACCCTGTATACTTTTCTAGTACACCTCAGGTGAAGATTGTACAATTTCTCTGCAGTTCCTTTTCTACAACACACACATAAAAGCACAATGCTTGTACCAATTCTGACAAATATAATGAAGGCAATCCAGGAACAAATGGCCTAATGTAAATCACTGAACCTCTTTGTTTTTTACAAGAATGGTCTTTTGAAATCTTCTCTGGCACCAAGTTAACTGTAATAGATTAACACTTGATTTGCTGTTAGCCAATATTTAGTTTTTGTTTTGTCTTTTGTCTTTTTTAATTAACATGAGGGCAATGCAGTAAAATGTTTAATGATCTCATTTTCTGTACATTTCTTCATTTAATTTTTAAGAAATTTCTTTAAAATAAATGTGAAAAAAATGGATTTATAACTAGCTGACTCAACAAATCACAGAGGTGGCACGCTACATATTTCTGCCCTGACACAGCCAAGTATCAACAGAGCAGTACAGCGAGGTTAGAAAAAAAGGATGGTTCACTGCAGAGGCATAAAACTTTGAAGTACAGATAAACATGAGGGAGGCAATACAGGTCTGTGCTTAGATTGTCTTAGGGAACTTTCCTGCTGTGTACAATAGGAAAAGAAACATGAAGCTCTCTTTCCCGCTTTTAAGTCATGAATTATTGCACATTGCACACAAGTGATGACCATCTCCCCAGTGGCATGCCTTAGCCTTAGATCCGAGTCACTGCACCACTGTGACAAAAACTACGTTGCTGATATGAATTTGCACTGCATAACAACAAAACAGATGCCCAGGCACTTCACTGCTGCATTCTGTTACAGTGGGCAATCAGATGACCTGCTGTTGATTTTTCTATACAATGCTGCTTTTCATTCATTATGGAAAAATGCATTAAAATATCTGTCTTTTCTCTGTCAGCATATCCAAGGTAGTTACATTTGTATGCCTTTAAGCAGAGGGGCTAATTTAATTTGATCACACAAACTGCGCCAATTAAAAACACATCATCAAACCAGGCAGATAATGGAGGATAAGGCTGTGCTGTACTAGAAATACCTTTGCAGCAGCATTTACTGGCCGGGAGCAGTGAGAGGCAGCAGTTCTCCACCTGGCTAAGCCATGATATTCCTGTCCCATTTTGGTGGAATCGTTTTGAGAAAACCCAAATAAACCAGGGAGGGGAAAATAAGGAGGGAATACGCGGCGGATTGCTTGTTTATGCTGCTGCATCTGTCCTGCTGTTGCTGAGGAGGGAATGTTGTGAATGAGGCAGCAGAGCAGCTGAGTGAGACTAACAAGTGGTTGCCATGCAGCAAGAGGAAGCGTGTGCGTGCTCCTGGAGGGAGAGATAGAGAAACAGAATGATAATGAGTAGGAGGCTGCAAGTAAGGGATCAGGGGTAGAGGAGCTGCACCTCCGAGAAGAGACAAACAGCATAGCTTGATCCTGTCTTTGCCTCGCTTCTCTGTTTCTCTCTTTAGCTTTTTATTTAGATGAGAGGTTAGCCTAGCACATCCAACATGCCAGCAATAGGTGGATTGGTGGATATATGTCTGAGGGCTCGAAGATGGAGGAGTTGCTTCCAAGAAACACCAGCAACAGGTCTGTAAGGATGGAACAATAATGAAGGTAAGATGACTGCTTTTTCCTGCTTAGATATCCACACTAGTGGTTCTGTCAATGCAGTCTCTCCTATCCCTTTCATCTTACCTCTCCCCCCCTCCCACCATGCATACTTGTGCAGTGTCCTCTTCATCAGTCTACTTCTCTCTTTCATTTTTCTATCCTAATTCTCTATGTTCATAACCTCATCCCTTTTCTATACACATCCTCCCTTTCTCATCTAACCCCCTCCTGTTCTCTCACTCGAGCCACCTGCTGCTTGTGTTCAGATGAAAGACATGGGGAGGAAAAGAATGACAGAAGCAGACTTCCACTTGTGCCCACATCAGTTTTGCTGATTATGTTTGGTCAATCACCTTCGCTTGCTTATCTCATGGAATTACCCCGGGTGGCAGACAGATGCTTACGAGCAACAGGTAGAGATCGCTTTCTTCTAAAGCAAACATGAAAAACATCCCACCTTCATGAGATGTGGCGTATTCAGTGATACCTTACTGCTTTGCCTGTGTTTAACAGCTGGCTATGCACTGCGACACACTGCAATTCGACTTAAAGGAATGTAGTCATGTCATTGACTTGTATTCCTGATTCCAGTCTCTTTCACACTTATGTTCATGTTTGCGTTTTGTATTTTTCTCCAGTATTCCAAGAGGAGCAGAGTAAGAGAAAAATTATAGTCTCAAGACATCTGTTTGATACCACAATCATAAAAGGCTATTTATAGCTATGTAATTTCTGTACTTCCTCTATCATATCTGCACTCTTGTTTTGCACAGCCTATGCAGCGTATGCATCCAATATCATATGGATTTATATAGGTTGATTAAAAGAGACCAGCCCTAATCTGAAGCCGTCATGTAATTTCTGTCCAGGTAACATGGAGGCTTCTAAACGCCTGACCCTATCAGAGGAGAGATGAGGCACCTAGATGCTGGTTTAAGATGTTCAGTGTCCACTACAACCACTCCCTTGCTGCCATGAGCGGAAACGACATGATGGCGCACTCTTTGACTCTGGAGCAGAAGACAGCATTTGCCTTTGTGGGGATGCTACTGGTGTTCCTGGGGCTGCTGATAGTAAGGTGTTTCAGGATTCTGCTGGACCCCTACAGTAGTATGCCCTCCTCCAACTGGGCTGATGGTATCGAGGGGCTGGAGAAAGGGACGTTTGAGTACGCCCTTACCTAACACAGGGACATCACATCCAGAGATGTCCTGACAAACAGAAATGCCTATGGACACACATATACACTGACACAGATACACTTGCACACATACAAACACAGATAAGCCACAGCCTTGCACAACCCTTGCACCTGCCACTGACACACCATTAAGACATCTTTCTGCAACGGACTGACAACTATGAGACTGAAGCTGTGTATGTTGTTCAATGTGTGAGCACTGTTAGTTCAGAGCCAGTGGAGGGTCTCTCTCCTGCATGTGACTATATGTCTGTTGAGTGTGGGAGGCAGATGCTGTGTCATTTTCTCTGCCCTTCTGCCAGTGGGTGTGCATTTCAGCTCATCGATTTACACAGAAATGGCTGAAGCTCCCTTTAACCCATACCTGTAAGTCGAATGTCTGGAGATGATAAGAGGTGGTAAGAGGCAGATGCTCATGCGATGGTATGTGGAGTTAGGGTGCAGTGGGGTTATTTAGATATAGTTTGGAGACTCAGGGACAAGATTCCTCATGTGAATGGGAAAACAGAGTGGTTCCACGTCTGCACAGCAGAGCTGCTCTGTACAAGAATGTCAGATGTATGGCTGGATACAGGGTATTATGTTAAACTAGTGCTTTGTGGACTAATCAAATCCAATCTGTTGGTGATCCAAAGGCAGGTTGCTGCTGTTTGTACAGATTGGTCTTTTACATGATGTCTTGTTTTTTGAAGTCATGCAGTAAAAGGCAACTGAACAAACTGTGATTTACATGGTATTACTGTTTCCAAATGATGCAAAAACAACTCTCAGAGTTTGTACTGCTGCTGTCCTTGAGTGATGATATATACTGTATGCTGCCGCAATTACATGTCGGAGTGAAAGAAGACGGTTTTATTTTAACAGTATGTCTCCAAAGACATATGACAATGTTGATTTATGGACTGTCAATTGCTCCGTCTGTCAAGTATTCTAGCTAAAGTTTGGCTGATGCTTTCGAGCCAAAGAAGTTTTAAGGGATTAGAAACTAGGACGGACTCTCTTTCAGCACTGCTAGTTTTCTAATGACAAGAAGAAACTCTCACTACGTGTCTGCAGAGAAAAAGGTCACATGGAAAAATGGGGGTGGGATGTCTGTCAGCACTGGAAGTGAACATTTTTTCCTCCTATTCTCAGCCATCCTCACTTGTTCTCACCTTCTTTCTTCCCTCCAGACAGAGGAAGACGAAACTAAACAGAGAATTCTGTAATTTGGCAAACTAGTCAAAGTCTTGAATGTTCCTTTGCTAATTTTTATGATCTAAACTTTCTCCTTTGTGCTGTGAATCTGCCTTACTGTGACCTTCAATGGGTTTATGTGCCTTCATCTAGAAACATTAGAGCACCTATTTGTGTGTGTGCTTTTGTGTGTGTGTGCGTGTGGCATATCATGACAGAGAGTCCTCCTGACCTGTTGCTTGCTCAGCTGGTGGTAGAAATTTCTCATTGAGATAGATTTAATTCAATGATGTGAAATAAATAGATTTTCTTCACTTTAAGGTATTGTGGGTCAAATCTTTTGTGTCTTTTTTTATAATTAGGTCCAAAAAAACCCCAAAACAATGTTTGTTAAATCTAAATAAGCAGCAGTAAGAGAATTAAAAGTAATGCTTGTATGTTTAGATTCTCATATGGGAGATTAGCTGTGTGTGTGTGTGTGTGTGTGTGTGTGTGTGGTGTGTGAGCACACACTAGAGAGAAAAAAAAGAAAGACAAAAGTGAAACAACAAAATGTGATACACGCTGGCATCTACTAACAGTCATGTGGTGAATCTGTAGAGACTTTACTCCTGTAGCTAGTTCACATTCAGAGGCTAGGCCACTGTGCTCACCCCCCTCAACACGCGTCATTCATTAGGAATGCAGTCATTATTGTATTACTACCTCTCTGTGTGACATCCTTACCTGAAGTGTATTTTAGTGGGAAAAGACACTGCCCTTTTTCTCTTAAGCCCTAGATGAAAATTTAACTCAACTAATAACAAAGGTTATAAATGAATTACATTTTACCATGTGTGTCTGCTTTGAATTGTGTTTTCAGTGTGCAACTGGGTTGTAATGTCACCTTAAGTTTATTTTAAAAACCACAGATCATTGTCCCTTCTTTGATTTGAACAGACAGATTTGACTGAAGGTATTATAAGGAGAATCTTCAAACATATCATTTTTATATATAACATCAGACTAATGAGTCAGCCAAACAGTGAACCTTAGCTTTTGCTGACTATCAGTCATCGATTTTATTATTTGTTGTCTTTGGACCTCACTGGTCATATCCTTGATTTGTTATGATAACACCAGGAGATACAATAGCTTTTCTCTTAAGCTCTAAAAGTGCTATAGTCTGCAAAATTATGGTATGTTTGCCATTTCATAAAACAGTATGGCATAGTGAATATTGTATTGTATTGTAAGTTTTCTCCTTTATTAAAAGGCTCTATTTTATGTATTTTTAAAATTAATACTACACAAATAATATTAATATTCAGTTAGATTCATATATTCTGGGACAATGATAAATTATTTGCTATTTGGCCTCTGTACACCACCACATAGATTTTGAAATGAAACACTCAAGATGTAAGTGAAGTGAACACTTCCAGCTTTAATTCAAGTGGTATGACAAAACTGTGGCATTAACCATTAAGGAATTACAGCCATTTCTACACCCACACCTATTTTTGGTGGCTCATAAATGATGGGACATAACAAAATTACAAATATAAGGTTTATTTTTAATACTTGGATGAAAATCCTTTGCCATCTTTCTGTCTGCAGTTTTGTTTTCAGTAAGTGAAAATCATGCTCCATCTGACTGGGATCAGGTGACTGACTTAGCCAGTGAAGAATAGCCCATTTCTTTGCCTTGAGAAAATGGCAGGCTGCTCTTGCTGTATGTTTTGGGTCATTATCCCTGTGCAATATGAAGAGGTGTCACTTTTGCAGGATTTGATGGAGTATAGTCCTATACATTTTTGAATTAATTCTGCTACTTTTACCAACAGTCAGGCCTGGCAAAGTCCAGTCTGTTCTTAAGCAGTACCAGTGGTTTGCACCTTGTTGTGAAAGTGATGTATTTACACAAGTGTTCTTGACTTGATTAAATGCTGTGGAAGGGACATAATTGTGCAGTCATCGACTTTAGTTGTCTTCCATGGTCTTCCAGGCCTTCTGGTGTTGCTGAAGTTGCCAGTTAATTCCTTCTTTTTAAGCATGGTCCAGATTGTTGTTTTGGTCGGTCTCAAAGTTTTAGCTATCTCTCTGATGGTTTTATTTTGTTTTTTCAGCCTTATGATGGCCTCTTTCACTTGCATAGACAACTCTTAGGACCCCATTTTCTGTGTTTTTCCAGGAACAGCTACCAAATGCAAAACTCAGAATCAACTTTAGACCTTTCATCTATTTAATTTCTCATCGACTAATGAGCGAACAGGCCATAAAACCTCTTGCCAGCCACTGGTCCGGTCATTTGGTCCGAGCCACCAAAAATGGGGGTATAAAAACGGCTGCAGTTTCTAAATGATCAATGTCAATCTTTTGTCAAACCCCTTGAATTAAAGCTGAAAGTCTTTGATCACATATTGAGTGTTTGAATTAAAAATCAATGTGATGGTGTCCAGACACCAATACTGTACGAATATTTGCAAACCTGATTGTAGATATTAGGATATGTAGGATAAATGTATATGTAGGATATGTAGGATAGAAAAATCTACTTCTGCTGCAGATACCAACTAATGTGACGGAAACTTACTGCCTCTCCAAATGCACTGCTTGTCTTGTGTTATGAACTGGACCCAGCATGAAATTAAGAGCTTGAATCTCTTCAGGAGTGAAGGCTGTATGAGAATTTAGACTTAACCATGATGAACACCTGTAGAAGCCTGTATGAATGGATAAGTCAGTGATTACCGACTATGACATATTTGACACATTGATATTTTATGACAATTACTTATGATTATTAAGCTATTATTATTTATTTATTTGGCAATATAATTGAGTCAAAATAATTTTAAATTGAAATTCAAATAGAAAGAAAAATCTGATTTTCCATTTTTATTTAGTAAGCAAGATTATTACATACATCAGTTTAAAGTTTCTAAACTACTTAATAGTTAAAATAATATTAATATTCATGATTTGTGAGAAATCCAACTCAGTTTAACATTGCAATAAATTTCTTCAGTATATTTAAAGTTTAAATGCTAGATGTGAATAGTCTTCTGTGCACCGGACAGAGTAGACTACAGTTCAGTTGTAACTTTTTTTTTAACCACAAATCATGCATAATAGATCACATTTGCTGGAACTATTAATTTTATTTTTGATGGACGAACCCATTTAGTAGGGTAATGCTGACTGTGCCAAAAGCTGAGATGAGCTATACAGATTACCCGCCCATTTATTTATCACAACCTGTTATGTAATTCACTGGGATCCTTTGTGCTGGTATCTGCTATTTGAATCAGTTTTTTCACATTGCAGTGAGCAGAGCAACATTTACTAAACACTGCAATGGGATGTTTTCTGCCTCTTTCAAACCCTTTGGATATTAATTAGAGTGCAGATTTCCTTGATCTCTGTTCAAAGGACAGCATATGAACCCTCTGCCACAGATTCATAGTATATACGCTCAACAGAGCTCTGCAAAATGCTGCATACTGTGAATTTAGTCAAGCAGAGTAGACACAAGTCTAGCAGCCCCAATATAAATTAATATAACAAATCACTTTAATCTTGACTCCACACTGTGGGGGATTTAGCAGGGCCTGAGGATCTCTAACAAAGACAACTGCAATAGGGAACATATTGTTTTAAACTTAACATAAACTGACACAAAGCTGATCATTAAAATCAATGTTTTCAGCTAAAATTACCTGTTGCAACATTAAACCACTGTTTTCAGCATTATGCAATTGCTTGCTTCTTTTCAGTCCACACATAAAAACATGTGCTGAAATATTTTTCTCAGTCTGCAGTACAGCCAAGGTCAGATTTGAAGTCATTAGTCTGCCTTTCACTGTGTGCATAAATCACTGTGGTGTAATAAGGAAGTAAGAAGGAATATTACTTAAGTAATAAGTAATAAGGAAGCTTACCTGTTAAGGGGTCTTTTAAAGGCACTTCAGAAGTCATGTGGCTATAAAGAAGTGCCTCCGGCATGTTCCTGTAATTCATGGTCTCATATTAACTCTCATTTTCCTCATGAATGCGGCCATTTCTTTTCTGCTATAGCCAACCTGTCAACTTTCGCACTAAACACGTTGTGGCAAAGAGAATCATTAGGGATTACATTTATTTAATCATTTAAGACGTATGAGCCCAATATTTTCGTCACTAGTGCTGTTGATTCTTATAGAATTAATCTGTATCGTTCCACATTAGCTTTATTTTTTCCACCATAGCCATACATTTCAGGGTCTGTAATCTATACATTTTTTAGCTTAGTTGTATGGATTTTTTTTCCAATGGCAACTTCCATGTGTAGGTTTCCTGATGATTCATTCAAAGAGCCTGTAGCTCTGAGTAAATCCTATCCACAACTACAAAGTGGAAACCACAGAACAACATGTGCTCCTGTTCTGTACTGCAAACAATAATATTAATTATCAATTCTCTGTAGGGCAGCGTGCCTTTATCACTAGTTTGGTTTTTATGACTTAGTTAATCGTTAAGGAATGTCTTTCTGTCCCCTAGAAAGAAGCAAGGACATATATGACACCCCCTGTTCAGTTTTCTGAGAGTTGATCCAGGCGGTTAGCCAATCACTGGCAGCCAGTGTATGACCCTAGGATTCAGGGTATAAAGGTGGGCCATCTGAGATAAACCGAGCTTACACACAAGAGGCTCAGACACAGAAAAGATAGTTTTACGTTCAATCCTGGTCTGGGCTCAATACACAAGGGCAACTACAGCAGTGCTCTGCTTTTTTAAATCATTATTGGATGAGTGAAGACTTTTACATTATTGTTTTTTGATTTGACTTTAAATCTGTGGCTCTCTATTCCTCATGAAGAGGTTCAAGGCTAACGGAGGGGAACACGTTAACCCCAGTTATGATTCGACTCTGGATGAACCTCCTTTCTATGAAGTGTCCAACTTCTCTAACGGGGAACACCGGACAGTCCGACCCTCAGTGGTCAGTGCCTTTGGTCATGACACTTTGGACCGACTGCCCAACATTGACTTCTATCGCAATCCAGACACCGTGAGCGGTCACCGGGCTGTGCGACCATCCCTGCAGGAGCTCCATGATGTGTTTCAGAAGGTGAGCACATGTACACAAAAGTCGGTAGGTATGAACACTGGATCATCATCACTCATATTCTCTTCCTGGCTTTCAGTGTTCTATATAATACATGGGTTTCATCCATTTCCCACTTGTGTTAGACTTGTCTTTTATTTAAAAAAATTTTTAAACTTTTTTTCTCACTGAGACTCAATTTTCTGGCACCGATCATGACACTGTGGTCTCTGTTCTGCTCCTGGACTACAGGGTCTATTCACTCTGGTTAAAAAAGCCTGAAATTAAACGTTTTATAGTTGTTTAACTATTCAAATGTTATCTCTGTAACATGCCCACAGTTCAGTTATTGAGAAACTAAAAAGGACTCAACAGCAATTAACACAGTTGACACTTACAAATTTCTAGTGTTTTATTAGGTTGTTTGCTGCCTTGTAGTGAGAAATTGGCTTATAAAGTCATTGGGTTTTATAGGTTGAAATAGTTTTACTGACTGACAAAAAAAGGCTGCTCTTTGAGCTTTGAGCCAGTCATTGGCATGTGGACAAAAAAAGTTTTAAAATGTTGCCAAAGATTCAAATGTATTTTTATCATTTAGTTAGATTTAAACAACAAGAATGGCCATGGTACATTCAATGTAGACATATTCAGATATCAACACTTTAAATTAATGAATGACTGTAACTGCAAGCTCCATGCCACTGAAAGGCTGAGAATTGGTTGCCAAAATCTCTTTCTTTCAGTAGATGGAAATGAAACACTTCCAAGAGGTCTTACTAAATCAAAGGTTGGACAAGAGAGTTGTTTAACAGTCAGCATTCATCTTCATAAAAAGTTAAAATGAAGTTTGTCTTCTGCTCTCCATTTTTCTCTTCACTTTTCAAGGACAGGCACAGAGCAGCATAATGTCCCTGCAACTGCTTTATCAATCTTTATCCAAATCAAGCCACAGTGTTTTTCTATTTTTCTAGTTCCAGCTGTTCATTACAGAGAGAGCAGGAGAAAACAAAAGACACATTCCTACGTGAAAGGACTGTATCACCTCATGAGAGGACATAAAAATACCAGATTGCACCTTTATAATAATAACAGTCTTTCTGTAGAATAAAATATATATATATAACTGCTGACCTGTCCATGGTGTACCCCTGCTTTTCACCCAAATAGAGCTGGGATAGGCTCCAGCAGATCCCTGTGACCCTAAATAGGAATAAGAAGGTATAGATGATGGATGGATGGATGAATAATAACACAAAATACTAAAAGCACTCATTGTGAACACATGCCAGTTACATCCATTTAGATAAATTGACATTTATTTTCCATGACATTTACCTTTACGCTTGCCAACAGAATGGAGCAATTTCTGTGCCAGACACTGTGGAGGACGATGACCAGAGGAGTGATGGGACTCCCTCTCAGGATCTGGAGTCTGCCGGTCCCACTGACACCGACATAGGCACAGTAAAATTTGGCTGGATAAGGGGTGTCCTGGTGAGTTTAGGCTGGGTCATGACAGCCTCGCTCCTGGTTCATTTTCCATAATTATGATCAGACAAGAGGAGATACCAAGCTTTATACTGTTGTCTACTACTTTTTAAAAAGTTTTTAGACTTTATAGTTACAGGTGTTTGTCACTGAAATTGAAGCATGTGGCTTAATAATAAATGATAACCCACAATAAAGATCTAAGTTGTTTCTCTTTCCTGCAGGTGCGATGCATGCTGAACATCTGGGGTGTCATGTTATTCATCCGTCTGTCCTGGGTTTTTGGTCAGGCAGGCTGGGGTAAGTGAGACAAGAACACATGTTGGTCTGATGGGACACATAGGACGACTGTGTAAGCACATGGTTTGTGTTTTCTGAACAGCATTTCTGCTGACAGTTTTCATCACGCTGTTCATTTTTTCTGGCTCCTATGTTTGAACTCTACTTTCTTACTTTCTTAGGTATTTTGTGGGGAGTTTTTCTCCTTACACAGCTCAGACTCAGATATAAACTGTTTTAAAAATCCTACTAGATTTTGTATGTATGATGCAAATAAACAAATCAATTTAATCAGGTTGACCTGTCAATCCAGCACCTTTCCATTACTGGAGATTCCCAGATTTGATTAATTTAGGAACTACAAACAATTAAAAGATTAGATAGGTCTCCACTTAATAGCACAGAGTGATCTGAAGTCTATTCAAATGTACTCTGTCTTAGCTGATGTAAAATTGCTGAAGGTATATTCTGAAAGACACAGAAGGGAAAGAAAGTGTAACTAAAAGATTGTGAGAAGCTGAGAAAGCTGTAGGCACCAGGTAGAGCAGATACAGAAGACGTTATAGCCTCCAGTGTCCTCTGTGAGTTTGACTTTCACTACATTTAAAGGTGATCATGGAGAAATCCCAATGTTATGACTGACCACATAAATATAATGGACGAATAAGTTGCAGTAAAAAAATAACAATGTTAAGCTGTTACAAGTGTGCTGTTACTTTCAGGTCTGGGAATCGTCATTATTGCTCTCAGCTGCGTGGTCACCACCATTACTGGCCTTTCCATGTCTGCCATTTGTACCAATGGTGTGGTCAGAGGAGGTACATGCACAGTCAACCCACATAACACAACTTCATATTCAGAAAAGCAGCTGAATTCAACCGGATTGACTAAACTTTCATGTAGACATTTAATTCATAACTCATAAAAAAAAAGAATCACTGGCACTGGCGCCGCTAGTTAAACATTATTTATAAATTTGTATAGCCTGAGATAACAAACTAATTCTGGCATAAAATCTTTAAAGGAGAAAATGGAACAATCAGTGGACCAGTTTGTGTAGATAAAAACGCAAATCTCAAAACTGCAGCTAAAGGTCACCTCTTGAAGCCTTTTCTCAGTTTTAAAGCCTTTTTAATTTGTCAGTGAATTAATGATGTGGTGATTAATCATCCACTACTTTATGTACATTATGTGTGTGTATTTGATTTTGTCAATTTAGGAGGAGCCTACTACCTCATATCTCGCAGTTTGGGACCAGAGTTTGGGGGGTCAATTGGCCTCATTTTTGCTTTCGCCAATGCAGTGGCTGTAGCCATGTATGTGGTAGGATTTTCTGAGACTGTGGTCGATCTGCTCAAGGTGTGTGTTGTAATAATCAGGTGAGCACTGAAGGAGCTGTAAGTATGTTTCATTGATATATGTCTGACTTTGCACTTCTGCCACACTCAGGAGCACGCTTCCCTCATGGTGGATGAAATAAATGACATCAGAATCATTGGCTGCATTACAGTGGTGTTGCTGTTGGCCATATCAGTCGCTGGTATGGAATGGGAGGCCAAGGTGAGAGATGAGAATATTAAGCTGGTTGTTTCTCAGTCTAGGGGCTTGGTAAATGTGCAACCATAACTTTAATCAATTTAATTCTTTTGTCCCTAAAGGCACAGATTGTTCTTCTTGTTATCTTGCTGGTGGCCATAGTAAACGTATTTGTAGGCACTGTCATTCCTGCAACCACTGATAAGAAATCCAAAGGCTTCTTCGGTTATCAGTGTAAGACATCCTCTTCAAACCAATGCATATTGTCATCACAAAAAACAACCATTTAACAATTTAACATTTGAAGAATTGACTCCACAACCATTTTTATCCCTCTCTCTTTTTCACAGCAAACATCTTCATAGAGAATTTTACACCAGTGTTTAGAGATGATGAGACATTTTTCTCAGTGTTCGCCATCTTCTTCCCTGCTGCAACGGGGATCCTGGCTGGAGCCAATATCTCTGGGGACTTGCGGGTAAGTTTTTCATATAGAAGTCACTGCATAAAAGCCATGCATAGGAATCCCTACTAGCTATAGTACACAGGTTTCTAAACAAACTGCTGGAGGTGTTATTTTGGAATTTGAATTTTGGACTCTATTTTTGCAGAATAACATTTTCCTTCATAATCACTGTTCTTTGATCTGATCTGTGTTATTTCAAAGGATCCCCAAGGAGGCATACCTAAAGGTACCCTGCTTGCCATCCTGATCACCGGTGTCACATACTTGGGTGTGGCCCTTTGTGTGTGTAAGTACAATAATCAATGAAATGTTGCCCTGATAAGTAATTCTACATTTAGCTGGGAAATAGCATTTAGACATTTGTAATATTTGGTATTTTTCAGTTTTCCAAAAGTTGTTAGACTACTTTAAAAGACTGAGCACCTGTCCTTCTGTCTAATTGCTCAGCTGCCACTGTTGTCCGGGACGCCTCAGGAAACATAACGGACCTTGTTACTCCTGGAATACCATGTAATGGTTCAGCTATAGCTGCTTGTGAGCTTGGCTATAATTTCTCTATCTGCGACGTGCAAAAATGCAATTTTGGCTTAATGAACAACTTCCAGGTACAGAGCCTCCAAATCTACACACAAGAAGTGGTCTTGTTTGATCTCTAATTCTCTCTTGTCCTCTGGCTCAGGTGATGACCATGGTGTCAGGATTTGGTCCCCTCATTATTGCTGGAACATTCTCAGCTACCCTTTCGTCAGCCCTGGCTTCCCTTGTCAGTGCACCCAAAGTCTTCCAGGTCACTAACTCACCACTTCTTTTCTAGATGCAGTGCAACTGCAGTGCAATGTTTTAACCTCCACTGCGATGCCACTAAATTATTGCTCGTATTTCTAAATGAACCTTTGTCTTTTTTCAGGCTCTATGTAAAGACAACATCTATAAGGCCCTGCACTTCTTTGCCAAAGGACATGGGAAGAACAATGAGCCGATTCGTGGCTATGTCCTCACATTTGTAATTTCTGTTGCCTTCATTCTCATTGGTCAGTTCAGTTGTCTGTTATGGCCTGGGCATAACATCCTCACATGCAGCACATATCTTATACTTGATCTTAAAATGAATTATGGACTTCATCCTCACAATAACTAACATCTTATACTGTATTCAAAAATAAATGTTTGGCTTCAAATGAACAAGTAAATCAACTGAAATATGAAATTACTTTTATGTACCATAAAAGAAGTTGAATTTTAAATTAACTGATTTTTTTTTCTCCATAGGTAACCTCAACACGATTGCTCCTATCATTTCAAACTTCTTCCTGGCATCTTATGCTCTCATTAATTTCTCCTGCTTCCATGCATCCTATGCCAAGTCTCCAGGTGGGTCTCTACAATGTAGCTTTTAAATAATCATTTTTGCCAGGCGCCTTATGTATTTCTGCTTTTTCCATCCACTGAGAACTTCAATTTTTAATTATGAGAAATGAAGTGAATTGGCGGTGTGTAAACCTATACCTATATAAAGTATAAGTGACTGTGAATGTATTCAAAAAGGTGCCATCACGCTTGGCACCTGATTTAAGACATTAGCTTGGACATACTGAGCTGCAATAGATAATTAGAGTTTGATTTGTTTCTGTACAATCCATGTCCCATTATATTTCTCTCATTTGAATTGGATCTTGCTTTCCCTCAGGTTGGAGACCAGCATATAAATATTACAACATGTGGCTATCTCTGATGGGCGCATTGCTGTGCTGTGTTGTTATGTTTGTTATCAACTGGTGGGCTGCTCTCCTCACATATGGCATTGAAATCCTCCTCTACATTTATGTCACAGTTAAGAAGCCAGGTGAGCTGTGTGTACATGTTTGCATGCTTGGATGTACAGTTGTGATGCCTCCATTCCAGAAATAACCTGTTTGGACTATTTTGTCTTCAGATGTGAACTGGGGTTCATCCACGCAGGCAGTGACGTTCGTGAGTGCAGTCAGCAACACTCTGTCTCTGTCTTCTGTCGAGGATCATGTCAAGAACTTCAGGTGAAACTCTGAATGTTACTGTGGATGGAAAAATAAAACATCAGAATCAAAGGACATTTGCAGAGTCAAACCAAAATGACACAATAAAAAATATTTTGTTTCTTTTTCAGGCCTCAGATCTTAGTACTGACCGGTTCTTCGCGGACCAGGCCAGCTCTCCTTGACCTGGCTCACTCCTTCACAAAAAACTTTGGACTCTGTCTCGTCTGTGAAGTGTTTGTGGTAAGGTTATATCATAGTGTCATTATCTGAAAATGCAAAAGTTTGGATATTACCAAGGCCACACATATTGTCTTTATTTAAATATCAACTTCTTTTCAAATAAAGATTTGACATCAAGTGAATTTAAATTGAGTGCAGACTTCACATGCAGCAGAGGTTCAAGCAAATATCAAGCAGGGATGAGGGAAATGCCAACTGTCTGGATACCTGAGACTAAAGTTTAGGGTCAGTAGTGTCTTGTGAATATGAAAACAGTGTATGTGGGCTCTCCTTCTCTGTCAAACACACTTACACTCTTATACTCACATACCGCTTTATGTTGTAATCTTTCCAGGGCCCGAGAACTGAGGCCTTCCAAGAGATGAACGCAAGCATGGAGAAGAACCAGCTGTGGCTTAGGAAGACCCAACGTAGAGCATTTTACACTGCGGTGGCCGCTGATGATTTCAGAGAAGGAACTGAGAAATTGCTGCAGGTCAGTGTGGTCATGATTTACAAGATGTTTCACCAACTGAAAAGAAAACAAAAAAGATGTAAACTAATTCAAAAATCACTCAACTTAATGTGTAACCCATGAGGTTTGATCAGAGGGAGATGCCATACGTAAACACTGGAGAAACAGGTTTTATTGACCCATATTACTGTGTTATGACACTGGTCTCGAGCTATCATTAAGATCTGGCCAAGATTTTTTGCAAGAGAAAGACAAGGAGAGAGAAAATGAGGACCAGGAACAGTCTTATGGCTCTGGCTATCACATCTGTGAGATAAGGCCTCACTTCATTGTCAGGATCGTTTACTTCAAACAAAGCGGTAGATTAAAGGCTATAATTGATTAACACTGTATTGAATGAATCCCTGCAGACAAACTGAGACCTACTGAGTAATCTGGTCATAACTTCTACCATCAAAACCTGTCTCTAACATCTTTTAAACTTTTTCTTCTTCAGTTAATGCAGCCTTCTCTTTATCTTTATGCTATGAGTGGTGTGATTTTCTTTACAGGCATCTGGCCTCGGACGTATGAAGCCTAACACATTAATGCTAGGTTTCAAGAGAAACTGGAGATCTGCAGGCACAGAGGAAGTGCAGAGTTATGTGGGAATACTGCAGTAGGTCACAAATAAACACACACACACACAAGGTCAAATAACAATAACACAACCAATAATTAAACATACAGGAGATCTGTGTGTGTCCTTACTTACTCTCTTTTCCTCATTGACAGTGATGCATTTGACTTTGAGTATGGGACAGTGGTGCTACGGATGAACCAGGGGCTTGATGTGTCGCACCTTGTCGAGGCAGAAGGTCATTATGAAAACATTTTTAGACCATGTGGTTTCATCCACTAGTACTGTCGCATGAAAAACTGACGGGAAATAAACAACAGCATAAAATATATAAAGCAGCAAACAACAATACTACATAACAGATAACTACAAAAAAAATGTTGCATTATCATAACAAAATAACAAAACAGAAAAAAATAGGTGAAAAATACTTTTGTTTTAAGAAATGCCATGTGCATTATGGAGATAGTAGTAGTCACCCTACAAAAAGAATTAAAAAAAAAAGAACTGTAAAACAGTGCACTGTCACTATAGTGTGTGAACAGCAACCAAATGTAACTGACTATAATAAAATATTACTGATAAGCCTGGACACTTTGTTCTGTAGATTACATTTTCGCAGTTCAGGCAGTTAACAGATATGGTTTTAAAATAATTACCGGTTTACAGCTGTGTTCTGTGGAAATGCTTACAATAATAAGGATATTATACTAGTATACTATATATACTAGCATATTCACCTATTCACCAATTTATTTTAAACCAGAACTCTAATTCTGTCTTTCAGAGGAGATGTTAAAGGCAGCAAGGGAGCAACAGGCATTGGAGGATATGATGATGGCAAATGGAGAGAAATCAAGGGGACTGTTCAGGAAGTCGAGAAAACCCTCTCAGCAAGTGCTCACCACCAGAGGTATCGGTCTAGGAGTTATTTCTCTCCATTAACACCTTAAGTGACATTTCAAAAAGGTTTCAGAGTAAGCCATTTCAAGCAAAGGTTACATTATTAGACGAGTATGTTCACACACACTCTTTTCCACTGCGTCAAAGAACAAAAATAAGATGCATTTAACAAAATGAAGCCAATGACACACATCTTTGGATTCTTCTCCACACTCCTATTCAGATATAACTGAATCAAGTGCTTCCATGAAAGATGCCTCTGAGGGCGTAATCCAATAATATGGTCCCTTTCGTTCCAGTTTGAAGAGCAGCTCTTCAACCCAGACAGCAAAGGGTGCATGAAACCGCTCACTTTGTCTCAACATCACACACACACACTAACAAACACAATAACCCACTGAGCTGCATCTTGGCAAGATGGTGATGGGCGTTAGTATCAGTGTCCTTTTCACTGCAACATTAGGCCTGAGGGATGGTCGTTACTGCTGATGTAGCCTAACCTCTTAATCTTGGTTTGTGCTACACCCACCTTAAATCTCTGCACTCTGTCAGTGAATTACATTCTGTAATACAGTTCCTCTTCCTCATCCTGCTCTCATTTCTTATATCTTTCTCTCTCTCAGTGTCAGTGTGCAGTCCCCCATCCCCACAAGTTGCCAAAATGAATGAGAGACTGTTGGAGGCCAGTACTCAGTTCAATAAGAAACAGCCTAAAAGCACTATTGATGTGTGGTGGCTTTTTGACGATGGAGGTAGGTGTTGATTCCCCAAGGCAGCCTTCTCTTATGTAACCTGACTACAGATTATAACAAATACTTAATACAGAGCATCTTTCCTGATACAAATGCAGAGAACATGCAGTTTGAAGAAAAATGGCTGAGTTAAATAAATAACACCTGAACAAAAGCATAGCCCCCCAAAATCTGGTAAACTAGAAGTTATTAATGCACTAAACAGTTTCTCTACATAATGCTAGATACAAAGGTATCATTAGACAGACAGACATTACTAATAGTCTAATAGCAAAAATGCCAGATATTGATCACAATCAAATTCAAGTCAACTGTTCTGACACAAACTTAAACTGTGCACCACATTTATGCAGCTAGTTTAATGGGTTTTGAGATCTCCTGGTGTAGGACACATAAATGTACATATATACCCCTCTCTCAGGTCTTACCCTGCTACTACCCTACATCCTCAAAACCAGAAAGAAGTGGAAGGATTGTAAATTAAGGATCTTTGCTGCAGGGCAACCTGGACGTAGTGATTTGGATAAACAGGAGTAAGTACAATAAACTAATTAATGCTTCAATATCAATTTAATCTTAATAGGTGGAAGGAAGTTTGAGCAAATTAAGTGGTAAAATGCAGATATTAAAATTCACCTGCCAAGAGAATCACATTATATGAGATATTATCTTGTTGTAAATGGAAATAATTGCCAACATTTATTTGAAAGTTAATAATTGTGGAATAATCTGTCATGCAGGATGATGTCTCTGCTGCAAAAATTCCGAATTAACTGCAGTGACATCCGTGTCATTGATGACATCCATGTCAAACCCAGCTCTGAGAGGTAGCTACCTTTTCAGTTATAATGGTGACAGCAAACCAGATTTTGCAACAGAATAAGTAAAATGTGTGAAAAATTTATATTTTCTGCAACCAGTTAATGTTCTTACCTGTTTTCCACCAGCTTGAAGAAGTTAGAAGATATGATCGAGCCTTTCCGTCTGCATGAAGGTTCTAAGGACACTGATCAGGCTGAAGCCATGCAGAGAGAGCAGCCCTGGAAAATCTCAGACAAAGAGCTGAACACGTTTGAGGAGAAGGTAAAACCACTGGCACTAAGTTAAGACCTAATGTAGAGTATTGAAATCAGCAAAATTAGGTTGACATTCAATGTTAAAAATAACTGCTACTTTTTTACAGACCAACCTCCAAGTACGACTGAATGAGCTGCTTAAGGAAAACTCTAGATCAGCTAATCTCATCATTGTGTAAGTATAACTGTTGGCTGAGTAACACTGAACTTCCAATATTAATCCAGTTTGTGGACAAAAACAGTACTTAAAATTCTGCCTCTCCCCTTACACCATACAGGAGCATGCCCATCGCTCGTAAGGAATCTGTCTCTGATTTCCTCTACATGGCCTGGTTGGACATTCTGACGAGAGAACTTCCACCAACCCTGCTCATTAGAGGCAACCACAAGAGTGTGCTTACTTTCTACTCCTGAGCACCTTGCAGGCTAAACAATGGAGTAATGATGAACCATGTTCATAAAGTTACAGGAACCTCATTGATGTTTTTCAGTTTTCCAGACCAACACCAAAGTATAATGCAGTCCACTGGTTTTAGTTAAGGACCGTCATGCTCTAATTCTCATTCAAACATAGATAAGTAGAATAAAACTTTCACCAATGAACATAAATGCTAAGTAATAAATACATAAAAGAAGTGTTTAGGTCATTGTCAGTCACAGATTTTTAAACACCCTGTTAATAATTTTCCTAGTAACCTGTTTTATTTCTTGGTCTGATAGAAGTTTGATGAAGGCCAATGGCAAGTTGTGCTATGGTGAAGTTGCAGCACAGTTCTCTACTAAATACTATAGTATTTTACCATGAAATTAAACTTTTTTTTAACTGTTTTGTTAAGTAGCAAGATTAGTTTAAATACATTTTTAAAAAATCTGACACTGAATTCAAAATGTAAGAGTCTGATTGTGGATTCAGTAGCACAGGCAAAGTTTAAGATGTTTGCAACACTGGACAAAAAATAATGTTATATGTTATAATTTTGGGTTGGAATGAAGCCATATCACATCTCTACACCATATCAGTTCCATAAACACAGGCAGAGACCCAGGCAGTGACACAAGGCTGCTTCCAGAGGTTACAGTGAGAAACAACACTGCCTGCTGCTGTGATTGTAAAATAAATGTATATAATAGATATCTGAATTCACTAGTGCATATTTTTTGAGCAAAAACCCTTAAATGATTAACAACATGATGTTAGTGACATTACATGTCAGTTCTTTTACACAGTGGAAAAAATTGTTTATTTTTTAAGCATTCTTTGATATTCACTGAGTGTAACATATACTTATATTACTACCATGTTTAACTGGTTCATAATCATTCTGTCTAAAGATGTTTAATGTTTAACAGTACACTTTATGTTCAAGTAAAATGATTGGGGAAAAATGTAAACCCAATTCTGTATATTTTAGCCTGTTGTCTGTTTTCCTATTTAAATATATACATTGTGATTAAATTACTGGAAATAAAGAATTAATTAAATGTTAAGGCTTTTTTTTATTATTGTTGTGTCTGTTGTTTATTAGAGACAGCAATTTGTCATGAGAAATGTGTTAGCTTTTGCTGTTGTGTTGGTTTGTTTGTTTGTTTTTTGTTGAAAATATACTTGAAAATTTCATTCTTTTTATTTGATGGCTGTTTTACGTGCAAATCAAATATAAAATCTTTGTACCTTAATAGAAACAAATGCATATTTGTCGAATGAAGACGGGATATACCCTTAATGTTTATACCAGTCAAAAATGCAAGTCAAGAATATGATTTAATTCTGAATGGATATGCCTATTTATTCCAGATGAGGGCAGCAATGAACTGCATGGAAGAACTTTTACTCAAGTAAAAATACCGTATTAAAAGTAAAGTTCATGCATTAAGTTTTACTTAAGTTAAAGTAGATTAGCCTATTTTATAAGATGCATTATAATAGTTCTAGTTTCACCTACACACTAAGTGCATTACTAATTGATATGATGCGTATACGAACTAAAAACATTTCTACCAAAATCAGTGACTTCGTGAGCCACTGGTGTGACGTAAGAGGACTGTGCTTCCTTAGCAGTTTGTGCTGACGACGCTAGGAAATAATATGATGCGAGTGTTACTGAGGAACCTCCGGTTACAATGCCCTTCGTTTTTTGATGTTTCTCTACGTTTCTCTGGAATACAATGTTACACACAGACGTGGTCTCAAAACAAAGGCAAGCAAAAGACAGGATAGGTAAAATTACCAGTAGTAGCAACAGCTTCACGTTAGCTGTGATAGGCTTCATAGCGTTTTATAACTGACCATTAACACCTAAACAACACCGACTCGGTGCGTCGTGTATTCTGGTGCAATGCGTTAACTAGTGAGGTAGAAGTTAGTGTTCTTGTTGATATTTTGGTGAGCTTTTGTTTAATAGTTTTTGTCGGAAATAGGGTTGTTTATGCCCTTAATTCTCGCGAGAAGTGTGTTTCTTTGATGGATGTGACGAAAGGGTTGCTATAGTTACAGAGCATACTTATGTATAATTTCTACTTAGTTATTAAACGGCATTTATTAAATAAATGTTCTACCAAAACGTAGTACTGCACACAAAATACACACTCCGATGCATTTCTCTTAAGAGTGGCGTTGTATAATAAAGTGTCGCTTTAAGATCACGTGTTTTTGGGGAGGAGCTAATCTGGCGCAATTTACAGCGCGGGAAAACTGGATTGGACCATCTAAGAAAGTGCAGCGGAGGTTTAGAGTTTTAACGCTGCATTAGTCAGATGTGAGTCTCTCGTCCTTAGGAATTATATAGGCTTTAGTACAGTAGTACATTCATTGCACTATCTGTTTTTTAACTTTGAAAACTCTGTCAACATGCCCGTGCTAGAAGTTACAGGCGCATCTGATGTTTCTCCATCAAAGAGAGCAAAGACAGAATCAAAGCCTGCAGAAGAAAGACCAGTTCTCAGATTTGCAAAACTTTCTGAAAATGCTACAACTCCTACAAGAGGCTCAGCTAAAGCTGCAGGATATGACCTCTACAGGTTGGTTACATTACAGGTTACATTAAAATTAAGTTTGCTTTCACTATTGAGTTAATGTCAGCAGATCACAGAAGCTTTCTGAAGTAACGTTACATTTCCTTTGTTACGACTTTTATTATGTTTGTAAAACCTGATTGTACATTTCACTGCAAATTTCTGTATAAACCTTATTCTGCTCTTGCAGCAGGTGAATCAACTCACGTCATGTTTCCTTGTATAGAAGTAAAGTTATCTGTAATACTAATGTCATGTAAAGTTGTTAAGCAGATTTCTCTATTTCAACAGTGCATATGACTACTCCATTGGCCCTATGGATAAGACCATTGTGAGGACAGACATTCAGATAGCAGTCCCACATGGCTGCTATGGAAGAGTGGGTGAGTCATGCTAATATACCCAGCACCCTTGGGATGTTTTTCTGTCTCTGTGATGTACTTTACTGTATTGTGTCTACAAACTTTTTAAGTTGTGCTCAGTGACTCTGACTTAAAGATAGTTTTTTTTTTGTCGGTGGACATATCACATTTTACCATTTGCAAAAAAAACTATTATAACTTGACTTTTACCATGTTTCCTTCTCAGCTCCACGATCTGGACTGGCAGCAAAGCACTTTATTGATGTTGGCGGTGAGTCTACCTATTTGACCTGTTTAACCTACGTATGATGAGCTGGTAATGTTTGACCTTTATCATTCAACTTCTCTAATATCTCTGTATACCGTCTTCAGCTGGAGTTGTGGATGAAGACTATAGAGGAAATGTGGGAGTTGTGCTCTTCAACTTCAGTAAGGAGACTTTTGAAGGTGAGTTGTGGCATCGGTTAAACATATCGCTGTGTTTTAGTATAAGCTTCCAGCAGTGTGTGGTAGGTTCAGGCACAATTAAGTGTGTACATGCTTCTCTGGAGCTTTTCTGGAGGAGCATTATGATGGAAGGCTGTAGTGAACATATAACTATTATTTGCTTTACTGTCAGTGTCATACATACTGAAACTGTCTATAGTGTAAATTTTTCTCTTTGAAGAACAGAAGAGGGGAAAAAGTGCTAAAGTGAAAATAAGTACACTTGTTTCCAAGGCTGATTCCACATTTCACTTCATGTTTAAACTACCTACTGAGAATTAATAGCTAACATTTTACTATTCATATCATTTAGGGTTTGACTGGGGTCACAAACTATTTATACAGATGTTTTATTTACAAATCGTGTTCATATCCTTCTGCTCCTCTTTGTGTTCCAGTGAAAAAGGGTGACAGAGTTGCTCAGCTGGTGTGTGAGAGGATCTGCTACCCAGATCTGGTGGAGCAAAAGGTAAGACTGAAGGACAATTCATACATTCATGTGTTAGTTAATTAGCTACACCTAGCTAAAACTAATGAAGTGTAATTCAGCAGTACTAACGCCATAAGGATGTTGTTTCCTAGCCTCATTGATATAAATGAAGTGGGCTCCCCACTAATGTATGCATCAGTTTTAACATGGTGTTTCTAATAACTTGCCAACTGAGTGTATGCTTGTCCTGTCTAAATACTTGTGCAGACATTGTCAAAATTTTCTTCAATTTCCCTTCTGGAATTTAAAAAAAAAAAAAAAAGCTTATCCTAAGTTCTGATGTGTCTCTTATAGGTTCTCTCATGGTCAGAGGTCATTTTAATTAATCAGTTAATTGGTTGTTGCCTTTCAGACACTGGATGAGACAGAGCGTGGTGCTGGAGGCTTTGGATCCACTGGACACAACTGAAGGTTCTTAATATAACAGAAGAAACTGTATTTGTTCACAGTAAAGATTATGTGGTAATAAAGTCTCTGTTTTTGTAATTTGTAGATTGGTGTCTTTACTGAAACCAGTTTTGAGTTCTGTCTGAAGTTCATCTCAAGTTTCCTGTTAAAAAAAAAAAAAAAAAAATCTGCAATGTGCACATGGGGGCAGTGCAGGACAACAACTGCATCTCAGCCTAGTGAATGAACCTAAGCTCTGCTCCTTTACAGATTTCATCAGTGTAATGTGATCTTCTCAAGCTAAAACATTCAGAGATCATGTTGCATTTTCTGTTGCACATGACTAAAGGTGAGGGGTACTGCTAGCAGCTGGCTGTTAAAGCCAGTTACAATAGTAATTCTAGATAAAGGGGAGAGCACAACAGTGAATACATATACACCAAAAAATGTTTTATTGTGAATTTACAACTAAACCCTCACTGATGTGAACAGAGACACAGCCTGGGGTCAGGTTGGTCCGTGGCTATTCTGCACTGATTGTACTTGTGAGAGAATGTGTGGCCACGAAGACCTCAGTGCATAATCATGAAGGCCCAGGTTTGGCATCATCAATGTGTTGTGTGTGTTTGCAGGTGTGTGTATGTATACACAGTTTACAAAGGAAGTAGTTGGTCATTATAAGCACCATTACAAAGCCCTCTATTCCAGGGGCTTCCTCTAGTTTACAAATGCTTCATAGATTAAAAGTGGCATTGATTATTACAGTATAAACACAATTTACATGTAGTATAAGGGGAGAGCAGACAGGGTATGAAGCTAGCTGTTAGGGCTGCAAAGACATGAAATCTTCAGAATGGCCGATGGGATTGTATCTTGTTGACTACTGTATTTTGCATTTTTGTATAGTAGTACAGTGCATTCAGAAGTCTATGTAGTAGTGTTGCTAGCACCAGTAAATATGAATTCTAGTCAGTAGGAAAGATGGAAAAGCATAGTTTAAATATGCAGTAGGAGTCATTCAAGCTCAGACATGGCTACATCTCAATAGTCCATAGTGGGTTCCTTTCCTCTCCTAAGCATTCTCATCTTGTTTCATCTTCACTCCATTAAATTAATATCAAGGGAAAGAGAAATATGTTTACTTCCGTTTATCTAGTTCTGTTCAGTCATTTACATAAGGGGAGGAAATGAATTTGTTCTAGACTATTGGGACTCACCCCTTTCTTCCACTTAAACTGAGTTCCAAGAGAAAAAAAAACAGCCTTTAGAGCTTTCGGCAGTCCACATGCCCTTCAAAATGGCACCTGATTCCACATATCATTATAGAATATTAAACCTTACAATTAAAAACCATTCACACTCACAATAGTGCTTTACACATAGCTGAAGTAGTGTGTCAGGGCAATATGTTCCTCATTTGACTGAAATTATACTGCTGCATTCAGGTGGCATTTTGCACAGAAATTGTATCTATGATATGTAGAATCATCTTTGGCAATCAAATGACACAGTCCCTCCCCCCAACCCCCTTCTTGTCTCTTTGGTGGCGAGCCCTTCTCCCTGTTAAAGCAAGTAGAAGTTGCCCCCAACCACTGACCCAGTGTCACAGATGTATGGCCTTTTGGGGACTGTGAACCTGACACTGGATTAGCAGCTGCTGGCCAACATCTGCTTGTCTTAGTCTTTTGATGGTTAATGGAGGATGATCTGCACCCTCATCTTCAGTATGTCTCCCAGCTGTCCTGTGAGGTAGTCTTTATCATGTTGGTCCTCCAGCTCATCCAGTTCCTTCTTCCTGTAGAGGGGCATACTGCTGATCTGAAGATGGTATGCCCCTGGGTGCAGGGCCTTCTTCTTGGTCAGATGCAGGTAGCTGACACCCTCTTTCTGGTTGATTTTGAAGTAGCCATCTTCATTTCCATAGTCAATGCTGTAGCGCACATGTTCAGTGAGGGTGGAAAGAGCTGGGGTAAACTTAAGGATGTGGTCACGGTTACTCAGGTCACTGATGTTCAGGTGTAACTGCAGTGTGTCCTCGACATCCATGCTGGCCAGACTGACCACCTCCTTCTCAGTCAGCTACAGAAAGAAAACATGATCCAACTGAATGCAGTGATTACAAGATACTGTATGTGCACTGCACTACAGTATATTTCCTGTCATTAACAGAGAAGCAACAAGACTAGAGGTAATTATTGCAAACAGGGTGACTGTCGGGATTTTTAGCACCCACTACCATACTGAGATAATTTTGATCTGAAACCAGAGATGAAAAGTAGAGAATTCAGCATATAAAACACCACTTTAGGTTTTTAATTGTTGAATGTTTAGGCCCCCCCAAGTCACTAAAACTCTCCAATTCCCCTATAGAATACAGAGAACATGACCTCTGTGTGGTCAGTAGTAGCCACAGCCCTGCTTACTGCAAACACACAGACAGATTACCTGTATATCTTCCACAGGGTCCTCCTGTGTTGAGTTGGTGCTGCGGCGTTTGCGTCCTTTTTTGGGATAACCATTGATCTTACATTCATAGCAGGCCTCAGGAGACAGAGAATTATCATCTACCTCACTGCCGTGTTCACCACTGGAGCTGCCACTGCTAAAGCCCAGGCCTGTGACACAGTGGCTGAAGCAAAGACAAAACCATCAGTCAACTACAGACATTTACAGACAGCTTTCACACACAGTAAGAGTTCACGCATGTACCCTTGTCCTGCACGGAAGTATCCGGGGGGACATCCACAGAGGTAGCCCCCGTCTGTGTTTGAGCAGCCGAACTTGCAGGGGTTGCTGGTCGAGCATTCGTTGATGTCTGTGCAGCCTCCGTTGGTCTGCTCGTAGTTGAAGCCAGTGGGACAGAGACAACGGAAGCTCCCCAGGGTGTTGTGACATGACGCTCCCCCGCAGATCTGGCTATTCAAACACTCATTCTCATCTGGGTCACAGGAAGTTGATGAGAAGTAAACAAACAAAAGGTCATTGCAAGTTAAAGAACGCAAATGATAATGGGAAAGTCTGCTGTGAATGTTGTAAACATGGAGTGATTCCAACAAAAAATAGAGGTTTAACTTCCAAAATCTCATTATTTGAGGTATCCATTGAGGCACACACACTATAAAACCCAGTTTGGCCAAGCCTGTGCAATTTCTAAATATTAATGACAAGTAAAATACTTCCTTTGCTCATTAAAATTTTTTTTGACATATTTACATATGTAGTGTAGAAGGAAAGAGGTGAAGGACCGATAGTTTAATGTTATGCAGGACAAGAGCTTTTATTGAGAACCTAAGTACATAGGGAGAACTAAACTGAGAGCAGAGTGAAGGCAAGAGTCACAGGGGAAAAAAACACAGATGAACCAGCAGTAGACAAAGGAATGAGGCAGGTATATATAGAGACACGAGGTGAGGGAGACCAGGGAGAGCAAGAACAGGTGAAAATGATCAGGAATAATTAAACACAAAACTACTGAGGACTACAGGAGGAGGAAACAGGAACTACATGCAAAATAAAAGTCCGCAGTGGAAGTCCAAATGAGGATCATGACATTTAAAAAGGTCAGACTAGCACAGAGCACCATGTCTGGATTGTAATACTGTGACAACCACATCACCAAGATTCCCCAAAAGGAAAGAATTTTTATATTTGACGATGAACTGAGCAGTGGTATTACTCACCCACACACTGGTTCCACTGGTAGTGCTGCAAGTAACCCTGCGGACAGCTGCACCTGTATCCACCCACTAAGTTCTGACAGCCATGTTGACACCTGTGGTTACCATCACACTCATCCATATCTGTCAGATACAATCACACACACACACAAAAAACACTGAAAGTAATGCAAGTGCCTATTTTTTGTAATGAGTCGGGTGATAATTGAGGTTTTCAGACCTTCACAGGTTTGTCCATTAGGATCTAATGAGAATCCCCTCTGGCACTCGCAATTGAAGCTCCCGGGAGTGTTCTGGCAGACACCATTGGAACCGCACAGATTGGAGTCTGTTGCACATTCATTGTTGTCTACACAGAGAGGAAGGAGGGTTCAGACAACAGAGAACCTCATATAAAGGCTGATTATGACCCCAAATTGAATGTGCTGAGTCATTTTCACATTTTTTGGAGAGTCAACATTGGTCTTGAAAAATAGGGCAGGTCAGTACAGTCACACAATCTCAGTCTACAGAAAATCTCTCACCATCTGAATCAGTCTCATTGCAGAAGAGGTAATCACAAACATCCGAGTGTGGAAACTAATTCTTGACTCTGGGAATAATAGTTTGACAAACTAATATAAACTCGACATTCTGGAAAGACGTTCCTGCCTGTTTTGTCAAACACAAATATATTTGACCGTTTTAACTGAAATCTGTGCAGATCTGAACACGATGATAGTTTGGGCTATTTAGCGACTGAGATCAAAGCAGAAAATGCTCTAATCTCTAAATGTCAGCTGTTAAACGTGTGATTCTGGGCTTTTCCACAGTCAGTTAAGATTTTAAAAGTCTTTTAATGTGTTCCCAGCTTTAGATGTCCATTTAGTGAAAGCGTCAACATGTGGGACATAGTGCACAAAGGTGAAGAGGGAGTAGCTACTTCTCCTAAGCACTACCTGACAATGGATTTAAAACAAGTATTGCTTTGAAGAGAGAATTGCTAGTCAGTGTGACTAAAAAACACAAACCTACAGTATTAATGCTAAATGACATGATTTTTTACAGTAGGAGCTTGGAGGAGCAGATAGAAAGAAATAAGTGTGTGTTAGACACTACTTAGAAATGTCTGGAAAAGTGTTCAGGTCAGTAAATAAAGGGTTCAGTGTATTATGTTTTGGCACAAGATAATAATTTGTCTGATTTGAACAAGTGTATCATGTCACATTCTTGTTGCACGAATGTTTTTACTCCTAAATGTGACTACACCTACTCTAGGATGCTTGCCTGGTGAAATTCATATAAGCACAGCTGAGAGTTCCTTGTCTGTTATTTAATGTGAGGTCATGGGAGCTGCTTTATGGTCTGGAAAAAAGGCTTGTGGTAGTCATGGCACTGCACTACAATGTTCCATAACAAAGCATCGCTAAGCCGCCATGACTACAAACCAGTCCAGCCTAATAAGATCAGTGTGATATCAGCCAGACCATTAACTCTGAATGAGAGTTAGTGAAGGTTAGACAAGAGGTCTTTTATGAGCTGGGCTGGAAGATACTGTAAGAAATGACCTTTTCGAAAGAACAAACCATGTGTGCACTGGGCATGTAGCTTGGCCCTTCACAGAATGCACAGACATGTATGAAGATCATTTTAAATTACAAAAAATCTAGATGTGTAGTATATCTGTAATGTACATGTACTCACCAATGCAGGCACTGTGATGCTGGGTGAAGCCAGGAGGACATTTGCAGGTGAACCCACCGATGGTGTTAACACATAAGAACTGACAGTTATGCTGTTTGGTCGAACACTCATCAAGATCTGAAAAAGAGAAGACATTTTAAAATGTAAGACAGGAACTTATGAGAGAAGCTAAAACTGCTCAGTAGTTTATGTACAGCATTAAAGATACTGTGGTTGGAGCTGTGTCAGAGCATTTGCAAGTACAACAGTATGGGAGCTACTCTTTTTTTAGTCAAATTCCAGTCCTTCTGCAGTCACTGACCTACAAATGAACTACAAATGAAGCAGACAGCAGAAACAGAGGGCAACTGTAGAGGAGGAAACTAAAGCTGTGGTAAATGAAGATGAAAGAGGTCCTGAACACCACGAACACACTTGTTTAGATTTAGAAACACGCCTGATAAACAGACACACTAACAGATGCAGTGTCACAGGTCCTGGATGTAGGGCACACATTCACGAACAATCGTGCATGTGCACACACTATTTCCAAATGGAGAGGCTCAGGACAATGAGCAGAACACTGGCAAAGGGCCCGGTCCTCTCAGCACTTCAGTGGCTCTAATCTGGAAGTCTAGCAAGAAGAGCAACTGATCTGAGTAGCACTGGGCCTAATGTAGGCTGCTCATGAGGTTCTGTTTTGCTCTGTGTGTGTGTGTATGTGTGTGTGTGTCACCTTTGCAGCTCTTTCCATCTTCCTGCAGGATGTATCCACGAGGGCAGGAACAGAGGTAGCCTCCCTCTGTGTTTTTACAGATGAAGTTACAAGGCTTCGGTGCCTGTATGCACTCATCCACATCTAGAGGGAGAGGGGACAGGGTGAGAGTCAGACAGAAAGGGTGAAATGGAGAAAAAGAGAGAGAGGGTTTGATTCTCTAGCCAGATATTCCATACAGGGAGATGATGAGACAGACAGGCTTGAACTGCATTTTTCAGAGGAGTGTGTGGGCAGTCCAGCCACATAGTTTGGGCTCTTTACTAGACAGGAGTAATGAGAATGGGAGGTATGGTAGAAAAAAGAGTCCATAAAGTGTAAGTGCTGGAGGTCTTACCCACACACGTAGTGCCGCTGATGTCCGTAGTGTAGCCAGGTTTACAAGTGCAGCTATAGGAACCCAAAGTGTTGATACACTGACCGTTCTTGCACAGGTTCCCCATGACACGACACTCATCAATGTCTGGATAGAAACAGATACATTAGCTCCAGATAAACTTACATTAATTGAATTAGCAGTGGACTGGAAATGATAGTGTTTGCCCCTGGGGATGTCACACTGATCACTGCAATTAGCAGTGTGCTAAACATTAGTTGCTAAGATAAGATCCATCAACACGAACAATTTTCTGCTTTATTTTCCAGCAAGGGTATGATAATGGAGTTTCAGCAGGGGCCATTTGAAAACACAGCCTGCTGACACGGACTGGTAATAACGGATATTTTAATGTAATCACAGATGAAATTGGCATTTTCCTTTTCACTTTTTACTTGATGCCCTATGGGTTTAAGGTTCTGATATCACAAATAATAAATGCAATGAGTTTCTATAGGTAAATATTCACTCTCAAATGATGCAGACTAAAGCTTTTTACAGTGATTAAATTAAACTCAGTCCTGTTCAGCAGTAAGATACCTCTTCCATCAGTGGTGTACCCAGGTCCCAAAGGACACATCTTCTTGTACTGGGTGGTCCCTGGCAGGGGGCAGAGCTCACAGTTGTTGCCCCAGCCTCTGCCTCCATCACAGCAACACTCTGACTTTGTCACCAGGTTCCTGTTACTCGAAGTCATCTGACACAAAGTGGTCAGAACTTCAGTGAAACAGAAGCCTTCACGGTTATCTGAAGGGTAGGAGAGACAGAGAAAATGTGAAAGTGAGAATGAAACAGACAGGCAGACAAAAAAACAAAAAAAGGAAACCAAACCACCCAGACGTAAACAGATTACCTACACTGTTCTATCACCACTAGTCTGTATAGACTAAGATAACCATAGAACATCATGACTTATATCATTTCCCTGGGGACTTTCAGTCATTGAGTTCAGCACATCACATCTATCCAAAAGTATAAATTTAGATTAGGGAGGAAGGCTTTGAAAGGATTTTCTTGCTTCTATCTTGACAGTAACAAGATGCATGGTTTTTAACGAGACAGAGTCATGGAACAGTTCAATTCCTTCTGAGGTGAAAATGTATTTTTCACAAATTTAGATTCAGTAACATAAAACATTTCCACTCAAATGCAATATCCAAAAAATCTACCATTTTTTTTCTCACTAGAAAAAACATTTGACTATGTTAAAATGTGAACTATCACTCTTGCAATATGGGCCTCCAGGTGAACCCATGTTCTTGACCCAGTGGCTAGAACAATTTGTGACACCTAAATCTTACAAGCATTATTTAACTTTTCAACTTTTGAAATACAGAAATGATATGTCATTAAACGAAGGTGAACAAGCTGGGATAAGTGAAGTTAGAGCACAATGTACATACCAATACACTCTGTCTGTGTGGGGTTAGCGATGAAACCTTGATTACATCGACAGCGGTAGCTTCCTATCGTGTTGTCACAATGGCCATTCTTACAGATACCTGGTTTGGCTGCACACTCGTTCATATCTAATACACAGAGATATATATATAGATAGAGGGACATGATATCAGATTTTTTTTACACTCATTTACCATATGTCACAATTTGAATTAATAAGCATGTTTGTTTGCCACTAGGACCATTAGGCAAACCAGCCATGTCCTTCCTGTCAATATATTCATTTATGTGTCATTTTTCTTCCTGATTTGCTCAGAAAGGTATAATTGTTTTCTGGTAAAGTCCAGATTTGATTATGAACTATAATGATGGTCGATTGTTTCATATTCAGCAGCAGGACACTTGGTAATCTTACCCATGCAACCCTCTCCACTGGGCAGGCGGCTGTATCCAGGGGAACAGATGCACATGTATGTACCAATCAGGTTCTTACAGGTCATGCCTCTGCTGGCACAGTCATCTATACCATCTTCACACTCATTCTGGTCTAGAAGACAAACAGTATACTAAGAGTAAGAATATGCATAAGTACTTGTATGTGTATGAAAGCATGTGCAGCAGTTTCACTAGTGATGTAACACAGACAGATACTCACACACACACATACACACTGCAGCACTCCAAAGTTTAATGTAAGCACCCAAACCAACACTAAGCTTTGAAGTGCTAACAGGCATGTAATGGGAGAGTTGGTGGTCTGTTTGGAGCTCAAGTGTAAACAGTGATGCTACAGACACTGACAGCTTCCTCCTGTCTCAGCCCTGTGCTCCACATACAACTGTTGCTATGGTGTCCGAGCTGTTTGAGTGTGCGTAGGTGTAAATTGTGACTTGGCCAGTTACGGTTTCCAGCATGTGTATTTAAGTTTGTCCAAGACAGAGAATGCTTGAGGATCTCAAAGAGATAGCATGTTATGTAACTTAATGGAAGGGAGCCACATGTGTATGAGGGAGTTCATTTTCTGCCAGTAAATGAACCATGACTGAGACGAAGAGTGTGTGGGTGAGTCATCTAGATTTATATTTTACCTTTACACATCCTCTTGTCCTCACGCAGCACATAGCCTGTTGGACACTGACACTCGTACGAGCCCACCACGTTAACACAGCGGAAGGCACAGAGTAGAGGATTCTGAGCACACTCGTTAATATCTGGACAAGGAACAGAAGGCAACGGGTTACAGTATGATACATAACTACAAAGACTGAATAATACAAGTGAGAGTGTGCCTATAATCTCACACACCTTCACAGGTCATCATAGGCCCAGGCTCAAAGCCGTCATCACATGCACACTCAAAGCCGCCGATGACATTAGTGCATGTGCCGTTGCCGCATGGATTGCCAATGTCACACTCATTAGTGTCTGTATCGGAAACATTGACATAATCTCTGTTAAATCCTCATTAGTGTTTAACTAACATCTGTCAAAGTCTATGGCAGAGACAAACAGAGAAGGACGATGAGGACAAAATGACATTGAGATAGCAAAACAGTCAGTAAACTGGCCTTCGCATCTGACTCCGCTAATGTCCAGACGGTATCCCATGGGACATTCACAGCGGAAAGAACCATCCGTGTTGATGCACTGGCCATTAATACAAGGGTCATTGATGCATTCATCAATATCTACAATTAAAAACACCAACAAGTGAATTACATTACACAACTATAACAGTGATGCAGGACATGAATATTCACTGTTGATGACACACATACCTTTTGGGTGGTCATCTGGTCCCCGCTGGTATCCCTCATTGGGACAGAGAAGACGATACCCCTCTAGAACCAAGAGATATGAAGAGTCATATGTCTAGAACCGTTAAATTATACTAATAATTTAATGTTTAAGCTGTCATGCACATTAGTGTTTCCCTGGACATGTGTATGTTGTGCTGCTGTGTGCTGTGATAGGAAACATACGCACCCTCTGCCTTGCTGGGACAGATTTCACAGGGGTCTCCCCAACCTTGGCCTGGCATTCCAGTGCAGCAGCATGCTTCTTTGGAAATGTTCTGAGGCTTTGGAGCCAGGCAGCGCCCATTTTCAAACTTGGTATAGCAATAGTTGATACGGTTGTCTAAGGGTTAACATACACAGAGAAGGTAGTTTAAAATGACAGAGACAGTGAGAAAGAATATACGAGTTGGAGTGACAGATGGAAGGAGAAATTCACAACATATAACTAAGCAATTATAAGTGTATTAAAAGCTCAGTGAAGTAAAATACATCTTTCCATTCCAACATACCAGATTAAATTCTGTTTGCATGTAGGTCACATTATCACACTTCTGACCAATGTTTCCATAGGTAAGGGTGATATTTCATTATCACCATTATGGAGGTTCACATGGGTTTTAAATGAGTCTAACGTGATTGTGAGGCTAGAAGCTAATTATTGCTAATCAGTGGTCGTGTTTTCCAGTATCTCTCTCTCTCTCTCGTCTCAATGCTTCTTCCTCCTGGACTAGGCAGGCACTTACCCGTAATGAAAAGCATATGGTTACATTCTGCTGCTAGCATCAACCTTCACTGAACTCAATGCAAATAAGCTTTCTGGCCACTCTAGCTCAATCACACATGTGCTCATGCCTGGCTCAGAGGCAAGAATCACATACATGAACACCTGGAGCAGAATGTCAGAAAGTGTCACAAACCTTCCCCCATGGAAATCATTTGTCTGCCATTCGGAGAAGAGCTGCATGGTGCTCTGTGGACACATGTTGTGTCATTCTTACTTTGCAGTTTGTAAATGAAACGTATTATATAAACTGTAGTGAGAAAATAAAATGCTAATTTGCTAAAAAAAAAAAAAAAAAAAAAAAAAACTAGAGAAAAACATTGAAATCAATCAACACTTGGGCCAACAAAAGGTCTGATAGTCACAACACAAATCTGGTCATGAATATGTGAATTACAAAACCACAGTGGCATTATAATTTAAAACACAATAATTATGGAGTCCTGGCAGCCTAGTGGCAGAGACGCATACCGTGTGCTGTTATTGCAGTATTTCAAAGTTGATTTCAGACATTTCAGAGATTGATGCTGCATGTCACCCCCCTCTGTCTCTGTCTCAGCCTATGTTTCTCTACTACCTACTATCAATAAAGGCTTTATTAGCTGGAATGCCTTTATCTTCTGCACATGCTTTTGCATTTGTTTTCATGTCATATAATTTAACGGAGCAAAGGTGTATTCATCCAACACTGCTCCTGGACTGAGTTCTCCTAACTCCAAAACTTATTTTATGAGACCAGATAAAATACAGTTATATATAAAATACATAAATCCTGCTATATATCACAATAGTGCTACATTAAAGATAATGTGCAGTTTTACGACACAATAACCTATAGATTACATAGATATTACTGTGTAACTGTTTAACATCTCTCCACATCAGTTTGCTGACTTTAGGGCTGTTCTCTCTTTGTGCCAGTGTTACATTATGTTTTCGAAGTTTTCATTATCCTGTAACTGTCTTGTTGCCCCAGTGGCTATTATATAATCTAATACATATTCTTGCTTTAATGTATTATTAATGAAAAAGGGGCGTTCTGAAATACTGTGTTAGAAAAGGAATGGCTACTAGCCTTTATAAACTGCTGTAGCTTATTCAGAAAAAATTTAAAAATGTTACCATATTTGATAATGTAATTGAGTGTGAAAACATATTCCAGTCTATACAACTATTAAGGTAAGGTAATGTTTAAACCTCCTACT
Source organism: Mastacembelus armatus (assembly GCF_900324485.2). Lineage (NCBI taxonomy): Eukaryota > Metazoa > Chordata > Actinopteri > Synbranchiformes > Mastacembelidae > Mastacembelus > Mastacembelus armatus. The sequence goes on along the minus strand of NC_046635.1, from coordinate 4,649,661 downwards.
CGATTTAGTGTATTTTTGCTTATGCCTCTCTTTAAAATATTTAAAATATATAAAACATTTAACAAACATTTAACAAAACATAAAACATTTTATTGAGTCCGATAAAGATATAAATGATTTTCTTCATGTCTAACAAGGGTTTTTTCAGTGGGACAGGGTTTGTCCTTGTCAAAAAACCTTGATCTCTTTTACCGCCCATGCTGCTCTTTCTCCACCCAGTTCCTCCTGTTTACACCCCCACCCTCCGTTAATCAATTTACTGGAGAGAACAATTAAAGTGTAAAACTGTGAACTGCATCTCTGAACTGATGATGTCATTACTTTAGTGTTTAGAGGGGGAACTCCCTAATAGAGGATTTACACTGCCCCCACCCAACCTAGAAACATACAGATGTACATAAACACACACATGCACACACACACAAGTGAGGAAATGGAAAAGTGATCTGTTCAGAGCCACCCTTGGCCAAGTGAAGGCAGCAGCAACAGAACCAGCTGGAATGCAGTGTGCTCATGAAAGAGCAGGAAAAGTAAAGTGCTGCTTATCCTTCACTATCACTCAGAGGCAGACTATACAGATACACTTTAAACCTGAGGCATATGATAGTTTTATAGCTGCTTCTCCCCACTTTCTCACACCCACACACACAATTACCTAAACATTTCCGTCCAGAACTAGAGAGCTGGAAGCCTTCAGGACACGTGCAGGTGAAGCTTCCTTCGGTGTTGGAGCAGGTTCCTAATCTACAGATCTCGGGCGCCTGGGAGCATTCATCAATATCTGACACAGAGAGCAATGGCATCATTCACTGTATCAAATTTACAGTTCAAATCCATCAAAAGCCATTCCTATTTCCACACTACAGTGTTTCATTGACATCATTTTCCTGGAACTGCTGTCATACTTTGCAAGCATGAAGTCATACCGGGATCTATCCAAACACGGTAAAACTACTTTGGGTAGTTGAATGTCTCATATTTGCTCATTTCAATGACTTGCTGCTGCTGTTACTGGTGCTGATAATGGGCTGTTGCTCTCTGCTCCCAGGAAATGAGCACAAACCAGGACTGTTTTGAAGACTGCCGAATATCTCTTCCTCAACCCCACTATAGGTTGAGCTTACAATCCAATTGTTGTGGCTTGGATCCACTCTCAAGTGTGAAAGGGAGTAGAGTGGTGTTTAAGCAGCAGTGGGGCAATTTAAGTGAAGAAGGAGGACAAAAAATGGTTTATTCTCTTTTTGCACACCTCAGCAGGGCTGCTATATTTGTGCATGTAAATATGTGTGTGTGTTGCCTCAGGTGCAATTTGTCCATGTGTGCAGATATATTATTACTTTAGAAATTCCTGTTTTTATTACTATTACTTTTCATGTTTCAGAAAGGACTTTAGACTTCAGTACCTTCACAGGTTTCCTGATGGAGATAGTAGCCGGGTGGGCAAATACACATGTAAGTGCCGTCCCGATTCAGACAAGTTCCTGCACCACATGTGCCTGGATTCACTGCACATTCATTAATATCTGAGGAAAAAAGGGAATATACAAAGGATACACTGTTAAACATACATATTACATTCAGACACATATTTTAAAAATGGCTGTTCCTTACCTGCACACAGTCTGCCATCTGGAGTGAGCTCATAGCCATCATGACACACACAGAGGAAAGTGCCCACAGTGTTCACACACTGCCCGTTTCGACACAGGCCCCTCTGCGTCGAACACTCATCAATATCTGATCAGTGCAGAAACACCAAAAATATCACATAAAGGCTATACTCCCTGATTTTTCTCATTGACTAACCCTTATCAGCAGATGCACCCACCTATGCAGTCACTGTTGTGCGAGTTCTGAAAGCCGGGATAGCAGAGACAGTTGTAGGAGCCCACTGTGTTTTTACATGTCCCGTTGCCACAGGGCTGTTTCTCACACTCATCCATGTCTGAAAACACAGAACATCATCACAGCTTTGCCTCAGACTGTCCATAAATACTACTTTCACAGAGTAGCACTGACAAAAACAAGAACAGATAAGGAACCAAGCTTACCGACACACATTGACTTGTCCCGTGTTGCTTTGAAGCCATTGGGGCAGATGCATTGGTAACTCCCCAGTGTGTCAATGCACTGACCAGGACTGCATATACCAGGGTTCTCAATGCATTCATTACGGTCTGAAAATCAAGTCATACTGTGTGAAGACCATGAAATAAAGATCCCTCTATACTGTTACTACGATTCCCTCAATGTACTGTCAAACCTTCATTTTCAAATGATCATTTAAATGTGTCACTCATTATTTAATATTTTATTATTTAATTAAAATCATCAATTTTTAAATACTTTACTATGCATTACACCATAATGCAATGCTATTAGTTGAAAGAAATATTACTAAATGTGCTTAATTCAAACATGTAAGATAATCTGTCTCCAGTTACACTTCAGGTTTATTTCTCTAGAGTGTGACCACATTTTCTCCTAAGGCCTTTCATGAAAAGCAGGAAGCAAAACAGGATGTTGATTTAAATTTGCTTATCGGTGAGGACTGACGGTGACATGTTTGAGATATATTGCAGCACGTGTTCAACAGCTCCACGCATGCTTCAGATTCTCTCTTACTTAATAACAAGCCCACCATGAAGAATTCCTCCTCAGCTCTGGCTGTCATTGTGCTTTCTCTTTGGCATATGACAGGCAACAATGTACAGTTAAAGCTTTTCATATAACCGAGTTTGATAACATAACAGAGGAGGCAGCAGTCAGCAGCATCCTCATAGAAGACAGCAGTTTTTTGGCTTCTTCCTCTAATTTTTCTTTAATTAGGCTCCATGTTTTCATAATTCTGTATAACTAAGGTCATTAGGAGCTAACCAAACTGCTGTAAGCAGAGTGAACATCGACAGCCTTGCATAACACCATTAATTTGCTTTAGAATCACCACCATAGACTTACCTAGACATTGTCCAGTAGGAGTGAAGCGATATCCAGGTTTACACTCGCAGCGGTAGCTTCCTGGCATGTTCAGACAGGCTGCGTTCTGCTGGCACATGGGTCCATTCTGACACTCATCAATATCTAACAACAGGGGCGAGATGTTTTCATCAATTGGTAGAACCTTTACAAAAAGAACTGACCTGATCAAAATCAATCAAAAGAATCAAAAATCAATCATAGCATTTTATGTTATGTCCTTGCCTACAGTAGAGCTTCAATACTTCAATGCATGCCTTACCTTCGCAAATCAGCAGCTTGTCATTGTAGATGAAACCAATAGGGCACTCACACCTGAAGCTGCCTATCATGTTGATGCACACTCCATTCTCACACACTCCTGGGATTTCCCTGCATTCATCAATATCTAGCACACGAGGAGAGACAGAGATAAGAACAAAACAAACTTTCCTTTTCATCATATAAAGGCCCGAATGAGAAAATCTTACCAATGACCCGTCCAGTTGTGATGTCGATGTAATATCCTGGTCGCTCACTGCCGCACAAAACTGCAAACTCATCTGAGTGGACATAAGACAAAAGAGCTTATAAAAGTTCCTTATACTTTTTACACATCTGTGTACTAACATCTGTGTGTGTTTGTGTGAAACCTCACCAGTGCTGGGCACAGGACACTGTTCACAAGGTTTATTCCATGCCCGACCAATGTTGTAGGAGCAGCAACACATCTTTTTAGTCATGTTGAAGGTCAGCTCTCCATCACATGTCCCATTGTCAGAATAAAAGTTTCTGTAGCAGTAGCTCTTCCTCATGTCTGTATTTATGAAAATAAGAGAGAAAGTCAATGAAAAAAGGTCATAGGGACTGATCACCACCACTGTGAAGGGGCAGCATGCAGACCTACCCATGCAGTTGTTTCCTCCATTGACCTGCATGTAGTCCACAGGACAGATACAGGTGTAGTTCCCAATGGTGTTGTAGCACTGGCCGGGGCCACAGATGCCTGGGCGTTCACACTCGTTGATATCTGCACACAGAGAGAAACGCAGACAGAAATTAGCACTGTGCCTCCTTTTGATAAACGGTGTCTGGCAACATACTGTATAGGTTCAAAGTGACCTACAAATATCATTATCATATGTGAGCACACTGCACACCCTGCAACCCTAGGTTGAAAATTGCAGCTGCCACCACTACAGCAGAGGGTGGAATGTGCTTTAATTGTTGTTAGTTGTTTTAATAGCTTTCCTTATTTCTATAATTTTTCTCTACCTTCTCTTTCACTATCATTGCCAATAGCAGACACATTGTGTTTTCTTCGGATCCAGCTGAACCAGACTGTTGATTGACTAGGGACATAGTGGATGTGCAATCTTGGACTTTACAAAGCAGACACCCGCTTTTGTTCTCCTGGCCAACAAATACACACTAATTAAAATGCCGCCAGCCACATGTCATTGTCTAACCCTCAGCCCCATCCCCTCCTTTCTGTTCCCTTTTCTCTTGTCTAAACACCCTTCTCATTTATCTCTTCCCCCTCTCATCTTTCATTCCTTCATCTCTCCCTCCCTCCATCTTCTCTGGCCTGTCTACAGGGGACTCGGCATACTTCCCTGAGGATAGGGCTGACCACATCAGAGCCTCGCTCCTCTGGACACAGTTAGGCACTCAGCTGTCTCATCATCCTGAGCGAGCTTTGCTGGGTTAGCAATAGACAGGAACTAGACCAGACATATGTTGAGCTGCAGTGTTGTCTATGAGGCCAATGGGTCCAGGATTTCTGTCTTTTTGCACCCAGTTCTTTTTCCTCTCTCTCCATGTGTTCTCGCTGAATGAAGGCCTCAGTGACTGGATTCAATTTTCTTCCAAATAAAACATCCCAGGGCAAGAGCTGTTGAGGAATAGGTCACCTGTGTGTTCATGTGTGGGTGTGGGTGCATAGAAATATATGTATATGTGTGTCCCTGTACCTTCACAGACTCTGGTCTCTGTGTTGAGGGCGTAGCCCTTTGGGCATTCGCACTGGAAGCTGCCAAAAGTATTGATGCATTGTCCTCCTTGGCACAAACCTGGCAACTCCTGGCACTCATTGATGTCTGGCAGAGAGAGCACAGAAACACTCAGTGCTATTGTTGCTGGATGTGTTGTCTGTGAGAAAGTCTGGCAGCGTGGACAGAAGCAGCCTCACACAAACATATGACTGCATGTTGCTGTCTGACCTTCTAAGATGACAGTGATGGGGTTTGGTCTGAAGCCTTCTCCTCCGGGACACAGTGTCTTGTATTCAGCTGTAACACAGAACACCACACAAAATCAGATTAACCAGCCACACACAAACAACATATGCGCAGCGCACAAGCCACAATCACTGTTGTTTTTCTGCAGGATTTGGCAGTAACAACTGGCTGATGGTGAGACATGAAGTAAAGTCACATGCCGAGTTGGTCAGGTGCCTGAAAAAGATGTTTCTGGCCATTGACCCATTTCCTGTCTCACTTTGTTCGGCTTTTTCTGATAAGCCAGATCAGATCTCAGTTTTCCACAGAACACAGTGGACCGGACATGACTGCAGCTACTCCGAATTACAAACTAAAAAGAAAAAGGTTTTGTTCTTGCCATAGAAGCAAGCATTTCCTTTAGTTGAAAAGCATGAGTCATTACCCATAATGTTTTGAACCATCTGTTGGCAATTTCCAAGTAAGTTGCACAAAGCTGCCTCATCTTTAGCAGCAGCAACAATTACAGCAAGCACATGCTCATTCTCATAGAATGAGCATGTGCAAGAAGCATGAAGCATGTAGTCTGGCAGAGCAGCTAACTGAAACCTTACAGGGCCTGATCTAGATTTTGGTATCAATATTAGTGCGCTGGTTATGACTCTTCATGTCGCTGAATGGTAAGTGAAAATCTTAGACCTCTTCAAGGTTTAACTCCTCGGCTGACATACTGACTGATTTCCTCTGTCCTATGGTACAAAACAACTGACAGTGGGATTTGACAGGGTTGTTGACAGAGACCTCTAAATTACTTTGTCAGATAGATACACCCAGAACTCGGATGCAGCCAGCCACTATAGTATTCAGCCAGTAAATTAAAACTGCCCACCCACCACTTTAGAGCTGTTGAAAACTTCACATTTTTACTTATTCACTGATGGATGAGACAGTTGTGAGTAAACTGAGACTTATAATGAAAAAACTTAGGCCTTAAGGCAAGAAACAGAAAGAAAAGTAGCAGCAGTTAAAGTATTTTTCATTAGATATCTGTATTGGTTATGTGTTCTTATTCTGAACTCACTACACGTATATTAACACCTTTGATGTGGTGATGAAAATATCAATAGCCATTAAACATAGCTCTAAGATTTATGTTTTTGGAGTCAGGCAGACCATTTACATTAACATTAATTGCCAGCTGTAGAACTTCACTGAGGCTGCCAGTATTATGTCATCTCAAAGCCTCTATTTGTCTATAGATCTCTTGCTAGAGGTCACAAACCTTGTATTTGATCTGAAACATAAAACCATGCATGAATAATGCACACAGTCTTAGCAACAACAATATAACTCACTTGAGTTGACAGAGGGGCATGATTCACATGGATTTCCCCAGCCCTGGCCCAGGGAACAGCAGCAGGACGCCTTGGAAACACCAACTCCGATCTCATTAGAGCAGTCCAAGCTCTCTGACGCGTCTCCTCGGGAACGAACATCCAGGAAGCAGCTTCCAGACCTAGTGTCTGTATGCACACAGACACATGAGGGCATGTAGGTATATATGTACTGTAGGTATGTGTGTTTGGCATTTGCTTCAGATCAGAATAAATTCTATGGTAAGTTCAGATCAAAAGGCAACAATGTGTAGAAGGAACTTGATAAGTCTCACCTACACAGCCCACCCGAGTGGGGTTGAGTTCAAAGTCTGGCGGGCAGTTACAGTGGTAGCTTCCAGGGATGTTGACACACATTCCATTAATACAGATGGTGGGGTCTGCACATTCATTAATATCTGATGAGGAAAGACAAAGTAAAAGTCAGTAAGATTTCTTCATCTCAATGAAAAAATTGGAGTTTTTCATTTTTTGTCACTAAGCTGCTGCAACAAAGAGATGAACAGTGTCTGTTTATCTCAGGAGATACGGGCTGTTCATCTCCTCACAGTGTTGGTCTATTCCTTTTACACCCTTTAAAATGTTGCCAGTTCATTAATGGGGCATCACAGTTGGACTGGAGTGTTAACTAGTCTTACCTGTGCAGTTTCCTCCGCTCCTGTCCAGTTCATAGCCAATGTTACATTCACATCTAAACAGTCCTGGCATATTCCGACAGCGTCCATTGACACAGATGTCAGAAAAGGTACATTCGTCTACGTCTGTGAAAAAGACAAAAGACAAATTGAGAGAATGATACAAATGGGGAGAGAGGAAGAGAGAGGAAGAGAGAGGAAGAGAGAGGAAGAGAGAGGAAGAGAGAGGAAGAGAGAGGCCCAGCTGTGAAGGATTAGTGGATCACGGGATCATGGTGGAAAACTGGCAGCCAGGAATAGGAAGTGAAGGCCACTCACCTCTGCTAAAGAATGACAGTTCTGGGGCAAAAATGGCCAGACATATCCAGACACACACATACACTATCAGAGCAGCAGCCAAGGTTATTCAGTTGTGCTCTTCCAAATCATTAGACTCTGCACAAATCATTAGAGTCCAGACCTACCTGAGCTTAGAAAAGTCTGGACAAATTAGCTTGGATGTGGCACATACTGTAGGTACAATGACAGTACTTAGCTCATTTAATTGAATCCAGAAAGTCCCTTTCAGTGAAAGCATGAAGCTCACTGTTCAAAAGTGTTCATATAATATGTAAAATCTACAATGGCTCAAATCTGGATTTCATGCAAGATGAGTTTCTAGACCAGTGAACACATACAGCCAGTAAGATGTCAGGAACACTGAGACTGAAAGTTTCTGAAAAATATGAGACATTTTCCACCCAGCAATTTGTTTTCCTGAACCAGGAAAACCTTTATCATTCTGTATAACATGGACAATACCAAAACAGAAGATCAATTTACTTAAACATCTGTGCCTGTTCAGCCTTGTGGATTCTAACCTCCAGACTGGGCCTGGAGAAATTAGCAGACTAATAATCCCATACTAACACTGGCTAATTTCATATCCAACGTCCAATTTGTTCCCACCTTTTCTTTTGTTGTTTGTGTTTTCTATTACACATTGGAGTGAAAAAAGCTAAACGTCTACATCTGGGTCAGCAACAGAAGTACTTTGGAAGTTAACACATTAGCTAACCAGCAGATATGACGATAGGGCTGTCAGCCTTTGTCTGCTAATTTGACCCACGTAAAAAAAAAAAAGAAAAAAGATTTGACTGATCAACTATATGCAATGGACTCTAGGAGTTCACAACTTGTCATCTGCACTGGCTTTTTTCAAAATGTTAAGTTCAGTGATCAGTTAGTGGAAGTTACCTTTATCTTATTTGTTAATAATTATTATATTTGACATTATTTCTCACTACAAAATGATGATGCTGTTTGTGAAATGCATAACAAGGGAAGATTCATGTTGTCTATCCTTTAGCAATAATCTTATAAGTAAAACCACTGAGATGCTAAAGAAGCTGAATATTTCCCATGTCCAAAACCCTATCTCATGAGTTCATTTGCAGACAGCATCTGTGTGGTTATTTCTCCAAATAGGAAAACAAAGAGCCATTCACCAGATTAACACCAGACGTTTTTGAATCACTCAACATAATTTAGGATGTGGGCACCAATTCAGAGGTCTGAGGTCTCAGAGTTGGGAATAGTAGTGTTGTACTGCCATACCTTCACAGGCCTTGCCATCAGCACTGGGGTAAAAGCCCATGTCACATTCACAGCGGAAGCCTCCTGGCAGGTTCAGACAGTGGCCGTTTTCACACAGGTTGCTGTTCTCTGCACACTCATCGCTGTCTGCAGTGGTGATCACACATACACATACACATGATGTCTGTCAAGGCATATTGCACTCAGGAGCAAAAACATTGTTTGAGGTTTGTATGTGAAACCTGAGCAGTAGAATCCATCTCCAGAGAATCCATCCTTGCACACACAGCGATATGAGCCCATGGTGTTGAGACACTCAGCATTGCTGTTGCACATGTGTGTCCCATTGGAACACTCATCCAAGTCTGAAACACAACAAAAGTCCAACAGTTACATTCAGATAGGCGGAAACTGCTTCATCCAAATGGTTCATCCAAGATTATGGCTGGTGAGAGTCAATGTTTTTCGTACTGTTAACCAGGAAACCCAGGAAAACACCAAAACCAAATGCATTAGTCCATCTTTCAAAACTTCAGCATATCTGTGGCATATACTTTCATTGCAAATGGAGATAAAGTAAAAAAACATGTCACAAATATAAAACATAAATGGTGCATCTGGGAGCACCAGGATACGGTATGTGGGAATGATTTGAAACCAAATACAGTATCCATTTACAGTACACTGTAGTAGACGCACTGAGCATTTACCTGTGCATTAAAGGCCACCAGTCTTACCTGTACATTTGAGGCCATTGCCAATCCACCCTGGAGCACAGTTGCATTTGAAGCTGCCAGCTGTGTTGGTGCATGTAGCATGTCTGTCACAGTTGTGGGCTCCGATCTCACACTCATTGATATCTACCAAAGAGAAAACAGCCAAGAAGCAATGTTAAGAAACTAGACACTGCTCTGATGGTCTGATGATTTGGGTCTGCATTCTTCTTCCAGTGAGGTCCTTGGCACTGAAGAGCAAGTTGACACTTTGTTTGAACTGTATAAAAGACACCAGAAGGAGACGACAGAACTAAGTCTTTCTGGCTCAGTGTCTACATCCATGCAGAGCTGTGTTTCAGAGCAAAAGGCACTGAACCATTCTCATGAGCTCTGATACTAATAGCCTTCCTGCAAAGGTTTAATGAGCAGACCCAGACTTTGGATTTTCATTGTGCAAGTGTGTCCAGAGAGCTATAAAAAAGGCCAAGAGGGAGAATGATACCATAATGCTAAGGCCTTGTTCTGTCTGCTCTGTCTAGTATTTCTGAGGTTATTTTAGGCAAAGACTTTCTGCCTCGCCCAGAGAATCAAAGATACTGCACTGCACATATGAGGATTTGTAATAGCACATTGCATACCCTGTTCTTATGCTCCTATCTCACTTTTTCAACCAACCTAAATGTCAAGCATGAAACTGTGATCTTTTGATCAAAATATGATTTCTATACAAATATAAAACCAAGATAAATAAAGAATTTCTGAAATCTGCTAACGGATGAAGTATTGAGCTATTTAGTAAAAAGGTTATAAAAACACCTCTTTATTTGTGCTAAGTGTGTGGCCCTGGATTCTAATAAACAGATGTCAAAAATTAAATTCCGACCAATTGAACTGGCTACTGTTAAAATCTGTCCTGCCCGTAAAGCTGTTGGGTGAAACTAATGAGGCTGACCATGGAGCAACTGGTGGTGATAAGACACTGAATGCGAGTGGCTTTGCAGCTCTTGTTCCTAAGGCAGTTCTGACATGGCACAATGGAAAAAGCTTGTATGGGGCTACAACAATGACTGCTAATTTGAGCCAAAACAACCCTGTGAAACACTGACCAACACAATGTTTGGCTCTGAGCTTGAAGATGGAGTGCTGCAGCTTTGACACAAGGATTGTGCAAGTGTGTGTATCTGTACATCAAGGGAAGCCATGCAATGAACTCGATCAAGATGTTAGGCATAACCAGCCAATGAGACACACGTCTCTCTGTGTGTCTGTCTTTGTGAGGTTAGTAATTCAAAACACTGTCAATTAGAGATTAGGGCTGCTGGTTTATAGTCTTCTTGAGGAGAGGGTGTGCTATATTTACACTACATTTGATGACAGAGATAATATGAAGGTTGGGAGCAAACGAATCTCCCTGGATTACAGAGGGAATTAAAGATCATTTCCCCCAAGTCTTTGATGGAAGAGAGAGCAAAACAAACACACACATTCTCATGTGGAAATGTAAAATGCAAACAGGGATTGTTGCATGCAAGAAATGTGTCAGCAGTCACAGCTGGTGTCAAAGAAGAGGTTTGATTTAATTACCCAAATGTTTGACAGTTGAAAAAAGGAACAGCAGACAATTACACAACTGCCTACCTGACTGCCAAGCTGTCTCCAGCTTGTATGCCTGTCTGTTTTAATATATGTCTAAAAAAATGGCTGCCTTTTAGAGAAGCTGACAAACGTGCATTGTAAATAGATTCAATTACTATATAATTTGAGTGATAATTACAATCAAATAGAAACACATGCAAGATCCAATAAAATAAGACATAAATAATATATATAGTATGTGTAGGTAATAGGTACATGCTGCATAGGGTCAAAAAGCCAGTCGTCAAATGCAACAGCTACATTAGCTGCAGGTGTACTCAGACTAGGCGACTCATAGTGTGATCACCCAGCTACAGAAGTTCTTTAAATCAAATGTTATTATGCATGAAGCACTGTTTACTGCGCTTTATAATTTATTTAATTTAAGTCTGTAAGACAAGTCAGAGGCTGGTGTGTCACAAAATGACTCCACATACTTCAAACCACAAGGTAAATAAAATCATGAACTTGAGAGTACAACATCTTATATAAGGCCATTTAGCATGAACCAGTATAAGCTACTGGTCAGTGTTTTACTGCTTTGGAATTTACTCTTTCTTTAGTAAATAGAAGACTGAGTTATTTCTTGTTTTTAACACAACATGGTCTTGATTTAACTAATTACTTAAATGTTTTGTCATTTAGCTAAAAGATGATAAAGTCAACAGGATTAAGCCTTCACTCAGATTCCCTTTAAAGCTAACATGCTCCCACCCTTGTAAACTCCACTAGTACATCTCCACCCAGTCCTAATTTTCCAATACACACGCAAAAACACAAAGTACATAAGTGTACATATATTTTAAATACTCACTCCCTGCCCCTGAGCATTGCAGAATAAAAAGAGTAGTAATTCTTGTGGGAGTTTCATCAACAGCTGGATCAGATCTGGGTTTAATAGCAGCCCTCACTCATTAACACTCACACACACACACAGACAAGATTTAGTCTACGCATACCAATGCAGTCACATAAGGTAATTTGACAATGACAGCCAATTTCTTATGCATTTTTTAATATATTGGATGGGAATCCAGTCCAGAAAGAGTAGCAGGTTTTGTTCACTTGTCTGTAACAAGACATCCTGCCTGCCTGAGAGGAATTAGTGTCTTGATTCCCTGGAATTCTGGGGCTGAAATTCCAAACCTGTGAATCAGAACCGGCTGCTTTTCTGCAACCCCAGGTTTCTCAAAACCAGGAAAATACTGCATGGACATGTTAATGGGATTTGAATGAGCATGGTTTTTTTTGCATGTGCGTAAGGGAAGTGAGGGATAAGAATAGGGGGCTGAATGACATTTCAGACAAACCAGGTTATTTGCATCAGAAGGAAGACGTGCGGCTGCTGGCTGCATGTCGGATGCAGTTTGATCCCTGAGACCAGGCCAGATAACATCACTGGGTAAACCCTTCACATGTGCTCAGTCCTAAATTCTGTAAATGGCCCTATAAATCTTTGGACTTTTGACTCTTTACGGCTGGATGGACTTTGTATTTATGTGTTCTGGAGTCGTTACAGGTGATTACGTTCTGCAGAACTCGTCCAACCATCACGTAATGTTTAACTGACCTTAATGAAAGAGCAACAAAGGAATAAACAGAGGTGCAATATGATGCATACATCTGATGGAAGACAGTGATCTCACTACTCCTGCTGCTATTATTGCTGGTGCAATTGTGTGTGTGTGTGTGTGTGTGTGTGTGTGTGTGTGTGTGTGTGTGTGTTAACATACTGCATGTGTGTTTGTGAGCATGTTTCTCATCAATTCAGACAGGAGCTCTTGACTGAGGGTGAGTAATGTTTGAGCTGCTTCTGCTTAGCCAGACATTCTCCTTGCATCCTCTCATTTCTCACCTCTCTCTTCAGTTTACATTCACAACATTCAGTAAAATCACACACACACACACAGACACACACACTTCTCTTTCACCACCTAATCAGCAGCAGTAGTCTCTTGACTCACCATCCTTTTCACTCCCATCCCTCCACTGACAGGACATTTTGTTGAGCTTAGGAATGCTCATGTGTGCGTTTGTGCTTGTGTTGCTCACCTGTGCAGCCTGTGGTTCCCTTGCGTACAGAGTATCCTAGGTCACAGTGACAGATGAAAGATCCCTTAGTGTTCTCACAGTTCCCACTCAGACAGATGTTTGGGTTCAGCTCACACTCATCCACATCTAGACAGGGAGGGAAGACAAGTGAAATAGAGAAGGAGCAAGAATGTTAATGTGCTAAACACAACTACAATAAAGGAAAAGGTTATGACAATGAATAAAACTAATTCAGCTAATTTGTTGATTCAGCGTGACAAACAGGTTTTGATATGCTGTACCGAAAGAATGAGTCGCAAAAGAATTACATCATGGACTATACTGAGATTTTAAAATGTGTCTACTTATCTTGAATCCAGCAATAAGAGAGTATGTGTTTGTGTAGACATGTTAAGAAGTCCGTACATCACTGATGTCAGAATTTTGTTTTCTTGCTCAGTGGAACCAGACATCCAAATGTCATGCATTCCTCCCTGCCCAACCAAACTAACACAATGTTCACTGTCTAAATCAACAACAACATCATTACTCTCAGTTCTCGCACACACAGACTCATAGATCTGAGTCATCGAGCCTTCTTCTCATGACTCATACACTGGATAAACTTTAAGATGATCATTACGTTCCTTCAGAAAATCTCGAGAACCCCTGAAGTTAACAAGCCCAGAGCTTCAGAAGGTGTAGCTGCAGTGTTTTATTTTGGGCATAAAATGCAAATCCGTTACCCAGGCAGGTCTTCATATCTTCAGATGACATGAAGCCATCAAAGCAGAGGCACTGGTATGTCCCGGGGGTGTTGGTACATTGGCCTCCATCACAGATGTCTGGGCTCTCCTCACACTCATCAATATCTGAAAATTGAAGACAGAGAGGCAGAAATGCAAATCAAAAAGGAAATGGGAGCAGATAAAGTGATGAAGGTGGTAACCCAGGCTGGACTACTGATGAATGACTTAGCATAGAGTTTGTGATGGAACACAAGATTACAACATAAAGCACAGCTGCTTTAGTTTCCTAATAGGGACATAATAAAGGACTATTCAATATGTAAAAACTGTGGTGTACATGTACCTTTTCACTCATGAAAGAAGAGCCTAACATGACTGTTGCTCAACAAAATGTTCAGTTTATTACACAAACTCTGCGACAGTGATCGTTCTCCAAAATGAACCACAGTGTGTAGTTGCTGTATCAAATAGGTTTCCTGATGTGCTGTTTTATTCCTGCTCTTAAACCAGTTCCATCTATGCACAACCTTTGATATGATGAAGCCACTTGGATGAGTGGTGAAACGTTTCAACCTAAAAACTGAAAGTCCAGTTGCCATGACTCACCTCTAGATAACTTCCCCTGGACAACAGAGAATATTCACAGACAACCTTTGATATATTTTGTGCTACAATATGTGCGATGTACAGACAATGGTAGAAACTTATCAAAGACAAAAGACAAAACACAAAAGAAACAGCTACTTACCAGTGCAGCTTCTCAGATCAGGCATCAGGGCATAGCCACTGTGGCAGCTGCACTCATAGCTACCCTCTGAGTTGGTGCAGAAAGTCTCACAGCCACCGTTCTCTATAGTGCACTCATCAATGTCTGACAGGCAGAAAAACACACTGTAACATACCAGTACTTAGAATATGTATTTGTAATTAAAGAGTCAAGTGTTCAGTACCTACCAACACAATCCAGTCTGTTCTCAGTAGATTTGTATCCCGTGTTACAAGTACACTGGTAGCGGCCGATCATATTGACACATTGGCCATTCCTGCACAACCGGTCACTCAACTCACACTCATTAATATCTGTAAAAAAAGATGTCCCACATATTTAATGCTAAAGGTAACGTGTTAGAATAGTTAGCTGGAAGTTTAAATCTAATAAATCCAACATGAAAACACTCCCAAACATTATTTCAAAGTCGTTCAAAGGGCAACTAAGCAACACATGCACCTATGGCCATCATGAACAATAATTTCATTTATGGATTAACTGATTATTCATTTGGTCAATTAAATGAAAATAACTGTCTGACCAACAGACCAAACCCCAATAATATTCAGGTTAGTAAAATGAAAGACTAAATAAAAGCAACTACTTACTCTTAAGTGTATGTGCGTGTGCATGGGCTATTTAAATGAGCACCTGCCTGAGACCAGGGGATTACAGCTGAGACTATTAGTCAGTTTTCTATCAAAAATTGTGACAGATATTCCATGATGGATTCAAAACCTAATGTTGAAAAATAGGACATTTCCATAATATTTCCAATAGGGAATCTGACATCACTAAGCTCACTGCATTACACCCATCTGTATGACATTTGCTATATCAAAAGTATCAAAAGTTTATTATCCATATTATCATCTTAGCACTTCAGCTTCACACTTCAGGAGGCATAATAAAAGCCACTGTCTCAGAAGAGATAATGTGGGCAGATTTTAGTGAGGCTAGTCTTTATTACTTTTGGTGGTAATAAAGAAAATAAATATATTTAAGGGGCACTGATTGAGCATTAGATCATAGGCTGAAACTTTGACACACTGCATTAAGTCACCAGAATGACTCCCAGTGAATAATGCATAATCAGCTCAGTGCTATAAACTCAACATGGGAGTTTTTCAGCTATAGAAAACATTGGAAAAGACAGGCTCTACTCTTGCACTTCTACAAAGACTGTGCTCTCGGTACTTCCCCAGTCAACTAGGTAACCAACTTACTGGAGGGTAATATATATTGTAGATATAATCTAAGACGTAATCATTAAAAAGCACCACTGTCTTCTACTATGTAAGTATAAAAATGATTTTCTGTCATCTTTCTGTTATCTGTGCTGACAGTTAACATTGAGTGCCCATACATCAACATACATGTACACTGGTGTAGCAATCATGTTAGGCCATTTATCAAATAACATACTTCCAACACATACACAGACCTGACTCAAACACTCCGAGCCCATTTACTGGTCTTTCTTTACTTTGTTAGCAATTTGAACATATTACTCAAAGAAGGGAGAAAAGCAAAAAAAAGGGGGGGGGGGGGGAGTTGGAGAGGAAGAGTTTACTGATGACCTCATCACTTACCTAGACAGGCTGACCCATCGAGTGCTATCTCGTGGCCTTCAGGGCAGATGCACTGAAAGCTGCCCTCCGTGTTTACACAGTCACCCCCTCGGCACAGCAGAGGGTTCCTCTCACACTCGTCAATGTCTGGTGGTGGAAGAACACAAAAACAAGTAGAGACATTTACAGTTAACGCTCAGTCGCCAATCTCAAACATTTGTTTCCCCTTCATCAGTTTCCGAAGAAGCCCGCTGGACTTATACTTTCTGGCACATTTGCTGGACAAACTTCATACCTGTTAAACTTTTTTAAAGACTGTGGGTTTGGTGCGTCCAGATTCAGGAAGTACTTGAAGTGAAAATATACAAGCAGCGGCTCTATGGCTGGCAGTGATTTTAAGAACTGAGACTGACAGTAATAAAACGAGTTTGGTTAAACACTGTATCATTTTTAGTTAGTTATTTTTGCTAGCCTGCTGAGCCAGGCTGTACCAAAAGCTTGTGATTTTTTTTTTTGTCAGAGCATGCAAGTAAAATTCGTCTCTACAATTTTAGTATAATAGTGGCTTTAGGCCAACAAAAGTATTGAGACTCTCCAATTTGTGCGTAAGAATTTAATCAAATGGCGTCAACGGTAGACCAGAACAAAAATAGAGCTTTAAGTATTTTCACAGACGGCACAGCATTAGTGCTTGTAGCTGCATATAAAAAACATTTCATAGGGCAGCTGAAATTGTGTCCCTAGCATGGTCAAGTATGTAATAAAGAACAATTATCTTTAAGACTCTGTGGAGCAGTTTTTCAAGGCGATGGTGACGACACTTGGGTTGCACAGACTAGCCCGTCTCAACACCCCAAAATTGTTTCAATAAAGTCTGTTTAAGGCACCCTCTCTGTTTAAGACACACACACACACACACACACACACTTAATGTATAGTATACATACAAATGCACCCAGTCTGCAAATTTCACATTACATCAGCAATGCTAACAGTGAGTTCTAGGTCTGGCATGTGAACCCAAGCACCTCATCCATAGCTCATGGACCAACAGGGACTGTAGAGGACATGGTTGGGTTGTGGATTGGAGAAAATCCCTGTGCTCAGATACAGGGTGTGTGAGTGAGATCATGTTTGTCGCTCATGACTTTAGAGGCTGACTGATTTCTTAAAATCTGAAACTTAAAACTCGCTGCGTCTCTATGTAACTGAACCAAATTACATCAAGCTGAAGAGGTGATTCATTGCATGTATGTGAGGATTTGTCACTTACCCATACAGTTTTTCATCATCATGAATCCACTCTCATAACCTTCAAAGCACTCGCATTTAAAATCGCCTGGTGTGTTGACACAGGTGCCCGGTCCACACAGGTCAGGAGAGATGCGGCACTCGTCAATGTCTACATGAAAACAGTGCAACAAAATTCAGCGAGGCAGCGTGTCCTTTAAATACTGCATAATGTTCATTCATGCAGTCAGTTTATAATATAGAGAAAAATTCAATTCATTTTTTTTGTAGAGATTTTTAACAAACAGAGCAGTCAACAGAGCAGTAATGTAGCTAACCAGACTACAGGGACCAGCTCCAACAAGTCCAAAGCAGCCAGACTCCCATTAGAGATAATGAGCTGAATAAGGGTAATGGCTTTACAACACTTTACTGTAATTTGCATTGGGATTCAGAAAAGGGACTGATGAAGAATGGTTAGACTCGCAAAGATGCAACAGAGCTGCAATAGCTGATGTTCAGCTAATATTCCAGCCAAATCTACATGTATGTCAGCTGCTGCATTTTTGTCAGGATGTGAATTACTGGAGAGCTTCAAATTTAAAATCTAGTCTTTGTCATGATTTATGAAACAATTGTACTGTTTATTAAATGTTGTCTGTTCTCACCAGTAACACTGCATCTACTGGAGTTTGCTTATTCTACAAAATGCTAGAAAATAGAAAAATATTACAAGAGAATACTAGAGACACTAGCGTTTCAAATTCTTCAAAATGTCCAAAAATTGCCAAAAACCCAAAGATATTCGGAAATATTTACAATGATAAAAAACAAAGCAGCAAATTATCACATCTGAAAAGCTGGAACCAACAAATGTGTGACATTTTCAACACCAGGAAATAGTTGATTAATTTCTTAATAGGCAAATTTTTCAATACTACTCACCCGTGCAATTCCTCTCATCAGAGTCCAGAGCGTAGCCACTATCACAGCGACAACGGAAGCTGCCGATGGTGTTTCTGCACCTCCCATTTGAGCACAAGGTGTTTATCATCCTGCATTCATTAATATCTTAGGTAGAGAACAGAAGGATAAAGAAAGGTGAGAGGCCAGTGATGAAACCCCCCAGCTATGCACTCTGTGAATAGTGCAGTACCTTTGAGGAAAGGTCTGCCATTGATGAAGTCGCCCCTATGTGAGAACCCTGGACCCCGAGGACAAAGCTGGGCATATTCTGGAGTGGCCTTCTCTGGGCATTCATCACATTCTGGGCCCCAGGCCACACCGACCGAGCAGCAGCAGGCATCAACGCGATGCTTCCCTGGGATGGGAGTCCCACAGCGCTCATCCTCATGGGTGAGGTAACACTGCTCAGTACGCAGGTCTGGAAACCACACACACATTTTAAATATGATATGGCAACATGAAGATTGTGTGCTCTAAAATCTACAGACTAAATTGCAGAAAGCAGAAAGGATCACACTTAACAACAGTACCCACCAATGCACATCCTGCCGCTGACGTCAACAGTCATTCCTGGAGGACACTGGCAGAAAAAGGAACCTGGTGTGTTGACGCATTTACCATTGATGCAGACTCCAGGAAACACTTGACACTCATCCACATCTGACAGTCAAAAAAAAAAAAAACAGAACGACATCCACAATAGGTTCAAGTGTTTCAGTATGTATTTCTGTCAGCATGGCTTCAAAGCAGACCTTACCTTCACAAACGTTTCCTTTCACTCTAGCAAAGCCTTTAGTACAGATTGGATCTGGAAAAGCAAAAAGGAGGGCACACAATACACTGTCAATCAATGCAGATCTATAGTAAAATTAGAAAATGGTGAATGGTGCATATTGATCATCTCACCTTTTTCACATTTGGCACATGGACTATTCCAGGCTTCTCCCAATGTGGCACAGCAGTGGGACTTTAGTGTAGCCCCATTGATATTGACCTCACAGCGATTATTGATTATCTTCAGCCAGCAAGTGCTCTTAGTAGTCTCTGATTATTGAAACAAAGATTTTAATTACAAGATTTTCAATTATATGAAATGAAATCATTTCTGGTCAGCATGTTTGCATGCTTTATTTTAGAGTAAAATTTTGTAATAATTTTACAATTTATTTCTCTCCATAGTTGTTCTAAAACAAAAAGAGTGCTGATTGGCTTAATAGTTGTTATAACACGTCCTGGATGGGACAGCTGTTTTTGCTGGTTTTAACTCTTAGTCTTTTTAAGTAAGCACTCATTCACATCTTCTAAGTTTTGGTGGTATTTCCAAAGCAATGGGGGCAGTATTGATATAGCATTTTAGCTATCTATAGCATATTGTATTTTCAACTCAGTTTTTTTGTACATACACTACCAGTCAAATGTTTGAGATGATCTCCATTTTTCCACACCAATTTTTTCATTTGATATAAACATTTAAGTCCAGAAATGACCCTTAAATGCTACAAAGCAAAATGGTAAATTGCCAAAGGTTAAAAGCAGGTGTCCCAGCTTTTGTTGGGCACTGAAAAGAAACTGTGATGGACTCATCCTTTGAAGCATTATCTGGACAATACAACACAACAGGAAGTAGTACTGTATATTGTTATTACAATGGGGAGGAAAAGGCAATTAACAATGGACGTCAGGATAATGACCCTTGCAGGCTGTTTTAGAAAAGAATGATGGAAAAGAGTCAAATCAAAGAAACCAAGTGCAGCACTTTTGTGGAAACCTGCAACAGTGCTGCCTACGCCAATAATATTTGATTTCAATGCCAGAAATGTGTTTGCCTTTAGAAGGAGTCAAATATTTTGATCAAATCTTCAAACGTTTCCTGGTGTTATGCTCTCAGTTCGGAGTACACTGATAAACTTCATACATTTTTGTAACAACTGGAAAACTGAGATGATGCCAAACATTTTACCAGTTAAAAATGATAATGATAATTTTATAATAATATCAGACCCAAGCAACACGATGCTCACCAATACACTCCAGCCCGGAGCTGTCCAGCGAACTGCCCACTGAGCAGGTACACACAAAGGACCCTTGACTGTTCTTACAATCTCCATTAATACACGGACTGGACTCACACTCATCCACGTCTGCAGAAAAAAAACAACCACCCAGATTCTCATTTCCTTAAACTGACCATCTCTTATGTTTTGGCAGGTACAGAAAATGCAGTGATGAAGCAACATTGCACTGTAAAGCAAAATTAGTGATTCTCTGACCCTCGCAGACATCTGTCTCAGGATCAAAGCGGTATCCTTTGGGACACTGGCAAGTGAAACTGCCTGGTGTATTCCTGCACAGACCGTTTTCACACAGCAGTCTGTTCACCAGACACTCATCAATATCTGAGAAAAAACACATGACACACATGATGACTTTCCCGGCACTGGTTCTCAAGCTCAAGGACGTATACTTCAATTTTACAAGAGGAGGAGGGGCAGTATAGAGCAGTTCACCTACCAACACAGCTCTTGCCCGTCAGGTCAACCTCAAAGCCGTCATTGCAGGTGCATTTGAATGTCCTCATCATATTTTCACACATTCCATTCTGGCAGAGGTCAGGGTCGAGGGCACACTCATTAATATCTAAGAAGGTAAAGAAAAATCATTTGAACAGAGTAGGAAAATAACTCTGTATGCTTGGTGTTTTTAAAGCCAGGCATGCACACAGGGATGTGTACATTACCTCTTCCATCACCAGTTATACCAATGCCATTGGGACACAGAGCCAGGAACTCAGCTGCAACATAAAACACAAATAGATATAAGAAGAAATAACACTGTCTGGAAAGTAATACATTTGCTAAAATTCAAGAAATCTCAAAGCTGGACATGTAATTATCCATTTCCATGCTTTTTCATTTAGTCATCATGTATATAAAACCTTCTCCTTAATGTGGTGCAGATCTGGCATCTTTTGCTATAGAAACTTTAATTGGCAGGACTAATGAGAAGTGACTGGGAGGATGTGTGTGTGTTTGTGTGGGCTAGTATTACTCATGCTGTGGGGACATATATCTGTTTACAGCATCACAGTTTGGGGACTGGCACCTTTTATGGGGGTAAATTTTAAGTCCCTAAGACATGAATCATTCCATTTTAGGGTGGTACCTTGGTTAGGGGTTGGTAAGGTTAGAGTAAGTCTCCTGTAAATTAATGTCTTAAAGTCCTCCTAAGAAATGAAAGCTAACATGGACATGCATGTGGAGGCTGCCATCTCCTAACCAAGGACATTTCTTATCAAACAGCCCTGACTTCATCACTGTGAGTCTGTCATTTATAATATTTAGATTGGTATGTCAGAGAAGATGTGTTTGGTCATCCTGAATATGAATACAAGCTGTGTGTGTTTATGTGCCATGCAGCAGGAGGTGGCCACATTTGTGTAAAGGGTGGAGTGAAATGAATATTCGTACCAGAGTTTTGTGGTGGGCAGGGTTGGCAGGGCTCTCCGTAAGCGTACTCTGTGCTGGCACAGCAGCACTCTGACTTGGTCACAGCTCCAAATAAAGGCCTAACACACTGCCCTCGCTTGTAGCCACCATAACATGAACTGCGCATATGCGTGTCTGTTTTGGACAAAACAAGATAGACACACTGTGTGAGAAGCAGAGATGAGGCAAGGGAACGAGGGGATCGGGACGGAGAGCACAAGAGAGAAATGGAGGAGAGAGTCCATCACTCTGACAAACAACAACACTGGCAAAAAAAAAAAAAAAAACAATTGTTCTCTCTCCATAATATCCAGTGATTTGAGGCATTCTCCTGCACTGATATCATCCTGACGAAAAGTCACCCAGACAGAACAACATTATTTCAACACTTCCCACACAATACACAAAGAAATGTCATTTGGGCAAATGTGGGAATGTTGGCAATAAACAGATCTGCTCTCCAAGTGCCAGACTAGGTTACTGGAGCATAAGGAAGCATTAATGTTGACCCACACATGCTCATCAAAACAGTAAACACTGCAACAGGTTAATGGGATGAGTTGTTGGTAAAGTTTACCACATCATTATTCTCTGCTTTGTCACATTCAGTTTTCATATTCGTGTTATTCAGGTTAATATATGTAGACCATTGTGATATTAATCCATCTTAATCCTGCTGGTTACTTAGAAAACTGGGATCAACATTATGACAATATCTTGTTCGATCAGGGCTGGATAAAAGAAAAAGATGGATACCAAACCTATGTAAGCAGTCACCAAAAAACAGTATGTGTTCATAGGAAACCACTGAATGTACCAGTGCTTTTCCACAGCAGTCAGTTTACTTATTGAAAAGAGATGTGGCAGAAACAAAACTAAAAAAGTTTATTTTTTCTTCTCTGTGCAGCAACAAAAAAAAAAAGTTCCAGAGACGTTGCAGCCAGCCTGAAACAGGACACATGCCAGATAGAAAAAGCGGGTGTTTGGGTTGCCTTTAGTAACTGTTAAAACAAAACTGTATGTAGCTACCTTCACCTAAAAAGGGTAGTGCTTTTAAACCCAGAGTGCTGTGGAATTAGTGTACCAAAGACATCTGGGCAAGCCAGTTTTATCTAAAACATCAAAACATTTCAAACACAGGCAATTCAAAAAATTTACAAAGGCAAAGAAAACACTGACATCAATATATACAATAAGCACTAAAACCCAGAAATACAACCAATTAAGAAAAATAAAGATAAAATAAATAAAAGGAAATAGAACAAAATGAACACATGAATAGTACTGGAAACAAAACTACAGCTACATTTACTCACCAACACAGACCCGTCCATCCAGGCCCACTGCCATCCCAGCCATACAGTCACAGCGGAAAGATCCCTCTGTGTTGACGCAGTGGCCGTTCATACACATGCCTGGAGTCTCACACTCATCAATGTCTAAAAATGGATATATCAAAGTCATTCTTCATACTCGATTAAAATAAACTCATTTCTTGCTAAAGCAATGGTTATTAAAAGTCCTCAGACACTTGATTCATTAAAAATGCAGCTCAAACTGCTGCATGAGTCCAACAAAGAAAACAGTCTTCTCCTTCCCCTTGATCCCATCACTGTATTACAATAATTACCATAATGAGCATAAGCGGTGATATGGCATGAATGTATAACTGTGTGTTCATGTGTGTGTGTTCTGTCTGTATGTGGTGGGAGACAGACAGTAGATAGAGATGAATAGAGAAGATGAGGCCCCAGGGCCCCTTATTTCATTAATGACTGCATACATCAGCCTGTTTAATCCATACTCTACTTTGCTATTTATTTATAGTGTTATGATTTGTCCGGTTCATTTTCTATGAGATCAAACATCTGTATCTTAATCCATTATGGTGCAAAATGGCCAGAAACAGGGCATTTGTGTGCAAGGGAAAGACCTATGGTTTTAAACATTACATTCATTTACCGTATGCTTTGTTTGATTGTGTATCTAAAGCCATACATGGCAAAAAGCTTGATCAATTGCTATGTGACTCACAAGTTCGTGTGTTCTAATCAACAGGGTGTGTATTGTGGCATGTTTTTTCAGCTTCAGGGGAAGGCCAAATCTTTTTTCTCTTTGCACTGCACAAGTTTAGGGAAGGCTTTCTGCTAGAATCTCAGAATAGGTGGGCCCCAGCTATCCACATGTCCAGCTGGCCTGCCACTGATGCTGAGGGATTTTTCCAAGGCATTTAGGGGGATTTTTCACCCTGTGTGCTGAGACTCACATAAGAGAACTACTAACATGCCAGAGAGGTAGCCACTTTCCAAGCTCGTCGAAAATGCAAGCCAAAAGAACAATTGATTCAAAATATATTCTGGTAGTACAGCCAATGCAGAGATGTGATTTTTATAATCTGCCCATCAGTAAGCTTTCTGATAAACACACCTATACACATGCGCCCACTGTTGTCAAGCAGGAATCCAGGTTTACAGATGCATTTGAAGCTGCCATCTTCATTGATACACAGTCCATTGAGGCACATGTTTCTGATCAGACACTCGTCCTGGTCTGTCAATAAACAGAAATGATTTAATGGATTGATATCAGTGCACAAACAGTCAGTCAGGGCACAAACAACTGATTTAATAAACATACTTTACATTATCACTGAACATAGACAAGCTGCAGTTTTCTGTCATTCATTCTGAATATGTAAAGTTTCAATACTTTATAGCAAAGAAAAAATATTGAGGCCTGCAGGTAAACAACAAGTAAACAACATGAAGCTCTTCAGAAAAATGTTGGTACTAATATAAATTGTACATATTTAGAGTCAATGGGCTGAAAACCATAAAACCACTAGCTTGATTATTTAACATCCCATCTATTATGGTCCATACATTCAGCAGGCACTGGTATTAAATCAGCACCTCTAACAGATCCACAGTCCATTAAATATAAACATAAAAATTACACATCATGCTGTTATTACAAAATGCCTTTACTCCATAAATGCAAATGTAAAAAACTGACAGACCTTTACAGTTTTTCCCATCTGCAGTAATTTCAAATCCAGCATTGCAGACACAGTGGAAGCTGCCCTCAGTGTTCACGCAGCGGCCGTTGTTGCAGATACGACCATTGGCCACACACTCATCCAGATCTGGTAGAAACAAACAGAGAGCACAGTAAATGCATACATTCTTTTAAAGTGAGTTTGTGTATGTGTATGTGTATGTGTATGTGTGTGTGTGTGTGAGAAAGACCTCGGCATTCTGTCCTGGTTGCAGTTGACTGGAATCCAGCAGGACACTGACAGATGTAAGACCCAGGCGTGTTCACACATTCTCCATGTGCACATGGGTTTCTCTCACATTCATCATCATCTGGAGAACCCAAATCAAGGTCAAAAACTTTTTTCACTTTCACATACCTGAGGACTGGTATTAACAAAACTTGATCCACTTTATCAAAACTTACCAATGCACTCTCCCCTTACATCCAGCCTGAATCCCATGTTGCACTCACAGCGATACCCAATGCCCGGCATAGGGATGCACCTGCCATTCAGACACAGGTTGCGGTAGGCCTGGCACATGTTGGTGATATTCTGAGTTTGGATAATAGCAGGACCTGATAGAAACATTTGCACAAGCTTATAATCAAAAATAATAAATATAGTATTACAATAAAAGCTTCACAGCATCAGTTCAATCCAGTACCAAAATAATTTGAAAGACATTTGCTCAGGAGAAAATACAGGGGCTATACTGTATATACTGCGGAGGCACATATAGTACTACAAACTTAGTACCGGAAATGTAACAACCTCCTGCAAAAACAAAATGCCATTTTTTAAGCCTGCAGTTTTGTATTGCCAGACCTATCTACACTACATTTGACCTGTGCTTTTTGGCAGGACCCACTACCATTTTCATTAAGGTACAAAATGCCTTGAGTTGTTTGAATTTCCTCTTTCTAAGAAGCCTATACTCTGCCCAGCTCCCGACATTACATGTGAGAATGTTTTCTTTTTGATAGAACATTTTCTGCCCATAATCTTTAAATATCTTTACAGTAGAGGTTGAGTCATGGCAACTGGACTTCTAGTTTTTAGGTCAAAATGTTTCACTACTTCTTAACTTCACCTGGATGACTGAGAATGTTCACAGACATCTTTACAGCAATACAATAAATGAAACAGTACAACGTCAGTGGAGACTAGAAGTCTTAAAGTTTTCCATCAACATATTGCTCATTAGCCAGAGGATGTGGTTAGTTGTTGCTTAAAACTAAGATTCTGAACATGGCAACACAAGATCAGTAGGAGGTGAAGTATTGCAAATCCACTGAGTTAGACCAAAAACACTCGTTATAGACTATAACATGTGAACCAAACACAAGGACAAAGTAAGACCATACCTGGATGGGGAGGTTGTGGAAGTAATTGTCCCGGGATTATTCCAGGGATTTGCCCTGGAATTTGTCCTGGGATTTGTCCTGGAATTTGACCTGGAATTTGCCCTGGAATTTGCCCTGGAATTTGCCCTGGAACCTGACCCGGTATCTGGCCAGGAGTTTGACCAGGATATGGAACTGGGTAGATGCCAGGTATTTCAGGGACACCAGGGACACGACCAGGTACCAGCCCTGTGCCAGTCCCATCAGGGATCTGGAAGCAGAGTTTCTGGTACTCTTCTAAAATGAGCACATGTGAAAAACAACAGAAGATTAGATTTGTGCTGAGGCATGAAGAGAAATAGATGAAAACAAGAAACTTAAAGCCATGTGAGTGACCCCACCTGTTCCACGAATGGGGCACATTTCAGGGGTGGACCCATCAGACCAGCAGCGTCCACTATCACAGCAGCACTGCATTTTGGTCAACAGCTGTGAGTTTTGGTTGGCACAGCGCCCATTCAGCAGGGCAGCATAGCAGTACCCACCACGAGCATCTGTGAGAAACAGTACAGCATGAAGTCAGTTAAGCTAACAGTGCTGTGTAGGATATGGCATGTGTTGTCTCCGTGTAGTACAAACTGGCAAAAGTACAATCAAAAGGTAGTCGCTCCAGATTTTCCAATATTTAAAAGAGGGCAGCCACTTCCAATAATCATCACTTCCTTCTTGTGAGAAACTTTTCTACATCCTGCAGGTTCTGGCACTGTGCACCAGCATGACTAACACTCAGGTTCCCTATTAATATAAATATATCATGTCTTGTTTCACACACTGCCCATCCAGCATATTCACATGGAGAAACTGATGCGCTACACTACTGATTACTTGGTTGAGTTCGACAAGATGTCAGATGAGCATATAGTTGTTCAGTGGAAAAACAGTTGGGCCCTGGAGTGGGCTGCACTAGATGTTAATGTTCGAGTGTTGCTGCATGAGAAACAGACTAAAATGTTTGGCGCAGTAGTTTTCTGGAGCAAAAAACTCAGACATTCCTTCCTCACAAACATCCTCCGCTGGGGGGTAATGTGAGCATGTGTGGGTTCATGTTTGTGTGTGAATGCATGTGTGTATGCATGCACATGTGAGTATGTGTGTGTACACCTCATGGACTATTTTGACCCAAATTCCTCCCTGGTCTGTTTTGGGTCAAACAGAACTGAACTTGCAAGGTTTACAGACTTTCCTGGTGATTGTGTGTGTGGATATGTGCATGATGTGTGTGTGTGTGTGTGTGTGTGTGTGTGTGTGTGTGGCTGTGGATGTGTGCATGGTGTGTGTGTGTGTGTGTGTGTGTGTGTGTGTGTGTGTGGATATGTGCATGATGTGTGTGTGTGTGTGTGTGTGTGTGTGTGTGTGTGTGTGTGGATGTGTGCATGGTGTGTGTGTGTGTGTGTGTGTGTGGATATGCACACTGTTACTAGCTTTCAATGACACACCTGCTTTATAAACTGACAAAAAGTTGCACACACACGTCACTTCTCCTAACATAACGTCAAAATTAAAGGGACCTGGAATGTGAGACCAGTTCATGTTACTTCTCTCATCGTGGCCCCTCTTCAGTTTGGGGAGAATATAGCTCATTGTTGTGGAACTAGAAACAAGCAAGTGACTACTGACCTAAATTCTACCAGCTGGAACATTGGACATATTTCAGTTCTTTCTGCTCTCAGTGCCAGGTACAAGCAGAGAAGAACCAGAATGGGGTGGAGAAAGGAAAGAGAATGAGGTAGCACCTTCTTTCTACAAATGCAGTCTCATATTTTCTCTAAGTATTGATTAACCAAAGCAAATACAATGAAGTGCATTAGCCTTCGGAGAGATGTGACAGCTGATGTGACGGTATGACTCACCTACACACCTGGACCCATCCACAGAGGTGTAATACCCCTGGGGACATTTGCAAAAGTAGCTTCCCACAGTGTTAGAGCATTCACCTACACCGCAGAGACCAGGAATGTTTGAACATTCATCCAGATCTACAGGGAGGAGGGGAGAGGTGATTAGAGTGGGAGGAAAATCTAATCTGTCAAGTACATTTTTGATTGCTTCCTGTTTGTTCTATGCATATGTGACATGTGATCTTATGTGTTGACAAAAGTTATTGAACTGAAATCTTGATATGTAAGTTCCTTGAAGAGTGACTACTGTGCATGTTGGTTGTAAACAGAAATAAAGCATTGTCACAGGATATTAAACCAAGGTAGATGCAGATGTTCTTCTGTTAGATCTGTTAACCACCAAGAGCATCACTCAGAAAGTCTGTTAAGAAATGTGCTGTAACTTACACCCATTTGAAATGTCTTTTACACAGTGCAGAAGTTTTCCAGCAATTATTTCTGGGCATAAAATAGCACATATTTTACTCTGCAAATGAGCACCACAAAACCCTGTTAAACTTGGTCTGGAAATTGTCATACTCATGCCTTAATGAGACAGTATGTTTCACAGGCTAACTGTGGGTCTTTGTTTGTGGAAAAATAGAAGTCTTGCAGAGGAAAGGATTTCATTAATGATTTTTCAGCTAGAAACATTAAAAATACTCTGAATCTCCCAGTGGCTGTAATTATAAAGTAATAAAAGATCTAGCAAGTCTGAAAGCCAGCCAGAAATTGATAAAGGATCCAGAGCTGAGAAAAAAAAATGATTTCAAAACTGCATGTGGATATACACTTTAGTGACTGTCCCTTGATTTATATTGTGCATTGAGATACCTGGCTAAGAAGCTGTTATAGAGACACTCAGTGGCCACTGTGGCAATAAGTGCCAAGAATACTACATATATAGTATATGCTGAATTTCTGGTGCTAAACCAGCAGGTTAGGGGTAAATGCTAAACTAAAGAACCACAGAAGTTATCTTTGACTGCCTAGTTTTTATGTTGAAACATTTTACTACTCAGCCAAGTGGTTTCATCAGTCTAGAACTGTCAGTCTAGATACCATGCTGCCTTCTACTTTTAATTTGTCACAGAAAATGTCTTCTTTCAAAAGTTACAAGGTCTTGCTTTAACACATGTAAAGGTTAAAAATAAAGTCAGCATTTCTTTCAAGCCATACAATTAAGTGTTACTAAGAGAAAACACACTGCTACTTTGGTTTAATTAAACTTATTTCAGGAAAGGGAAAGGTTTCTTACCGTATGTGTGGTCTTTCCCCACAACATAATAATCAGGATTACTCAAGTTAAAGTTAGCCAGATGTGGCTTTCAACTTTACTTTTATATTGTTGATTAGAAACTTTTAAAATGTTTAATCTACTGTGTCATTCAGGATAAGTTAGAAAAGAGAGAAAGAGTTTTACAATGATGGCTGCAATCTTGATTCTTACCTTCACATTTCTGTGAGATTTCATTGAACTTGTGCCCAGCAGGGCATTTACATTCAAAAGATCCCACTGTGTTGATGCAGTTTCCTCCTTGACAGATACCAGGAATGGCCTGGCACTCATCCACATCTGTACATACAGAGAGGCAGTCAATACACACGCTAATACACACACATCCACACACACACGCACAGGCACACTGATTCCTCTAATACACATAACAAGAGAAATGACACAGAGATGATAAAGTAAACTCAGCACAGAGAAAATAGCACTGCACACAACTTAGACACAAATCTGTGCATGCCTACTTGTGCAGGGATTGAAATGGGGTCTGGCCCTGACTTCACTGCAATCAACAGAGTGACAAGGGAAAAGAGAGAGAGAGTGAGGAATGTATCCTGCAGGAGAAACAAAAATTGAAGCCAAGTCAGCGAAGGAACAGATAGGCGGAGGGAAGGAAACACAGAAAGCACAGAACTACAGTCAAATAGAGAGTTAGAGTTGTAATCACATATGGTAACTTATGTATATGTGCTACAACACTGGAGATTTAACTGTATTTGTTCATCAACCTTTTCATCCATCAGCTTTTGGGGAAAAACCTTTGACTTTGTAATTAACATTGATGATTAAATTAAAATCATTTAATTCACTTAATGAATTTGACAGATTCAAATGTAGGTGTTAGGCTGCAAGTCTCCATGAGGCTGTGACCTGATGTAGTCTCACATTATTCCATGTCCCTCCGGGTCCTGGCTCAGGTTTAGCACCCCTGCAGAGGTTCTGCTGTTGTTGGGTCTGGGGCAGGCAGGCAGAGGGCCAGCTTACCAGAAATGAGCTCTCCCACGTGGCACCACCACTGACCCGTGTTACTGACTCTGACAGTCCCGCCACAGCGGGTGTCTGTGAGCATTCCATACACATGTGGGAGGTACTGCCACCCACCCCAATTTAACCCAATTAGAACTAATCCTCTGGAGCGGGGATGGTTGATAGAGACAAATGGAGGACAGAGGCAGAGAGGAAAAGGCAGACAAGAAGGGAGAAGGAGTTAAGATGGGCAGAGAGGACAGAAGCTGCACTTTACTTGTAGAAGGAGAGGGGAGGGAGAGTGACAGCAAGAAAAAGAAAGGCAAAAACAGAAAAAGAAAAAGAAACAGAGACGCTGAGAAACAGACTTTACCTTGGCACGCCCCAGTGCGGTGGTTTGGTATGAACCCTCGTCGGCAGGGGTTAGGCTGAGCTGGGCACATCTCACAAGGGTGACCCCATGCCCTCCCCACTGTGGCACAGCACAGAGTCTTTGTGCACACAATGCCTGTGATCTGGCCTTGACACATCTGGTTATTCACCGAGGCAAAGCATGGCCCAGTGCGGTAGTCTACAGAGACAAAGCAGGAGTTTGTTTTTTTTTTTAAATTTCCATTACACAATGCAAAACAGCAACATTTGGTAGGCAGTCAAACACATAAACAGAGGAAAAAAATTGTTGAAGTATGTTAGATAAAAAAAAAAGCTAGAAGGCTGACGCCAATGTCGAAAAACCTAGACCCTGAAACTGAATGAAAAAACTGTTTGGCATACACAAACAGAAATGGTCAAACTAAATGAAATTCATCATGACATCTACAACTCACTTACATTATATGTGATGAAAGTGCTGTAGGGTGGACAGTAACACACTCCATAAAAATGCACTGTCTGTGCCTGGCATTTTAATCGGTCTGGCTCTCAGGTGTTGCTTATGCACGTGTGTGTGTGTGTGTGTGTGAGTGTGTGTGTGTGTGAGTGCGTGTGTGTGTGTGTGTGTGTGAGAGAGAGAGAGTGAGAAAAGCAGAGATAGGAAAAGAGTCTGGAAAACCTTTTAAAGTTGTGTGGGCGGCTGTAGAGGGTAACAGACACAAGACAAAGTTTAAAAGATCAAAAATTATTCTCCTGCACACATGATCATCGTTCTTTAGTTACATTTGTTGTTGTTGTCATTTACTACATAGTGGTAAATGACTTCTCAGTAATACACTATCGAGGCTGACAGACACGCCATGTCTAAAGAACACACTAGCTTATATTAAAGATAAACTCAAGTGTGTCCCTCTATCAAGATTCTTCATCGCTCCTCTTCTTCAGCTTTGTTCTAAACTTTATTTCCTTGATCTCACTGCTTGCATGCATCTATGCTCTCACTTCATCCCTTCTCAAAACACCACCCTAAGTTGCAAACTCCCCTTGGATTTAAGATAATCACTGACTCTTATCAGGTAAGGACTGAAGACGGTGAAATGGCAATAGGGACAAAGAGAAAGAGGGAAAAACTCATCCCTCCCAAAACAATCTGGCCTAGATCCAAAGGAAAAAATCATTTCCACATTTCACAGCAGACAACAGACAGCAAGAGGAAAGAGGGAGACCAGTTCCAACAGTGAAGTCGTTTAAAACAAATGAGACATTGTGTGTTTCCCATGTGGACCAGGGCCCAGCCCAGACCTGTCACGTGCACCCCAGCCTCCACAGTCTTTCTGCTGCTGGAACCAGCACTGTGCAAAACAGAACTGGGTCATCTCTCCTTCTCTTTTGCACTCCCTCCTACTCAGGCTCTACTGGAGATCGAATGCTTTTGATTCTTAGTTTACTTCTCCTTCCACCAGAGGTGGAATGTCAGTACGACATTTATTGAAGTACAGTTTTGAGGTACTTCATTTAACTTCTACACCCTAACATTTAAGAGGAAACTATTGTACTTCTCAATTCACTTCATTAATTTAAGAGATACCACAAAGTTACTATTAATATTTTACAGATAAAGTTACATGCTGAAAAAAACCACATATCATATGATCCTTTGTAACATAACTTCCTACAATATGTAGTAATACTACAAGTTTGAAAGCACTTCAGAAATCAGCCCAGTTGGATTAGCAAACAGTAGCAGGACTGGAAGGTGCTAGTGTGATTCCAGCTCTATATTTAATATGAGAGTGGTATCATTCTCCTTAACGAAGTCTAGGCAAGAAAATTAACATTCTCGAAGGGGCCGTTCCACAAACTAAGTACTTTTCCTTGTGAGATTTGAATACTGTTGCTTCTGTACTTTTGCTCTGAATATTTCTAATTGTAATGGAATATTTTAATGTTGTATTTTTAGTTTTACTCCAAAGGATCTGAAAAAGTTTACCCCTACTTTCAACAATGTTCAGCTTTGAGAAAACAAACCCTACCAGTTGCTAGGTATCCTCTAAAGCTACCGAGACCTTACATTATGTGCTTTACATACAAGAAACTACATGCAATACACTGGAATATACTGTACATAGGAAAAGAAATTACAGGAGTTGTGGAAAGTTTATACATGGCGACCATATAAGCTGCTGAGTACAGCAGACTGCGTAAATAACTCAGGTTTCTCTTTTCATCAGATTAAGGTTTATATGTTATTACTGTTGGGCTGCCACACAAAATCCATCTGACATAATACATGCTTATTAAAGTTGTTTGTACAGGAGCGCCAGCCCTAAAAAGATCTCAGAACGAGATAAGATAAGACTTGCACCAGAGATCGATCCATAATGCGAAAAAGAAATGCCTGAACATAACCCAGTGCCCCTACATAGCAAAAGCTACCTTAAACAAATAAAGTCAAATACAAATGCAGCACTTAAACAGTCAGCTGAGGTAAATAGGGAGAGGCGAACAGCTGTAGGGTGAAAGTGGTGTCATTTCATCCGTCATCGTACTGTCTCTCTGAGAGCTACAGCTGGGGGATCCACCCATGTCTTGTACATCTGGGAGCAATCACACGTGTGCACACACAAATGCACTAAAACACACACACACACACACACACACAATCTCAGGCAATGTCCTAACATCTCATCTGTAGTCTAGCCAGAGGCAATCTCAAAACAAACCAAAACATACAAAAATGCTGCTCTTGTTTTTTCTTTGCTGCTCTACTTTTGGAAATGTGTTTGTATATTAACCTAGATGTTTTGGAGTAGATATTTTGCTTTGATTCTCATTAGCAAGTGATTTTATGTCTATGCAGAGGTCTAGTTACTTTGGGAACACAATAGCAATGTTGGCTTCTTCAATGACCAGTGAGTTTATGCACAACAACAGCCTCAGTGTGAACAGGAGGGAAGCCCAATGGGAAGTGGGTCAAAAGAGTTTCCAGGATTAACTCCAAAATGTTAATACACACACAAACGTCTGTTCACCTTTTCCATATTCATCCTCTCCCAGTGTTCCCCTTGCCAATGATGCTCACAGTATCTTTACATACCTAACTTGTGCACATGCATGCATGTATGCACACAATCATGTGATTTGTGTTTCCATGTCTCATATGTTACGGGGTCTAATATCTAGGTGGGGCCTTCCTACTTGGCCCATCAGCAGATTTCTCCATCCTCCCTGGAGTAACTACACACACACACACACACACACACACACACACACACACACACACACACACACACACACACACACACACACACACACACTTAGTTATCTTTCTACTGAGATTTGAACTGGGCTAGAACAGAGCCTGACAGGGAAAAGTCATTGAGGCATTAAGAGACAAGAGAGCCCCTATACTCACTGACCAACATCATTGTTAACTCACATATTACCACATTTCAGGCTAGTCTTTCCCAAGTGAACTCAATCTCACCACACTAAAAAAACTCAACTTTATTACTTCGTACCTTAAAAGAGCAGCAGGAGGAAAGAGCCCTGCATAAATACAGTCAATAGTGGTGTGACTGGATCTCACCAATCCCACATTCCAGCTTAAATCACATTTGTATCCAACAAAGAACATGTTGATGTACCAGGCCCTATTTTCACTGCAGTCAGCCATGACTGCTGTGGGACCAGTGGTCAGCAGATCACCAGTCAATATGGCCACAACTCAGATGACTTCTTTTGTGAAAATTTGTGTTCTTGCTAATGTGATAAGTCCAAGTGATAATGGGGGGCAGTTCTGTGAACTGCACTAAATACAGTTTAGGCCTGTGCATGTACACATGGACATGTGTATGCATACAATTTGTGGTTGTGTTTATGTAAGAGCACAGTGTCTTACCCTTGGAACATAATGGATCCTATTGAAGGATAAACTAAATTCCACTGAAAGTACCAGGCCAAAATGCCACTGGATCCTAGGGCCTACTTTAGCTAGCTCTTTAAATAACTGATACATTTATAGCCCTGTATTATAGTATTTGCAGCCCTGATACATACAGGGCTGCAAATACTATTTATTTTGATTATTGATATCAATCTGTTAACTGTTTTCAATGATAAGTCAATAGATTGCCAACAAAATGTGACAGAATCATGGCCAATGCCCAGGAGCCTAACATCAAATGTTCTAATGTAAACCTTGGATTCAATGCAAACATGAACATGCATTGACACAAATGGATCTCTCAGCTTATTTCAGCACAGTCCCCAACAGCTGTTCCCATACACACATACACAACACAAAACAAAAGCATGTATGTTCGAGTCAGAGAAAAACACTATTGCTATAGTGGAAAAAAATCATTCAAGCGTAGCAGACAGTGAGTGGTTAGTTTGAATGCTTGTCACCTTACATGGCAATACAAGACTTTAAAACCAAATGCGGTCAAATTCTTTGCCCATATATATCTTCATCAGAAATCATTACACAGAACACAACAGCTGAGCATTTCTGAAATTCCCTGTGCTCCTTGAGAAGTATGAACATTTAGGAAATACTGTGTGCCGAAAAATGCTTAGTTTGAATTCCTCAGCAGTCTCACAAACCCTTTGGCCATGCTTCCACAGGAAAGACTCAAAACCAAAATCAAAACATGCATAAGTGTGCTTCGGCAGATAAGGCCTGGTGCTAACCCACCAAGCAACCAGATAGTGGCTTATTAGTTGCAGGTTTAAGAAAAATGCTTTGTAGTCCAGAGGGCAAAACTACATCCAGGCCAGTGAAGCAGGGCCTTGTTAAAAAGGACGTTACTAATTAGGAGCTCAGCTGCGAATCCAAATATTAGTTTTATAAGGTCAGACCTTTGCCCTCCACAGGTCGTCACTGCCGCTGACCCCAAGCACATACATAAAACCCAACCATACGCCTGCATACGCGTACATTTCACTCAAACACAGTGCAGGCAGCCCTTGGTTTGTGTGTACTTGTATACTTTGGAGCCTTTGCTCACATGTGCCAGAGAGCAACCACAGGAGGTTGGGAGGTCTTCAGCAAACAAACAGCACACATTTAGAAAGACATTACATTCCCCAGAGCGTCGTTTGAGAGCAGATGTGGAAAATAATGGTCATTTCTGAGCTCAAGCCTGACATGCAAATGTTCCACAACAAATCACATTCCTGGAGTTGGCGGCATGAGTAAGCAGGAATTGTCTTCAGTCACAAAAAACAACCGCCATTCAACATCGAGTCACGTTTTCACAAAAACAGCACGTGTGGCTTTAAAAACCACTTCAGCAGTAGTGAGTAGTGAATGTAGAGCACAGAGACAGTGTGATGTAAGATGAGTAGGAGAAAAGCTGAGTGCTGCAGTGCAGTGCTTATTACCTCTCTCACACTGAGCCCCGGTGAAGCCATAGGTGCACACACATCTGTTGGGAGCCACACATCTTCCTCCATTAAGACATCCATTTTCACAAACCGCTGGGCAGGAGGAACAAAAAAACACCATGATGCAACATTAACATGAAGACAAGATGTCCAAGAATATTTCTGGTTTATACATCATGGGTCTTATGCTTGTTGTTTTTTACCATCATTATGATCAGTTATGATAACATGGCAGTCACTAAATTCAGTGCAGAGATCTGCGAATGACATCACTTAAAAAACCTCAGACAGGGCAAGAAAGAAAAGTAGCCAACAATCAGTCAGGCCACAGAGAAGCTACCAGTATGGGTACATTAACTAAACCACTTCATTTGGAGGAAAACCCAAAAATGAGCTCACCCAAAACACTGGCAATAATCCCTCATAACACAGGACAAAAATGTGCACATACAACTACAACTAGTAGTTGGTCTATACTCTGTCATCCATGTTTAAAAAGTGTCTGATTAGACGTTTTCCAGTTTGCCTTTATTTTCTTCTCCAAATAAGTTTGACTAATCTGGTAGTTGTGGGTAATTGAGCTTCTAACAACTGGTGTTTCTTCCTCCACTGCACTAATTTTTAGAAATGCTACTATGAGAATGTCTCAGCAAGTAACTTTGTAATGACGAAGTTACTACTATGGACCAGAAGGATGACAGCGATGCCAGCAGGTGTTTAAGGATGTACTTTGGCACAGCAAGACCTTGAGCTAAATGGTAATGCTAGCACATCCACATGCACAAAGTGACGTATGTTGAATGCATATCCTATTTGTCGACTTACTGTAGCGTGTTAGTATGTTAACATTTGTTCATTTGCAGCAAACGAAAGCATGAAAATGGAAATATCAGGAAACAGCAAGTTATACAGCATGTTTTTGTCTTAAATAAAGCTATGATGTTAAAATATATGTTGGTAATGTTGAAGTGTGGTCTTGTGGTACTTTCAAGATGATCCTTACGTTGACCACAGTGGTTTCCCACGTAGCCTTTCTGACACAGGCAGTTGTCCTCAGCACATGTTCCCCCGTTCATACACCGAATATTACAGTTCTGGACTGTTCACAAAACAATGCAGACACGCACACACACACACACACATACATACAGAACAATGTTGGAGTTAAATTCACAGTACCCAAACATACACTACAGATTGTATTTACAACATAAACAAATTGCACTCTGAACCATTATTCTTGATAGTCATGTTCAGATATAATTTCTTGGAAAATTATGGTGTGCAAACAGATGAGCTGCAAGAGCGAACATAGAGGAGATGTTGACCATGGATGTCTTCCAAAGCATATACACACACACACACACACACGCACACGCACACACGCACACACACACACACACACACACACACACACACACACACTCACTCTCACTCTCACTCACTCAACACTGACCACTATTTGGAAAAAAGTGATTGCAAAATATATCAATTGTTGCAATCTTGGGGCAGCTTCAAGGGATGTTGTCAGTAGGTTCTTTGGCTTAACGTCTCATATTATCTCATACAGTGCTAGTTAGTTCTCATTACCAATGATGAGGAGAAAAAAAAAAACAGCACAGTTTGGTCTAAGCTCAAAAAATCTGGGCTAATTATAAAATCTTTAATTTTTATCCTGCAGAAAAAAAAAATATGACAAGACTCCATATTTCTGTCATCGATCATGTGTCACTGCTGGTAACTGTTGCACTGCATGGTGAAATGTTTTTCTTAAGATAACAGCTCCATTATTAATAAAATGCAAAGACAGGGGTGTGGTCTAGGCCGTGCTTTCCAAAAAACACTTAGTTTCGACATACACTCCTCTTTACATAAATCTTAGCATTAACATGTTTATCTCTTGGCTAAGTACCAGTGAACACCCCTATCTATGAACATTGTATAATAAAACCCATCAAACTGATGATAGCGAGCTTCAAAGAAGTTCACAGTGTATCGTGGTGGGAAGGGGGAGCTGCTGAATGACCTGACTTGGATCCACAGGATGGGGCGATCTGGCCGTTGGGGCAGGTGCACATGTTGGGTCTGGAGCAGAAACCATCTCCACATGAACTCCTGCAGATTGCTGAAAAGAGGAACATGACACTCAGTCAAACAACATGAAAACATACCCTGGCAGGTGCAATAGCCAGCACTAATATTTTAACCAAGGATTTGTCTTGGTGGAGAGTGAGAGGAAAATCTTAAAATGTATCTGCTGATTGTCAGATGGTCCACTGCAGATTTTGAATTTTAGCAACTCAGGCCATGATCTAAACTTCATAGTGAACTCTAATCTATAATATCACAAAACTAAAACATACCACAGACCAAATATGGCCAAATATTCCTTTTAACCTTTAACATGGTTAAGTTATAGAAGCTTACTTGGCAATAGCGCCAGACTATTTTCTTCTTTGCCACCATAAATGTGTGTTTTTAGTTGAGTGTTTTTGTTCAGTGCACTCTTTCCCACAGACTGCTGCTGGCATGGCCCCCACCCCCTGCTCTCATCAGGTAGAGTCCAACCGCTGACCCTTACTCTCCGAACCCCACTGCTAAACAATGTGATTAGAGCCGCGACAGGCATCCTGCCAGCCGACCAGCCAGACTGCAATCACATAATTCTACCTTCCTGTTGACTGAGGGAGTGACAGAGGTGGGGAGGAAATACGAAAAAAGGGAAACCAGAAAACGAAACCACTGACAGAACACCAGAGTAAATGGACCAAAATGAATGACCAGTTCCCACTTGTTTTAGGTCATGTTATTGATGTGTCACTACTGTAACTACAGTTCATTAACCCATTGTTAACACCTTTAAACTACTCACCTACAAAATTTGATAAAGTCCTATAAGTGAGCCCAATGAATTAGGCCAAAGGCCTCACTAGTCTTATAGTCCTTATAGTCATCACTATAAAACTATATTGTTTCTGTGCAGCTGCATAGAAAAGAGAAGTGCATCTGAGATCATGAATTAAACATGTTTTAACTGTATAGAAAGTATATACTGCTTTTAGATATTTTGTATTACTTCATATTTGCAATATTTCTGGCATATGTATATAGAGTAACTGGTGACTACAATATTAGGACACTGTTTTCTTGCTGTTCATTTAATAATTAATACAAGAGAAAGTCTGGAAAAGTAGCAAATCCTCACACTGGAGAAGGGGGAACCATTTTGCTCAAAAATCGGCATAACCAATTTAGCTTATCAACATTTTTCCTATTATTTTTCTTTTGTCTAAGTCAATTAAATTAATTGGTTCAGCCCTAACCCCAAATGTTTCATACTCTGCGACTGAATGACTCCATACTTCATATGGAGCAGCAGTGGAATAATGGAGGTACTCACGAACAATGCACTGGTTTCCTCCAGTCAAAGTCTTCCAGCCTGGGCAGCAGTAGGCGTTGTTCCTTGAGCCGCACACATTTGGTCTGTGATAGACAGCATCAAAAAGTCAATGATCCATGTCACATGGTTCTGATCACTCTAAAGTTAAGGCCTTTATATTCATATAAACCATAACCAGAGTCTTAGAGGTCTTTACAATTTCTAAAACGTACAACACCCTCTGCCCTTAGAAGCTTTGATGGGAGCTCAGTTATTACTGAGAACAATTAGAGGCCTCCAGAATAACAACTCATTGCTCAAGGACACTTCAGCCTGACCCAGTTTTCCTGACAGAGGATCAAAAATCAGTCAAAACACATGCTCACCTCCACATCTGTCAAAATTCCACTAAAGTTTGTAGGATTTACAAATGCACAGTCCCTCCCAAATACTGAAATGATGTTTTCACGGCCCATCAAAAATGCCAAAAAATGTCTGTCATATTTCTGAAAACATCTTGTGCAACAACACTACACTATACATCACTGACTCTGCCAATGCTCTCCCAGCTTTAATACGAAGCTAAGCCTATGGCGTTTTCATCAAGTGAGATGAATTTTGAGCAGTTCAGTGGAAGAGTTTTTTCCCTGCTTTTGAGTCCTGAACAATTAAAACTACAAAGTATTTGCCCAGAAAAAAGCTTCTTGACCAATTAAAGGTTATTGATTCTTACCTCTGCAAATATCAAATGACCCCTTAAACTCATCTTGTGATCAAGCACAGGGGTCCCAACCACTGCCCTGTGCTATGGTCAGTGCTAGTTGATGGGATCTTTGCTGCTGTTTGAGCAGGGCCTAGCAGGCAGCATTTTGTATTTACAGAAACATTGCTGGTGAGGAAAATATTTCATCTGGAAGTGAATGCCAGAGCTAATCTGCAACTTACAGGTCTTGTCTACAAGTCTACATATATAAATTTGTCATCATATATTGTGCTGGACCTGTATTGACCTAGCTTTATGGATGTTTGAAAGTTTCTTATAGTGACACGTTATGCAGCGTGTGTACACTTCCTGCCTCTGAACTCCAATGTTCAGATAAATGCACTTAAAGCTTGTCAAATAAAAGTGCCTGTGGAGCGTGCTCACTGAGCTGTCTACTGTGTGACCTTCATCAGCTGTTTTCTGTCATCACTGGACACAGCCCTTCTTTCCTTTCTTTCTTTCTTTCCTTCCTGCAGTCTGACTTTCTTCTTCTCGCTCATTCTCCAGTCCTCTCTCTGGCATACACACACAACCTCTCCAGCAGTGACCCACTGTGTACAGCTGCAGATGTGATTTATCCACAATTGGGGTGTGGTGTTTTTGGCCAGAAAGCGGATTGGGCTGTTAGTCTCTCTCTCTCTCTTTCTCTCTCTCTCTTTCTCTCTCTCTCTCTCTCTGCCACAGCCACACACGACCAATGGCCTCCTTTGTTTGGATGTAATTTATTATTGCAGTCAGCAGGAATGTGATATTCTTGCCAATATTTAATTACTAAAAGTTGCTCTAAACTTCCCTCCAGAGTTAATGTCCCTCATGGGTCTCAGTCTCCCTTAAAAACAGACACAAGTGCTTTCTGACCTTGACAGATCATGAAGGAGCAGCAGATTATAAGTGAGAAGAGAAGGACACCTGCTCCAAGCCATGAAACTAAAACACACACTGAAAGATGCGCATTTAAATTAAAACTGGGGACGGGACTACAATAGAATAGAGCAGTGGGGGAAAGCAAAGTAAAGAAACTGTTCCTGATTTAGACAGATAGGGGTTTTCACAGTGACATTACCCTCTGAGGACGTCCGTCCCTCCCCTCCTCTTGGCCCTGTTGGCTCTAGAGTCTGTCGGCTTGGTCACCAGCTCGCTGTCCCCGATGTCAACCACCTCTGAAGCGTCTCCAAGCTCGGCGTAGAGCGACAGCAAGGCCACCAGAGCCACGGCCAACTGCAGCAGCCGTCCTCCACACTTACTGTCCGGCATATCCACTCTCGACTGTACAAGTCCAGTGCTCGGTAAAATAAAAGTCACCTTAACTAGTTTCGCAGCCTGCAGTCTGGAGTCAAAGCTGCAAAACAATTTAAAAGCATTTGGAAAAGACGCAGAGGAGCAGGAGATGCTGCGGACAGAAGAAAAACAACTCTGCTGCACTGAGAAAAAAGCTGCCGTGGTGTGACTTCCACAATGATTAAGTTAGAAAATCATTAAGACAAGACTCGTAGAAAAATGCAGAATAAAATTATAATGTGCAAAACTGCGCAGGAGAGAGTCGTTACTTTACCTTGTCTCCCAAACAGGAGATTCGCCTCAGACCCGACAGAGGACTACTTTACTCTTACTTGCAGGTATTGCTGAATAAACGTTTAGAAGAAACTGCGGAGAAGAAGTCACTTAAACTTTTCCCTGAGCTGCTA
This sequence comes from Mastacembelus armatus, assembly GCF_900324485.2. Classification (NCBI taxonomy): domain Eukaryota; kingdom Metazoa; phylum Chordata; class Actinopteri; order Synbranchiformes; family Mastacembelidae; genus Mastacembelus; species Mastacembelus armatus. The sequence continues at coordinate 4,607,561 of NC_046635.1, read as the reverse complement.
TAAATAGATGCGCATTGTAACTCACGGAGTCTGCTGAGGCGCATCCAGTGGTGTGATAAGTCAGATGCATTCCAGAGGATGAGAATGGCAAAACTCACTGTCTCTCTCCCTCACAGCACAGTTTTTTTCCTCATCCCTGCTCTGCTCAACTTTCCCTCAACCCCCCACCCTTGCTCTCGCGATACAAAAGCTTGAGTGTAAAAATGCAAAGTTAATCTCTGGACATCCAGCTTGGACTTTCAGCTGCTACAGTCAACCCAGAAAAGCTCCGAAGAATAAAAGCTACAACTCCCACATTACTCCTAAAGTTTGATCAGAAATAATCCAACATGAAATATTTTTGAGATTTTTAAAAACAATGCACCTGTCCCACTCCAGTTGTATGTACCCTTGTTGTAACTAGGAATTACTAATTACTAATATTTATTCAAATTGAAGCTGCTAATGATTTATAGATCAGGTATAGGCCAACACCTGACACACACGCTGAAAAGACCAAGGCCCCTTGCTGTTCTGGTACCATGTGTTAGAAAATACCCCTTTTTTTCTTCATTTAGTATTGAATTCTGCTCTATAAATATTTACACTGCACATACTGTATGTTTGAAGGAATTTTGTTCAGTGCAGTGATATTTTTCACACACACTGATTCATGTCTGCAGCCACACCCAGCAAATATAGTCAGCACGGCTCCTCTCTCAAGCATGCTATCAGACTAAAACCAAGAAAAACGTCTTGACACTGTATATTCCACTATACTGGTTTCAACTGTCTGCATTTTTCATTCTTTCGTCTCGTCATTGTTTTGAACACAGCCTCAGCCTGCACTTACTCAAGAGTACGTGCTGATTTTGATTCTATACTGTTCTTAATTAAATGGGAAATGATCAGTGCAGAACTTTGCCAGTGTAAAACACAGACTTTTCCATTTCTGTTCCCACACAATTCATTTCTTTCACCTCTTGTGTGAAATGGCGGTGACCTACAGCAACCTGCTCTACTTTATCTGGTGTACAAGATAGCATGTATTTTATTAAGCGAACTTTGAAAACTTTTTTTTCTCCAACATCTGACACTCAGGTTGAGGCACGTGTCTCTACTAGCCTTGCTGACATCTCCAGCTGGATGTCTGCCCACCACCTCAAACTTAGTCTCAACAATTCTGCACTCCTTTTTTCCCCCTTGGAAAGTCCTGCCCTCTGCAAGGCCTCTCCATCACTGCAGACAGGACCACGTTCACTCCTGAACAGACTGCCAAGAGTCATTGTCTGCCTCGAGACAACCTACTATCAGGCAATGCAACCCTGCAGGCATGCTCTAAATATTTGACACCCAGTTCAACTTTCTAATCAATGCACTTACAAAGCCTATTTTTCGTCAGTTTCATCATGTTTAAGCTATTGCAACTCTTTGGTAGACAGCGTCCTGAACCACACCCTGTGGACCTCCAAACACTCACCCAAAATATTGTAAAAATCACATCTTTAGTTTCATGTTTCTCCATTTTATTCCCCTTGTAAACTCCTTTTTTTGCCTGTCTTTGACGTTTTGCATATAGTATTGCATGGTGATGCTTTTTCAGACACTTTACTGTCTTTTTTGCTAATGTGATAATGTGCTAATTTTTGAAAGCAAATGTTCCATTTTTATATATGCTGACGACAGAATAATTTACTAATAAGACCGAATGCTTATGTTATTAATATGAAACCCTCTACTGACCTCTGTCATTGGCTCAGTTGCTTATTCATGAAAAACATAAGAGAATGCATGTAGTTTGACTTGTTTTCATTGTTGGGGTCATGTTTCATTTCCCACCACCAAAGAAAGGTATTTTGTTACCAAGACTAACAGGACCTCACGATTAGACAATGTGTTAGGCTCTATATGAAGTTCTCTGCTACTCAGTCAAAATCCATTTCCACTTTTTTATTATAGTATTGCGACTTAAATTGCATTCAGAACTCTTTGCTCCATAGTAATGAAAGTATTGCAAGTACTGTGAAATGAGACATAACTTACTATTGAATTGTAAGATCAAAAAAATATCAGTTACTGGAGGTAGCATGTGTGAGTAGGGAGGGATGCTGACAGAAAAGACAAAGGTCCAGGGGAAAGGGTGAAGGGTCTGGAGTCAAGGAATGAGAGAGTTTGGAAAAAAGGCAGAGGGCAGAAATGACCACTGTTGATTGGGGTGGATTGTTTTGACAGTAAGAAAGCCTCTCCCTGGTTGTCTCGGAGCCTCAAACCTCTCTGAGCGTAGCTGAGACCAACCTCAGAAACATAAGCGTGACCTGGGTGTGAGGGGCTACGATGAGGGTTCTATAAACGCTTATTTGCTCGCTCGAAGCTTAACACCATGCTCATATCACTGCATAAGAAAATAACGCAAAATAAGAGAGAGTTAGTGTGTTGACTATACATACCATAACCAAACTGTACAGACGTGGGTTTCTGTAAGGATTAGACAAACATACAAGATTTAATTAGTGAACTGTAGAAGTTTTGATACCTGTGTCCTCCTGTTTTCAGTCTTTAACTGAAACTCCCTACTCTTTAACTTCATATTCACATTACAGACATCAACTACAGAATATGCTCATAGTGGTTCATTGGCGAGAAAGCAAAAAACATTTGCTTTTCTAAAATGTTATTCTTTAAAATATAGTTTGGGGGGCTTTTCTATCTATTTATATTGTCCGCCACTTATTCTCCTGCTCTAATATATTTTAGTGGCTAAAATAATAATTCAGACACACACACACACACACACACACTGATAGCAGTCAGGTCAGAGTGTACTGCAGGATGAAGCTTCACATCATGGCTCTCATGAAGAAAATGTGTGGCAGAAGGACACTGCCAGTCAGTGCAGAGTCGCCCACTGCTCTTCCTCGACACAGAGGAAACATCATTTACAGTAAAACAACACCCCCACCCACCTCTGCATCTCACCCTATCCTTTTCTCTATTAATCTCCTTTCTGTTAGCAACTGAGTGTGGGTTTCATTTTAGGGAATGTTTACTCCTCTGTCCTGAAATGGCTGAACTCAAAGGCCTGAAATAGCAGGACTGAAACAGAGGTTGGATAAACATCTTTAAAGGGTAGCTTAATGCAAATTATTAATCTCACTAAAAATATCCTTGAGACAACCAAGCTACAGTACTTTAATAATAACATAACACTGATATACTTGTTTCCTGCTTTAATGTTCATCTTGACAGAGAAGTTTTTCTCCAGCTACATCACAGATTTTCTTTGACCAACTAATTTTCATGTATTTCATATATCCAAACGCAGTTTAAATAGCTTAGACTGAGATTATCTCTCACTGCACTGTGACCAAGAACTGTAGTGAGACTTTCTCACACTGTGTGTTGCCTTTGGCTCCAGCAGCCATGGTTCATTTCCTTTTGTCTTCTGCAGCACAAATGCTGCCAATATTCATGTGAAATATTTCAAGAAAATGAGCTGCAGCAGAAATGAATCTTCCCATCTCTCCCCTCCTCTCTCTTTCTCAGTCTTTCTCACACACTTTCTGTTCGTGTGGGTGTAATTGGGTTGCTTGTGTTTATGGTGTTTGGCCTCCGTTGCTTTTTTGTCACGTGAATAATGTAGTGATGGAATCCTACAGTATCAACTGTTAGGGTTTGGCTGTCTATTATCACGTATGGTCTCCTGCACTAGCAGACACTGCACATACAATATACAGTGCGCTGATCAAACAAAACCACAAAATAACTCAGAGGAATCCCTTTTTGCCTCCAAACGGATTATTTTCCTTCTGTGTACCTAAGCGCTGCATGAACTCATTTCCCTTAAAAACTGTTTCTCCAGAAGAACAGAATTGAATTTTTTGGGTCATAAAAGGCATCATCACCATGAAAGCTGATGAAAGAATGAGCAGTCTTTACGCTAAGGTAGCAATCTCTATGCTGTAACTCTGTATTTATTGGACAGGCACAGTATGGGAGTTTAATCAACAAGTTAGCAAATAAGCAATTTTTCTGGAATTTACCAATTAGTCCAGTTCAGGGTCATGGGGGCAGGGGGCTGGAGCCAATCCCAACTGACACTGGGTGAGAGGCGGGGTACAGCCTGGACAGTCAATCACAGACCTGACACAGAGACAGACACTCACATTCACACTTACAGACAATTTAGAGTCACTAATTAACTTAACCCCAAACCTGGACTGTGGGAGGAAGAAGGAGTACCTGGAGAAAACCCACACAGACAGAGGGAGAGCATGTTAACTCCACATAGAAAGGGTCCGGGTTTAAACAGGATTTGAACCAGAGCTAATCACCACACTGCAATACCGCCCCACTGAGGTAATGCCCTGCTGAAATACAATTACCCTACAATGAATACTATAGCCTTCTATTTGTAGTTTGTAATATGTTTTCGTGCACATGATGATTCAACTTCATATTCATTTTTGAGGCTGTAGTCATGTAATCTGGTCCACACCCTGTGTCTGAATAGGCACAGATTTATTTGGGCTCTGTTCCTTGTGGGGCACAGTGCAGTATTTTGGCTTGAGCCATCCATTCAGGCTGGACTAGTTGTCCACTTAGCTCCCCTCTACATGTGATTTATGCACACTCACTGTCCCCCCACACAAATCTGACCATCTTAGGGATGGAAAACATTCCCCGTTGAGTTTTTCCGCTGGGGGTTTGCTGCCACCATCAGTAAGAGACACTCAACACAGATGTAGAGACCCGTAAACACACCCAATGTAAATCTGGAGATAATATACTAATCTGCACATTACCCCTGTATAAATGGGATTCCTTAACAGGGCATCAATTTAGACTTAATACACACTTTGTTTACCAAAAGGAGAAGAGGAAGTGATGAGGATGACAGAGAAAGTGGGTGTCAACAAAGATACAGTAGGTGAAAGTTGCCTGAGGTAAAAGCCAATGCAGAGTTTTGAGATAAGATTTTGGTCTGACGATTTTGCAGTACGACTAGTAAGGGCACCAACAAAGTTATCACAGTTCATCCTGAACATCTGTAACAAATTATCAGGCCAGTGCTGAAGATGCTACGATACCTCAGTGACAACTGAAAATTGGCTGACCAATATTACCACGCTCATAGCAATGTAGCTACTAACCATAATCAATTTAAAATCAACCAATTATTACCTGAGAATACATTTTTTCTTCAGACCTACCATAAAGCAACGTTATTACACCAAATAAGGTTAATATGCTTTAAAGGCTATGAATTGAACAAATATAGTATCAGCTTGTCTGTCAAAAAGGTATTCACCTACATGAAGCATTGCAGTGTGTTATTCTGCATAGTGTTGTTTGGGTCAGCAATACCCAAGAGCACTCCAGTAATAGAAATCTTAAAGCAGTTCTCCAGAATTTGAGAGATGCAATGCTATAAAAATTACTGTTACCACTTACAGTTATAAAGCATAGCAAATTCATTTTATTTAACCATGTTATACAGCCGGTGTCTCTCAGACCCCAAAGACACATAATGGATCATTTTCTGCAGCTTCCAATTCATGTCAGTAGGTTAACATTGTGTTTCTAAACAGTTTTTATAAAGTTGGACAAATCATGAAGTATCACACCAATAAAACAATATTATGTATGTTTTATGAGAGCTAAAAGAAATGATGTTTTCTGAGCTGCTAAAGAAGCCCAGGGTCTCCAAGATCACAAACAGAAGTCCATCATAACAACAATGCACTGAATTAACCCTCCCAGTGTTTGACAGAATTCAAGTTTTGATCTCAGCCTTGGCATGAAATCCAGGGGAGAAGTGTGAGCTGTTGGCCAAAGCATGAGAGAACAGCCGAGGAATGGTGAGCAAAAAGAGACCAACACTGGAGGAAAGTCGCCTTTTGAAGTTGGCCAACAGAAAAGTTTTGATTCAAGTCTCTCACATCTGTCTGCTGCCTCGTGCAAGAATCCTGGAATCCCCCACCCCCTCATCATCACCATGTCACACAAACACACACACATGCAAACTTTTTTCCATTTCTCATGGGGACATTACATTGACTTACATTTATTTCCTGGAGACCTGCCCAAACCTTATCCATAACCACCACCTGGCTAACCATAACCCTCTTTAAAATTCAGTGATTTACATGATGAGGACCTGGAATTTGTCCCCACAAGGAAGCCCCAGTTCCCACAGGTCACTGTGTAAACAGGTTTCTGTCCTACAATGTAGCAAAAACATGGTACGCGCACACACACACACACACACACACACACACACACACACGCACGCACGCACACACACGCACGCACACACACACGTTTATTTGCATTCCTCATGTAGACTTTACACTGATTTACATTAATTTCCTGTAGACTTACACCAAGTCTAACCATAACCAATACTTGCCTAACCCTAACGCTAACTTTAACCTTAACCTTAAACCAAGTCACCACCCTATATTTCAATGATTTCCCATGAGGAAGGCCATGTCCCCACAATAAAAGTGTGTAAACAGGTTTTGGTCCTCACAATGTAAGTAATACCAGGTGTGTGCGCACACAGTCATACACTTGGAGCAGAAACTAATGGCATGACACTGACCTAGTTTCCAAAGGGGCAGTGATAAAGAGAGAGTGGAAAGATTAAGATTTGGAAGAGGTAAAGAAACTCCAGGGAATTTGTGCTTGAGGACAAGTGTGTTGTGCATGAGAGTGTGTCTGTGAGTGTGTCTGTGTGTGTGTTTTCACTTAGGCTCGCCAACAGCCAATAGTCCACACACCCATTAGAGCTTCAGGGATAAACCATCATGCTAAGCCAGATAGAAGGCTGAGGCCTGAGAGCAGAGGGAGGTAAAAGCTCAAGGAGAGCACTGCTGAGGAGTGAGGCGATCACTGTGGGGGTTACACACACACACTCGTCTATTCTGCAGCGACTCTGGCCAACAGCAACTCACTGTATACTCATTTAACAGAAACTCTTGGCTTGCCCCTTGCCACAGCATGTCCTCACTGGTTCCTGACTTGTGGAAACAGGAAACAGAACCAGGCACAAAAACCAGTTTCTCTCTTTGTTTGTGTGTATTTGTTTGCAAACCTCACGTGACTCACGTGTTTCCTCCTCTGCGCTGTCTCTGGAGCAACACACATGTAGCTTTTGGCATCTCAGTAAGTGCTGCAACACTGCCCCGTCAGTGGCCGGTTCTTGTTTTGTTTCCTTTCATATTTGAACTCTGTGTGACTCTGATAACATTGAAACGAGGAACAATTTCATGCTCTTGTACTCTAGGCGCTTTTTTTTATAACTTTAATTGTTCCATTAAGGCGCTTCAGGGTCTGGGAATGCTTTGTCATATGTAATGTACGGTGTATGAGTGTAAGTATGTGTATGTGTGTGTGTGTGTGTGTGGTTGTGTGTTTGTGTTTAAAGTTAATGCCCTCTAGCTCATTAGTTTATTTTATAAAGGAATTAAAAACCTTCATGCTTTTTAATTCTCTGGATCTGAACCAAAGCCACAGAACCTGAAGATTATAGTTCTGAATGTTTATCATTTCCTGTGTTCGAGGCCGACATATCACTGGCTGGGTTCTAGGAATGCACACCCTGCCAAGTTTTCATTTCTTTTAGCTCTGATAAAGCTAAGAATCCCTCAGTGTCTTATTGGGAAGGCAAAAGAGAAGCTTGTGTAATAATGTCTCCATTTATTATTAGTGCTGATGACTGTGTCAGTAATGTTTTTTAATTTTATTATCATAAAATCAGCTACTGGACAGTATTCTGTAAGTTTATTCGCTGGTTTCTATAAATTACAATTATAAAAGTGATTTTATATATACACGTACTGTGTTGTTAAAACTGGCTGCAATTAATGATTCTTTTCATTACTGATTAATTAGCCATTCATTTTCACAATTAACTGATCAATCACTTGGTCCCTAAAATGTCAGAAAGTAGAGATAAAGTATGCCATTATTTTCCTCATACTGAATTGAACTTAAATGTTCACGCACTGTCTTAAAGGTTCAATATTTAGAATGGTATATTAACAGAAAAGGAATCTATCCAGAAATATGTTGCCTACAGCATCATGTTGATAAATATTTTCCAAAGAGTCAGCATTGTTTTATAAGCCTTGTGAGAGGTGTATAAAACTGATTACTAAGGAGCATGGCTGATATACCTCCCAAAAACTGCTTATAAATTAACACCACACAGGTTGACAGCTGCTGCTTCGACATTAATGAGGGGTCAGAGGTCACTCATTGACCTCACAGGTTTGACATGTGATCTTTAGCAGGCCTCACAAGTCTGAAGTGGCACCACACTAGGTCATTGTTGTTCTTGGTGAGTTGTTTTGGGCGAGGTCCATGTGACTCAGAAAATCCAGAGGGATGTAATACAAGCAGTTGGTTATAAAATTACTTAATTTTACAGTTATGATAGTTATGATACCTTTGATGTTAATACAAGATAGTTATATCTGATTTTAATGAGGGACCATATACTTTCAGTCTCTGTTTACTGACTGAATCAGATAAGATGCAGATATCATTGTCATATTTAAGTTGTGCAAAAAGTGTGTAGGAAAGAGAAGAGATAAGATTTGTTATGTTTGTTACATGTTAATAGCACACTAAAAGCTGCTTTTTGACACCCCAAAAGCTAGTTCTGTAATTACATCTGACAGTATTATCTGAACAGAAAAGCCTTAAGAGTTGTTTTTCTCTAGATACCCTGTATTTACCCTTCTTTGTATCGGTCCATAGCAGAGCTGCTTCTTTCCTCATCAGCTGCCAGTGGTTCCCTGATCTCAGCCTAACAAGCTGTGCCGAGGGTGATTAATGTGGGCGAGACCCTCCAAGCCTCTCTCAGAGGACGACGAAGGCCACAGCCTGAAAACAGTCAGCTGCATACTTTCAGCACATAGTCATCTTCTACTTCAGCAATATCTGCAAGTGACAGGCTGCTGAAAACTGAGGGGAAAGTGTTGCAGCAGTTATTGGCTGTTTAGTACCATTCATTTTCACTGTTCGTTCAGACACACATCTGTTCCAAGAGCACTGAAATAACCAGCGAAATACAGGATGTCATTGAAGTGAGCCAGGGGTTTGAGCATAAATGTACTTGCCATCTTTCACCCTGAACATGTTACAGAAATAGATTTAACATAAATAATGTTAAGGAGAAATGCAATGACTTCATAAGGAAATGGAGAATTTTAAAAGTCTAGCTAAAAGTATTTGACCGGTCAAGAAAACATAGCTTGGTGTACACTAGAGGGGAAAGAGCTCTTGTTAAAGACTGTGAGCACCATCTTGTGGCTTAAAGAATCAAGGTAATAAGTTTATTCATTTATGTCCATGTTGATTATCTCTGCCCACAAAATAGCAGAAAAAAGTACAGGCTGGTTAGAAGATAATTGATGTATATATTTAAAAAATACAGAAAAATCTTCTAATGAATAATTGCCTGACTGTTGCAGGTCTAGAGAATTTTCCATTCTTAATGATCATGAGAAACAGGAGTAATTAGTTAAGATTTGTAAAATCAAATATATAAAGTAGTAGAAATGTATAATAAATTGATAAAACTATTTAAGATAAACAGAAAATTTGCATTTTAGGCACGGACATATTTATTTAGAGTAGCCTTTCTGAAGTTATTATATTTTACAAAGGTGCCTGAATTAAATTTAAATCTAAAGGAATTATGCCAATTTTGCATTTTCATCATGCACATGTATATTAAGGTTTTTACAAATTTATAAAACCTTTTTTATATATTACAGAATGTGCAACTGTGTAAGTAAAATATTTTTAACAGTGTAATTCAATTTTGATTTTTAAAATTTATGCCCTTTTCCCTTCGATTATTGGTGGACTTGTCATTTTTGTTAAGTCTGAAATAATATTGCTCATAAGCTCATAAGAATCTTACCAGAAGGCACTTGACTCCCTGTGTCCTTGATCACATTGAGCAGACAGCAAATATAAAATAAAACTAGAAATCAATCCACTCTTCATCTTCTTTCTGCCGTACCTTGCACTGGGCACTCTGATTGGCTAGAGGCACTAGAGGAAATACCAATGTGGCCTTCGCCAAAATAAAAGAACCAATAACACCTTTATCTCTCAGTTACACATATACTGTACATGTTTTTATATGAATGTTTTCACATGTACTTTGCTTGCTAAAATGTAAGATAAATAGCCAGCCTGTGGCTGTAGGTGGAAAATGTAACAACCTCAGAATCAGAATAAGGGGATGTCTTCACTTACCATGTGTCGCCCATAGAAATAAGAAGCAATAGAACTCTGTTTTTGTGCTTGGAGAATTAAAAAGAAAAACATTACCAACAATGTCCAGTTATCCAGTCTGTAAAAAAGCAAAGATGCATTTTATCACACCTAATGGGGAACATAAGCATTACTATTTGCATTTTGCCAAAACATCTAAGACTAAACTGTAAATATGTTTCTATAAAGTCGAGTTACACAGAACATTTTGATTTCTATATTTAGAATGTAACAAAAACGTGGGATGAAAAGTTATTTTCAAAAGTCAAGCACGGGAAATGGGCATATAAAACAATAACAAAGCCAGACAATTGAACATGAGACAAATTTAGCATGTAAAAATGATTCTGAAAGTCTGCCAAGATTCTGGTAATTTCCTCCTCACACCAGTTATTGTGCTTAGACTTTGAGTAAACACCAGCAAATTCAGCCTGAGAGAGAGAGAGAGACAGGATGTTCTGCAGGTCAGCGGCTGTTCTCAGCACAGGGCGAGGCACGATGTGCACAAATGTGAGAACTACTCATATGCTAAGAAAACAATATGCTGCACATATACAGAATGTAGAGTACATTATTTTCCAAATGACATAATACTCTGGGAAGTGGTGTCAGGACCTGGTTAATGTAAAAATTTAAAAAGAAGCTAAAAGATTTTTTTTTTTTTTTTTTTTTTTTGCTGAGAACCACTGCTGAAAGCTAAAGTGTACATGTGTCAGTCTATAAATGTGAGCTAGTGACTTTGTAAGATTGGCTGTTTCAGATGCAGTTCACTGCTTCCAGAAATGATAGGCATCTGGTTCTCCATGTGGAAACGCACCAGGTGACCAACACTCAGAAACACCTGATCACGGGTCCGCACCTGGTCACACAAAAACACATCCAAAAGGTTTAAATAATGAAGCAAACCGTCATTCCGCTCTCCCCATGCATGTACTGCATCTATCTAATCAAACACCACACCTTTACCTGTCCATGTGGATCAACAAGCAGTAGGTGTCGCACAGTAGCTCCCTCCATGCCGCTCAGCACATACTGACCAGAGGCAGAACTGCTCTCTCTCACCAGGAAATCCCCACTGCTCATGAGAAGTGCCTCAGCCTGCCTTCTTCCCAACCTGGGATGAAGAACACAAAGTAACTGAGAAAGGTAGAGGGAGAGAGACACATTAAAGGAGGTAATTCACTCATGGCCCAGGATGTTGATTACACACCGGCCATGAAACCAGCCTTCATCTTGGATTAGATCCTGGATCTGCAGCTCATAGAGAGGAGCACTTTGTCCAGCACTGGCCTGAGATTCTGATGGAGATATGACAGAGGGGGAACACAATAACTTATAGGTGGGTAGCTCCAACCAACTTTAAAACCAAAACTACTGTGGTTTATTTATTTTATTTTTGTGTTAAATAAATGGGCTGCACTCCAGAAAGTCAGATTTGTGGTTAACCTTACAGAGGAGAGTAGATGTGTTTAAATGTCTGGATTTTAACAGAACAAAGTGTGCTGTCTGAAGATATAAGGGTAGACCAAGTTATTCAACTTGAATTCTGAATGTTTAAGGTGCTTCATGTTCACAAAATGTATAACTAAACAGAAATGTGGTCGTGGTCATAAAAAATGAGAATAAGCAAAAAGCTTGTTGGCGCCATCCTTTCTCCTTCTCCAGCCCTAGTTTTTAAAACCCTGTTTTCTTTATACAATGCTGCAGGATTCAGGGTGATGGCTTTTGTCAGTGATTGTTTCAATCTGGAAGTCATTTATTCTGGCCTATATGGTTTTTCTGTTGTGGTTCCAACTAATGTCCCTTTAAACCACCAAACTGAGTTTTACTGAACCATGTTTCAATTTAAATTGCACAGCACAGATGGGAATAAAGTAAAATGCGGTTTAATAATTGTAACCTTAGTCAAAATAAACTATAATTAACCATAATTTAGATTAAACTATGCTTTCTCAGGCACATAGCCAGAGACAAACACTCAAAGGTGTTGTTATATACATGCATAAAGATATATACATACATAGCTATAGTAGACAGTGTATACTACTGAACCATTTTAATGTGCACTGGGAGTGTATTGATGTGTTTTACCTGCAGGCGGAGCTATGGTTTCTTCTGTGATGGAGCAGTTTTCATACAGTGAAACAGCCTGAGGCGAACAAAGCTGCAACAGTAATAGATGAGTCATACACATGAGACAGAGGTCTGTGTGCTTGGTATTGTTCATATTGTGGAAACTGAAACCTATTTACACATTCAAACTGTGGGTACCTGGGGCTCAGCATGAAAACCAATGAATTTTAGGGTCTTGACTTGGTTTGAGGTTAGGGTGAAGTTACATTACGGAAGCAGTGGTTATTGTTAACCATGGGAAATGAGCTACTAACCACTGCTGCCTTTAAGCAGCATTAAAGCTCAACTGCTTCGGCTCAGTGGCCAGCAGATAAAATGTTGTAGTACATGGCTGTTCTGAGGTGTGTTTGTGTGAACAAACATCACCAGGATAAACAGCCTGTAAAATGTCTGTGTATAATGTGTGTGCTCATCTGTGTCATATTTAATTATAATTATATAACTATTTTAAACTGAAGTGCAAAGTTTGTCACTTCCAACTACACAGACATAAAGCCATAGATATGACACTACTGTAAAACACAAAACTCCAGTATTGCAGAGTAAATAAACAGTGGGCAACATTCACCCACTAGTTTATTACAGCATTTAATCAACTGCTTTCATTTAATTTATTTCTGCATTAACGCTCACCCCCTGTATGTCAGCATCCTGTGTGCTCTCCTCAATGATTCGCAGGTCCTCTTTTCCACCAGGGGGTGGCGTCTTGCCTGGGGTCACATTATAGTAGTCATGGTGCTCACTGACTTCACCTTCAGGCTTGGCTTTTTGGTCCATTATCGTCTCCTCTGGCCTCCATTTGTGACAGATTCTCACTGCTGACCTGCAGACAGTCATACAATATTCACCTCACTGTGCAGAAGTTGTTACATGACTATTGTTAATCTATTACACATGTATATACATACACACATTAAACAAAAGCATACATTCAAAGATAGAAACACATAGTTCAAAAGCATAGATTCCTTGTATTTGTCAAAAGAAATAAAACAGCTCTGGTGAGCTTTGCACACACAAAGTGCTATACAATCATTAAATCATTATGTCGATTAAAAAGTCAGGTATTTGTGAAAACTATAATTTCTCAGCTATTTAAATAATCAAGTAATTTTTCAGCTCATCACAAAATAACAAGCTAACCTGAATTAAATGCCAAAGATTTAGATTGATGCTTGAGAAAACCCAGCTATTACTAAAAACCAGTTAAAGGAAGAGTTGTCCTACTGTATGTAGAGTAAGACATTGCTAAACTGCACTTCTGATGTAGATGGGTGAAATGTGCAGTATATAAAAACAGGATGTGTGCCACATCAGTAAGACAGAATGATAAACCTGGCATTGGTGGAGAGGAATGACGGCGTGTGGCTGAGCATTTGGTGGAAGCGAGTCTCAAAGGCCTGACCGATGCTGTTGATGACCTCGCTGGCCCGACCCTCAGGACACTCCAGGATGTGGCATGCTGAGAGAGAGATGATAAAGAGATAATAATAAGGTTCTGTTTACAAAAAGAAGCTAGGAAACCTCTTTCGTCGTAATGACAAACTTTGAGAAGACCACTAAGCTGTTCCTTACCTCTCTGACTGGCAGGGTCCTTGGCAACATAGGCAATGTAGTCCGCCATGTCCTGTAAATAAATTCAGAGAAAAATAACATCAAGCATGCATAATATTACATTAACATAACCTATTAGACACACCTCATGTCTGTATTCACGTCTCGTACCTCTATGAAGCGCATGTATGTATTGTGTAATCCTTCTTTAAAACATCTGCATGCTCTTTTCTTTTCAGTTCAGAGTTCAACATAATCTTGTATGATTGCGGTGCTTCTTCCCATTGGTCAGTGCAATAAAAAGGACAAAAGCAATAATTGATGCTAATCTTTGTTCAATATTTTTACCACATGATTCATACTGTGCTGGAAGCACATTCAATCACTGAAAACGCTGCAGACATTTTCAGCTAATTGTAATCTCTGTTTAATTAACCTGCTCCCTATCAGTGGTTCTCTGAGACTGATATATGAGCAGAGTCAGCTGACTATAAAGTCCCTGTGGCAGATGGAGTTTAATTCCTCCTACTATCTTCCATGTGTCCAAGCCAAGTAAGTCGAGGCTTAGAGCACACTACAAGATTATTTAGCTAATTAATTAAACAGTGAGCAATAATCCCATCCATAGCTTTGTCTAGACAGAAACCTCTGTCCTGTTCTCACTAATCTTTGGCCAGTGCAACCTCACAGTATTACAATGAAATATAACACTGGGAACCCAGCATGTTTATTGACTGTTTATTGACTGTTTGAGCTGAGTTCATGGGTGCTAACCAAAAGAGCTCTTGATAGTGAAGCAGTTGAAGTTATATTTTTTTAAAGATTAAGTGTTGTGTCCAGAGACATTCAGACGACAGGCAATAATGTAGTCTGAAACAATACAGGTTCTTAGTGTGAAACAACAGAGGATGTAAAAAAAAAAAAAAAGATGCACAATTATTTGTGTGATGTTCTTAAAATCATTTTCCAGTAGTAAACAACATGTGAAATTGAGTAATTACCAATCTAATCAGTTCATAAAATGCAATATTGGGAAATGACTCGAAAACACAGGAATATCAAACTGAAACAGGGAGGTCATTTTTCTTACTTCTTACTA